>NC_140079.1:73376342-73909518 GCF_964194135.1 Talpa europaea
CTCGTGAGCACAGCCTTTATGCTGGTGGCCCCCATAGCACCCCGTGTTTCCTGGCTTCCCTGCAGTGGGCTGCCACGGGGGCCAGTTCTGCCTCCATGCCACACAGATGACAGTGACCTGGTGATCCTCTGTTTCCCTCCCTGTCGTCTTCTCAATGAATCTTCCCTATGCCGTCAGGCAAGGTCAAGCAATAATAAGGTCACTGGCTGGTGGTCAGTGGGTTCAAGTCCCACAGACATGCAATGAAGGGCAAGAGCACCCCCACTTTAAAGATATGGCCATGGCCCTTCTGAACTTGTCCTACAGACACTAGAGTGAGGCCAACCCCAGGAGACAACTTGGGACCCACTATGCTGACCCATACTAGGTGGCGCTCTGCATGGGGCCACCTTCAGGTCCAGAGGGCACGCTTTGGACATTACAGTTGAGAGTTGGAGTTCCTACTCAAGCCTGGGCCTGACTTGGTGGAGAAAGTTTGCGTCCCCCCCACAAAAAAAGCCCCCAAGTCACACTGTACTCTGAGGCAGGACTCTTCCACACCCACCCCCTGGGCCTGGCTCCTGCTGCAGGGGACAAAGAGAGCAGTTAATTTTGGCCTTGGGGCCTTTCCTGTGGACCCAGGCCAGACTGGGAGGTGGGCACACAGCAGAAGGGGTCTTCAGGTTAGGTGGGTACCATGTGCAGCCGCACTGTTGACCCAGAGGCCTCTTTTCCAGGGGACCTTTCTTCCTATTGGGCATTAGCCTGGATGCTTAGCTACAAGAGCAGAGCCTGACCTAGCTAGTTTAAGTTGAAATCATTGATTAAGCACCACTTACTAAAAGTAGCCCTCTATCGACAGGGTTAAACAAACCCAAAATGGTGTGCTCTATAGGGTGCAGGTCTAGCAAGAGACCTTGGGGGAGGGACAACCTTCCCCAGAACCAACCTTCCTGCATTTGTTTCCCGGGGAACACCCCCGCCCAAGGCCTCTGACAGGCAGAGCCCGCTCCACGCCTATACCCTTGTCTCATCCCTGCACCCTGCGCTCAAAGTTGGGATCCTCTCCAGACTTCGAAAGGGTGCCTGCAAACAGATGTTGACTCTGCCAAGTTTTGGGAAGGACCACTGCTGGTCTCTCCCCATATCTGTGCAGGTCTTTTTGGGGGAACAGATAGGCTGGTGCTGGGCATCCCAACCCTGGAACCCCCCAGTGCCTCAGGTCTGGGCTTTGTGCTGAGTGCCTTTCCCATTCTGAGCTCTCCATTGAGCCCACTGCAGTGGGCCCCTCCCTGAGTGGCCAGTTTACTCCAAGGTTAGCAGGATTCTACCTTAGTGGGTCTTAGAGGGTCTCCAGCAGCAGCTCTACAAAGCACACAGTAGGTGTTGCATGGGTGGACTGTGGTTAGGTGCAAGGCTTGGGGTGGTACAGTGGGAGTTATACACCAATCTCCCCACCACTTTGGCTTGGCACCCCCTCCTAGCCTGCAGGGGCCTGTTGGCAGGATGCTTGAGTGAGGGCAGGGCTGGTTCCAAATTTCGAGCTGGCAGGACAAGGACTGTCCTGTCCCCAGCCAGGGTCAGCGCAGGGCCAGTCAGCAGCAGAGGCCGGAGGTGGCCTGTGAAGGAAATGGTTGAAATTTGCAGCCAAGGCAGGAAATGGACAAATTGTCGAGGAGGAGTTGGAATGCCAGCTGGAAGGCCGCCCCCTCGGTACCCCCCTGGGGATCTGAGCCCAGAGTCAGGAAGAGCCGGGTGTCTTGGCCAGAGAGCCCTGGCCCCTGCTGAGTGGGTAACTGCCCTGTGCCATCTCCGGTTCCCAGCTAGAGGCTTTCTGGAAATAGATGGCAGGGGCTACAGGATGGTGGAGGAATTGGCAGCTGGAACCAGGACAGCGGAGTCTTGCCTCTGCTGCTGCATGAGAGGAGGTCCCTTTTAACTTCCCTGCCTGCAGGAGGCCCTTGAGAATTGACCCTGCCAACCTCTCCAGCCCTCCATGTGCTTGGTATTCAGCACATCCCTGCAGATATCATACTTTGCACATACTGTCTTCTCTACTTGAAATGCTTTTCCTAATAGAAAATTCCAATTCAAGCTTCAGAGCCCAGCTCTGTCAGCAACTCCTGGATCAAGCTGTCCCTGAAGCACCCTGCCCTCATAGATGCTGGGCCCATCCCCTACTGTTTTACAACACAGACCCTCTGAACTGGGGGACATCCCCATTTCTACCTCTCCCCCATGAGAATGTGAGCTCCAGCATACCCCAGTACTGCATAAGACATATATATGGCACCCAGAGTTTGCTGAGTTTGGAAATGCAGGTTTTGTGGGTTGTAACGAAATTCCCTTTGGCTGTCTCAAAGATGGCCATTGGGATCAGAGCATTTTCCCCTTTCTGGGGACTTAGGGGAATCTGCATGGAGTCAGTCTTCACCCAATTTTGCTGCCATTGGTGACATCCTCCTCCTTCTCTTTGTAGCACAAAATGATTTAAACACATCCTAGGAAGTCAGCAGGCCTATATTTGAGCTTAGCCTCAGCCACACACTGGCTTTCTATGCAGCTCCTGGCCTCAGTTTCCTCCTCTGTGAAATGGGCATAAGAACACGCCTGCCTGAGCGGGGTGGACACCTCATGGTAACGAGCTCTCAGCACCGAGCCTGGCACCCAGTAGGCACTCAGTAATGTGAACTATTATTACTGTCACCCCCTCATGCCTCTTTTGGCTGGGAGGGAAGAAAGAAGGGCATGAACAAGGCACAGTGATTGTGGGTTTCTAGGCCCGGAATGGTCCCCCCTGGCCAGATTCCTTTGCCTAGCGGGGGAAGTAATTAGCATTCCAGTAGAGAGAGAGAAAGAGAGAGGCAGGCAAACTCCTCAGCGTCACCCCATAAATGAAGAGATGCCCATGCCTCCTCCCTGCAGCTCCGCTGTGATCTTGTTCCAGTCTCCCAAAGGGGCACTGTGGGAGCAGGGGGCTGTTCATGGGTGGTTGGGGGAGTTTGGTTTATTCACAGAGCCTGGTGAGGCCAGTGGATCTGATTCAGCCCCCAAGTCAATTCAGGTCACCTGGGGCAGTGGTGCAGGTGGCAGGCAATGAGATCCAGGTGGGGTTCCCATCTCCTTCACCTGACCCCTGACCACCTTGCTTCCTGGGTTTGGCTCCCAAACTGAAGGTGGGTGGTCCAAGGGGATGGTGCAGATGGACCAGCTTCTCCTGGTCATCATTTTGGATGTGTCTCAGCCCTGGCAAGCTCCCTTGTCTTTTCAAGCTCTGAACTTTGCTTCAGCTCTGCTCTGGCCTTGGGTTTGAGGCTCCAGAGACAAGAGCTGATGATCCTATCCCCTTCCTTTGAGGTTCTCCATTGGTGTAAAGAATTTCCCACCGTGAAGGTTAGGGTTGACCAGGGAAGCAGCTGAGGACCCTCCTTTGAAGACTTTTATTAATAGAATCTGGGGGCCAGGGCTTCAGGGGCTTTGCTGGTAGTCAGGATCAGGGCTGAGTCTTCAAAGATCTCCTCCGGGGTCTTAGCTCAAAGGGGCAGCTCTCTGAGGTTCTGGGTTGCCCAGCACTGCCCCCTTCCCTGGCCTTTCTCTTTCATCCACCTTCTAGGGAACATGCTGGGCCCGATCCCAGAGGGAAGCTGAGTGCAGGCTGCTGCCATCTCAGGGGAGGGGGTTGCATTTTGTCTTCTTCAAATTCCAAGCATCTTTTCTTTCAATATCCCCCATCACTGAGCAAGGATATTGGGGCATCTTTGGGAATACTGTGACTACAGTTGAGCCTAATTCCATTGACCTCTGTCAGGTGCCCCTGAAATAAGCTCCCGAGGATCCAGAATGTGTCCCTCCTACAGCTGGGCTTGAGGGGGTCTCCAGAGCAATCCTCAAGGCTGGAGAGCTGGTGAGGAGGAGGAGCCAGTGGCTCAAGACCATCATGGGGGTGCAGCCAGAAGGTGGCTGAGCCAGGAAGCAGGAGCCCCGGGTTACCTGGCCAGTGAGGACCCACAGAAATGGAGAGCCACGGCCACTCCTGCTTGCCACATTGCTGCTATGCTGTGCCCAATCACCTGCCAGAGAAGCCTGGCTCGAATCTGGACCGGGACTCACTGCTTCCCGAAATTCACCACCCAACAGTACATGCGAGTCAAGAAAACATTTATTTTAAAGGTAAACCAAGCATGCTGGAATTCCTGGATAGGCTTTGCTGGCCATGGCGTTTGGACAATGAAGCTGATGATATAAATAGGGCACAGTTGTTGTTGCTCTTAACCTAGTGGGGCCCTGCTGATGCCTTGGCCAGGGGAGGACGGGCAGGCGGGGCCTACATCCAGGGAAGGCCTGCTGCAGGGTCAGACCCCCACCTCAGTTGTCAGCACCCCTTCCCCACCTTCATTTCACCAGCAAGGGAAAACTTCCAATGCCTGTGGACACCCCTCCTGGCTTTCAACATCCTGGAGCCTCCGAGGGCTGACACTGTCTTCCTGTACCATCATCCTCAGCCCTATCTGTTCCCCAAGTGAGTCCCTCCTTTCTGTGCAACCCCAGTGGGACCCACATACCCTCCCACCTTACTCTCCTGCCTCCCCTTTCCTAGTGGGCAGATCTGCTCTCCTTTCCCTGCTGCTGTGCAGGGGAGGCCCAAGGGTCCTGCCCTCAGATACTGAGCCCCCTCCCTGCTATGACTCCCCTTCCCAGTGGGCCCCGCATCATCGGAAACAAAAGCCAAGAATGCTGAGAGGCCCCTGGGACTTGTGACAACGCCTGGCTCGGCTCCAGGAGTCACCCACAGGCATGCCGGGGAGCTGGCAGGTAGCCAGGCTGTGTCCCTGCCAGCTGCCCCATGGGGGTGGGGGTGGGGGTGAGGGTGGGTTGGGCGGGCAAGCCCACGGAACAGGTTCCATCCTGGGTGACACACGGAAAGCTAACCACGAGACCCCAGCCCAGGAAGCCAGTCCTGGTCTGTTCACTGCTCTGTCCTGGAGGAGGGTCAGGGTGGCCAGAGCAGCCTTGGCATTGTCTACTGAGAACCCCACTTAAAGATGGGGAAACCGGCTCATCACACACATCTGTCCCCATGTCCCCGCCTGGCCGGGTCTGCACCTCTGAGGAGGGGGTGGCTGTGCACTCCCAGGTGTGAAAATCACTTGTGAAACTTTATGCCAACAGCGCTCTAAGTGCACACCATTGCTATCCCTGTTTTTCATCTGAAGACAGACAGCAGAGACGTTGGTAGCAGGAGTCGAGGCAGGCCTCCTGAGGTAGGGCCCTGGCGCCGTGGTCTTCCAGGGAGGCGCTGGGGAGCAGCATTTCTGAATTCCCATTTTAGTGGGCCCTGGGGGCTCCAAGTGGAGTCTAGAAGTCTTCTGGAGAACCTCTGACAGAAGCTGGGGTTGGCAGGGTGGGGTGCAATCTCCTCTGCCCTGCAGCCCATGGATATCTCCCAGGTAAGCCCATGGGCACGTCTCCCTGGCCCTATGGGTCTGGAGGCTGCAAGGACAGGCGGGACTGGATATCCAGTGCAAGGAAGCTGTGTGACCCCTATCCTCACCGGCCAGGTCTGGAAAATCCTTTGGCATCACTGGGTGGTCATGTGGGCCAGTGGTTAGGAATCCAGACCTGGGTATCTGGGGGGAACCAATGCCAGATGCTCCCTCCTCCCTTTCTTCCCACAAGAAGCTGAGGATGGAAGCCTCCAGGCTTGGAGATGGAGGGCAAGTATCCTTTTACTCCAGGGAACAATAGAAACACCTATTGAAGTGGCAAAAACCCAGACCCCATGGGAGACGCTTGGCCCCCTGTGGGCCTGCCCTTCCTGCTGGCTCGGGACACAGAGCCCAGGCTGTGCCTTCCGTAACCACCTCACAATACAAACAGCACTGGCCATAATACAAAAGCGTGCAATTTAAACAAGTAGGGGCCTAACAATGGGCATGGAGTCTAACTGTCTGGGGTTGTGAGGCCCCACAGTGGCCCTGCCAGCCCTGGTGGGACCTCAACTCCTTAGCCATGAGGCCACCTCCTCTGGGGATCGCTGGGGCTGCTTCGGCATTTCCTCCAGGGGTCTGGTCAGCTCTCTGGGAGCTGCCCTAGGACCTTAGAGACCGTGAGACCCCAGGCCCCTCAGAGTGGCACTCTGGGCCCTGTTCTGCCAGGTCTTTGCCCTCGCTTGAATGTTTCTCAGCCACAGTAAAGCCCACTTGGCAGGAAAATGGGCCAAAATTGCAGGTGCCTGAGGGGGATGGAGCTTGGTCCCACCACCTGGCTGCTTGTTCCTTGCCCAGTCCCTGGCATCCCAGACCCCCTGCCCCTTCTCCCACCTTTCTCTAGCAGGGAGGCACCTGGGGTAGGAATTCCATCCAGACATCATGGGGATCCTGGGCAACTCTTTGCCTCCATTTTTACACACTCTCCCCCTGAAGGAAAGGTATCATCTTTGGTCCTTCCTTTGTTGCTTTGGGGTCCCAGAGTGAGCGGGGCTCAGCAGGCCTGCTCCCTGTTTCTGGGAGGCCCGAGGGAGTGGGTGGAGAGGCCAGGCTGGCCCCTGGTCTCATGAAGGGCTCTGTCTGCAGTGAACAATCAACTCGGTGAACCATGCATGCCCAGGAGCCACGTCCCTGGCTGAGCTCACTGACTCCTCACACAGCCCAAGTGGACCGGTCCCATTTTTCAGACACAAGAGCTGAGGTCTAAAAAGTGAGGGGCTTGGCCTGGGCTCATGACCAGTGACAACTGGCTTTTAGCCTCACCCCATCTGGGCAGGTATGTGGCCTTGAAATATGCATTTCGGTTCCTGCCTCTCTGGAACCCAAATGCAGTTATGCCCTCAGAAGCATCCTGGGGTCACACATTTACCGAGTGATAGCCCCACGATAAACTAGGGTGTGCTGGGTTTGCCTTAATGAAGGGTCACAGATAGGGGCTCATGCAGCCAGTCGAGGGTGAACCCACCCTCGCACAGGGAGAACACACCCCTTCCCTTCCAGCTTTGCTCCTTAGTTCATTCACCCCTTGCAGGCGTTTCTTCTGTGGCTCCTGTAGACCAGGCCCTGGGAGCCGTGACCTGCTGCTCTTCTGGAAGCTTCTTCAAGTCCCCTTGAGCATCAAAGGCCTGGGAGCTGGGCGACCTCTGTCCTCGGTCGGGCGTGGTTTCCGGGCATTCCTGGGGTGGCGGGCAGCTCTTTGGGGCTATTTTGGGATTACCACAAATTTCACCCTCCTCCTGTGAAGGGGTTTTTCATCACACACACTGCGATGGGGGTGATGTCATTCTCAAATTACAGGGGCTCTGTTGGGTGGGGCCAGACAACACAAGAGTGTGACCCCAAGTGCCCATGGGGAAACAGCTTGGCAGATTTGTGCTGGTGACCCCAGGCCTGTCACCTATGGGCAGCCTCAAGGCTCCCTTCCAGGGAACGCGGGGCTGCATGGGTACAGCGGGCATCTGGGAAAATCGCAAATGCTTTTGTTTGTTTATTTAGGACGGGGCAGCGGGATGTGACAGATCCAAGGAAATGACTACATCGCCTTTGTCATTTCCAGGGAGGCCTAGCCGGCCGAGCCCCGAAGGCCGAACTCTGCAGCACAGAAGGGAGGGGGTTAACAAAGCGTCCTCCCCTTGGTACAGGAGGCTGGGGGCTCAGGGTAGCAGGTCCCGTCCTGGCCCCAGAGACCAAGTAATCCAAGCTCTTAATTAGCTGGGGACAAAGCTGGAGGAGAGTCCCCCGTTGTCGCCCCTGTTGAGTGACATTGTAAACTCAACTCCTGGCCCATTCCAGACCTGACCCCCTCCCCCAGGGGAGAACAAAGTACTTGCTCCCAGGGGCCCCAGCTGGGAACTGGCAAGAAATAAAGTATCTCCTAGCTTTCTTCCCAAGACAGGAGTGAGGAGTGAGAGGAGGAGGCGAGGGAGAGAGAGACAAGACACACAGAGACAAAAAGAGACAGAGACTGAGGGAAAAGAGAGAGACAGAAATAGAGACAGGAGAAGAGAAAAAGATGGAGAGTAAAAGATTGAGTGACAGACACAGAAAGAGAGGAAAAAGAAGCAGAGACACCCCTCCCTCAGGGAAGGCCTGGACACAGGGCCCTGTGGTCTCAACCTCGGAACCAGAAAGAGGATCCTCCAGTATGGGAGGCCCCAGGCTCAGTGAGGGCAGGAAGGGGTTTCTGATGACCTCCTGAGCCAGGACCCCTGAGGCCCAGTCCACACATTTGTTCACGTGCTCACGCATTCATTCAGCAAATGTCCAGGCAGCCGCCCATGTACTGGGGAGGCCTGAGCTTCTCCCAGCTGGCTTGAAATTCCCATTTGACCCCTTTAGGGTCCTTGCACAGAAAACTATTAACATGCAGCTTGCCTGCCCAGCCTGAGGCTAGGCTGGCAGCTGGCACTCCAAGAGTATTGGCAGCACACTGGGTGGGGCGGGGTGGGGTGGGGGGAAATCCCAACCAACTGTTGACACTGGGCGGAAATTAGTGTCGTCTGGGCTCCAGTTCCTGGCAGGGCCTGTGGCAGGCACAGGGGGCAGGCTGTGAGTGGGTGGGAGGAGCCAGGGGCTCAGAGTCTAGATGTGCTGGGGACCCTGGGAGTAAGAGGCATGTATCTCAGGGGGAATAATCAAGGGTTCAGAGGGACGGGAGAGGATTGAGGGCTTAACTGAAACTGGGGGTGGAGTGATTTGGAGAGTAATGCCTCTTCCTGCTGGACCTCTGTTTACCCCATCATACCTGACGTGGTGTTCCTAGGTAGAAGCCCTTGCTTCATGCCATCTCCATTTGTGCCATGTGGGAACCACATTGCTGTTTACTCAACATTTTTCCTGAAATCAGCTCACTTTTTGTTTTTTTTTAAAGACTGTTAATTGCATTTTCCCCTCTGAGTATAAAATCAGCACACTTTTTATAAACTTAATTAAGGGAACACGATATCACCAATTAAAAAAATCAGTATCACTTGGCATAAATTGAGGTTAATCCAAACAACAAACACACACAGAGTGAAACAAGGGCTCAATTTGAGCTAGTTTCTCTGCATATCAGCGCCTCTTCTCTGCATATCAGCGCCTCTGAAGCGGGAGCCTGGCCCTCTGTTCCCCAGATTAGCCGATATAAAAAGGCTGATCACAGCCTGGAGGGGATTTCTCCTTGAATAAGAGCCATGAAAAGGGGATTAAGAGGGAAGGCTTTCTTACCCTAGCCCTGTCCTTGCACCTCCTTGTTCGTGCTCCCCATCGGCTTCCTCCCCAATTTCAAGAATGGGGGTGGCGGTTCACATAGGAGGCTGTGGCTGCAAGTTCTGAAGCTTGACCCAATGCAACACAAAATAAGGAAGAATGTTTTTCAGGAAGGCGGAATCCTGAGGTGGGTGGGCTGAGGCTTGGCCGCTCAATGCCCATGACCCTAGGTCCCTCTGTTTGGCCATTCTCAGAGGTGGACCTGTTCTTAGGCCGGTACCAACGGGATCCACACCAGTGGTTGGGGCACTGGGTGGTACGCCATGCCAAACGCCAATGTGTAAATTCAGCAGCAGAGGATGGAGCTGGAAGGGATTGTGCTAAACAAAATAAGTCAGAAGGAAAAAGAAAAATATCAGATGGCATCACTTACAGGTGGAATATAGGGAAACTGAACGAAAATTCAGGAAAAGACAAAACATGCAGGCACACCATAGATCTGAGGCCTACAGCAGGGGTGGAGGAGGGAGAGGGGTCAAAGCAGGAGAGAGAAGAGCACCTGGGGCTATGGTGATGGTGCATGGGTGCTGTGGTGATAGGAGAATTATGGGGACTATACCTGAGGGAAGAAATCAAATGCACAAAAATGAACAACGATGTAAGAAAATAAAAATAAATTCATCAGGAGAATGTGGAAGAGAAGGAGGCCCTCTCCTGCCAGGAAGTTGGAAGAAAATTCTCTGTTCAGGCTGATTGGGTCTGGATCAATATAGGGTGATTGGGTCCAGATCTATAATACGTTGACTGTGCCTGGAAAATAGACAATGGATTGCATCTGGGTCAATAAAACATGACCATTTCAACATATAATCAATAAAGCGTGGAAGCTTTTTTATACTAAGTAGTCAATCTAGTGCATGTTTACATGGATACACATCTCAACTTTTGTACTGCATTTTCACTAGGATGCTTCATTGGCATCTAGATTTCATAAAATTTATAGTTACAAAGTGGATTCCCTTAGCTGGGTTTCCCAAACCATACTTAACACTTTTTTAATTGATTTCAATTCCAAAACATTCATTTTTCCTTAATATCCACATTGGCGCTGGCAAATCTTTCAATTCAACATTTTTCTACCTGGTATTCTTGAGAATATTTTCATATGATTTAAGAACATTGGTGTTTTCCTTTTCTGTTATCTATTAACTTGTAGCCAATTTTCTTGGAGTGTTTACCTTTTTCTTTATTTGTGGAAGCTATTTCTATGTATCAGGGCTGTGACCTTTGCCTATAATATAGCTTGAAATGCTTTCCCAAGTTGTCATTTGTCTATTTAATTTCTAATTTTTTTTGCAAAGCAAAAGATTTTTTAACATTGAAATTATAGAAAAACACATCCAAGTTTCCTTCCATGCCTTTATTGTTTATTTATTTCAAATACTTTTTAGTTAAACTCATTGTGGCTTCTTAGCAAGATGCAAAGACAGCATGGGGAGGTGACTGGCATCCTCCACGCAGTTGCTCCAGGGTTGGATGTTGTTTGGGCTAGGTGCAGTGTACTTTATTGCTGGGACATGACAAGGCAGGGCTCCCTAAACCCCTCTCCTTGTGGCAGATCACAAGATTCTCAGCATGTTGAATGAGGGAGGAAGAACTTAGGAAGACCTAAGTCTCCTCTCTTCCTCTGTGCTCTTGCTGGGGCTGGGGCTGGAGCCCAGTGGTTCTTACTCCTCAGAGGCCATATGATCTGTGAGGTCCACCACCCTGTTACTGTAGCCAAATTCACCCAATGGTTGGATTTTATGTGACTAAAGCGAGAAAATTGGAACAGCACGAGATTTGCCACACATGCAGATTCCTGTGACATATCAAGATCCAGAAATGAGCCCCCACTGGGGCCACCTCATTGTGACTTTGCTTATATTTATGTCGTTGATCCATTTGTACTTTACCTCTGTTGTAGAGTGTAGGGAACAAATTCAAGGTAATCTTACCACTATTCCATACCGCATTTCCTTCATTTGTTTGAAAAAAAACATGATTGAGGTAAATTCACATTCAACAAACTAAGTATACTTAAAGGGTAAAATTTGATAAGTTCTGACCTAAATACAAATGTAGGAAATTCTCACTAAAGTCAAGAAAAGATAATGAACATGCACTTCATCCCAAAGTTTCCCGTTCCCTGGTTAACGGCCCCTCCCCAACTACATCGTCCGTGGATTGGATGGGTTCTGTGGACTGGAAGTAAAGCTTATTTTCCTGTCTGCCTGCTCACCGTGCCATTTTCTGCTTATTACAAACTACGGTTCTGTGAGCATTTGTGTACAGGTCTTTTTATATGTCCATGCAAAGTCTTGTTCACAAATGTTTGCGGCTGCGAATATATTTACATTTAGATTTAAAATTAACTAAAAAGAAAGAAAAGAAAGATGCAGCTCCTCATTTTTTCTGGCCTCATTGTGTGCACTCAGTAGCCTCACATGGCTGGTGGCTGCTGAATTGGACAGCGTCAGCTTAATGGCTTCTCCTTTCTTCTAAAACCTCAAAAACCACCGGGCCAATAGGCCAGGTAGGGGAGAGGCCGGGAGGAGACCCCCTGAGGAGGGGAAAGGAGCTTCAGAGTGTCAGTGGCAGCACCAAGGGTGCCCCACCTCTCACCCAGGCCTCCAATATGGCTTTGTCTGTGCCCAGCCGGGTGGTCTGGACCCTCGCTAGCCAGCTGGTCCCTGCCCCTGCCCCAAGGGACCTCCCTTTTCCCTCTTTCACAAATATTCTGGGAGCACATCTGTGTTCTTTCCTGCATCCAAAGGCAGACTGTGCTCCTGCATGTCAGCCTGCTGGGCACTGGAAAGTGACCACACAGAGGTGGGTGCTCAACAGGTAAAAACATGAAGGGGGCGGTGCTGCAGTGTGGGGGGGAACGTGCAGGCTGGCGGGTTAGAGTGGGGCGGCTGTATTTAGATGGGAGAATTGGAGGCTTCTGGGGCCATCTGAGCTGAGACCTGGGGTGTGAGGGGTATTGGGAACCAGGCCAGATGTGGGGTAGAGTGGCCAGCAGAAGAGAGGGTGGTGACTTCCGGGATGTCAGATGGCTCAGGATTGGGTGGGAGATTATGAACTTGCTCTAAGCACAAAGGGATCATTTGTGAGTTTGAATCCTTACCTGTGCGTGGAGTTGGGGAAGGTCATGAAGGGACATTGAGGCGTGTTTGTTAGGGATCCCAAGATGACTCCGGGTGCAGGTTCGTGGTGGCCTTGTTTCCTGTCAGCCCACAGTAGGTGCATGTCCTGCCCCACTGTCCCTGTTCTAGCATCCTCACTCCTGGAGAGGGGGAGGTGCTGGCTGGGCACTCGTTTTCCTGCTCCAAAGGTCTGTGTATGAAAGAGTGGTGCCAGCACCCTGGAAACCCTGACTGGGGCCTGCACCCTTTGGGCTCCAGGGTTGTCAGGAAGAGGCACGGGAGACACAGCCGTTTCTAGATAGAGGCCAAGACACACAATCTGAGTTGGGGAAAAATACCCTGTAATTCAGAAAAGACTGCTTGATGTGGAAGCCAGCAGACTACATTTTGAAAAAAGAAAAAGAAGAAAATTGCAAAGTCTTCAGTGTCTCTTAATCCTCCACATGATTCCTGAAAGTCGCCAGGGACGCATATGTGGCTTATATGGGCTGTACCGGGGCTCCATGTGACTCTCCTATGGTCTGACTCTGTCCCTCAAATTCATAGATTGGAGTCCTGACCCCCAACGCAACAGTTTGGAGATGGACCTCTAAAGAGGAAGATGATTAAGTTTAAATGAGATCCTGGGGTGGGCCCTGATCCCGTAGCACTGGTGTCCCTAGAATAGGCAGACTTTGATTTTGGGGAACAAAGTCAGCCCACAGCAGAGTCATGTGGAGCTGCTGCCTTCACCTACAGTTTTCCTGACCTTCATTCTGTAAATTGCTTTTAGTGCATATGCCCTGGACACCATGGATGGGGGACAGAATGATGGGGCATTGCCTCTAACCCCCTTAGGTACCAGGGCATGGCCACATGACCTCAAGGTCACAGGCTGTCCCTGTGGAGGGGAGGGCTGCCAGAGCTTGGCTCTATGCAAACATTGTGGTGTCTTGAGAAACAGAGCGGGACTGAGAGAGATTTACCCAGGGAGTCAGCTCATGCAATTGTGGGACTGGAGTGTCTGGAGTCTGTAGAGCCGGCAGAAAGCTCAGCAGGAGTGGACACTGTGGTCTTGAGGCTGAATTCATCCTTCTCAGGAAAACTTGGGCTTCGCTCTTCAGGCCTGCACTGGGAGGAGGCCCACCCACATTGTGGAGGGAAGTCCACTTACGTCAACTGACGGTGGAGGAGAATTATGTGTACAAAACCTTCCAGTCATGTTTACAGGGGCTGAGCTGACGATTTGAATTAGCCATTCCAGTGCCCACCAGGTTTCCTATGACAGTGGTAGGACCTAGAAGGCCTGACTTCTGCCTTCCCTGGGCACTTAGCAGCTTTTGACTTCAGCGTTGCTGTTCCTTGCCTCTTGGTGAGCAACTCCTGGGGGAGGCCCCCAAGGTCCCTTGGGTTGGGCACCTGTTGCCCACAGCGGTGACCAGCTGCCTCCCCAGCAGAGATTCCGGAGATTGTCTCCTGAATGAACCAATTTTCAGGTCCTATTTCTGGGAGATCCCACAATCAGTGCCCCGATGCAGGACGGGTCAGTAGAAGGTGGGAGATGATAGTGACAGGGCCTTGGTCTGGGGCTGCCTCTGCTTCTCCAGGGAGAGATGATCTACCTCAGCTTCACAGCTGCCCCCAGGTGGGACTGTCCCTCTAGTCCCTCCCTGGGGCTCTCAGCACAGCTGGGTCAACCCAGAAGGGTTTCACAGCTAGAGGTCAGAAACTCAGAAAGATGAATGATGAACGCTGGCTCTTGTAACCCGACCCCAGGCGGAGGTCAGTGTGTGGATTCTAATGGAAGGCAGGCTCTGTGTGGCTCCTACCCTGATGTCCGATCACTGCATGCCAGGAGAGATTGAGGGCCCCCCAGGCTCAGAGGCAGTGGCCACACACGAGACCCCCAGGGCAGGGACACCTGACAGGGAAAGCACAGAGCTGGACACAGACACAGAGGGACTCTTGCATGATCTCAGAAGCAGGTGCCCACCCCAAGGCCCCTGGTGGGTTCTAGCCTTTCCTGGGTGCTCAAAAGACAAGTTGCCAGATGGAAACTTTCATAAAAGCTAGCTCTGACCAGAGACAGGGTCTGGCTCCAGACGACTGTCACTTCAAGGCTTCGTTCCAGCTGGGGCAGCACAGAGAGAAGAACCCCTTTCTCAGCAAGCCCTGGTCTGGCGGTGTGACTACCCCCAGAAGGAGCCTGGGCTTCCAGCAGACAGTGTGTGTTCGGCAAGCCATTGCCAAGTCTGACCAGGGGCACAAGCCAGCGCCACCTTACACATACCTTCTCTGTTCTTTCCTGTGTGTGGCGGAAGTCGGGCCGGCCTTCAGAACAGAGCCAGTCTTCAGGCTGGACAGTGATGGATGGGATGTGGCTCTGGGTTACCGCCGGGTGGGGTGAGGCCCAGCCTGGGGAAGGATGTTCCGGAGGTAGTGCCCGGGCAGGTGGGCTTCTGCCGAATCCGTCATTTCCGTGGTTATTTCTGCAGTGATCCATGTGGCTCTGACCTCACCATGGGGTCTGCTGAAAAAGGTGTTCCTGGCACTGCCGTTGATGCCCTGGTCTGCTTCCTTGGCCTCTAGTCTGACAATGGGCGGCTGTTCCAGAAATGGGCAAAGCTAGTTTTGTACTGCGTCTTTGCCTGTTTGGCAGTTCAAATAAAAATAAGAGGGCAACCCTGCCCCACACATCACCTGCTCTTTCAATCTGGTGTCCCCCCAATGGGGCTCATTTATTTATTCATTCATTCAGCATCTACCCAAGAACCTGGTGTTTTTCTTCTTTAGCCCATGTCCCCACCACTCAAACAGGCAGCTAATCTCATTCAGAGCTGTCCAGCAGCAACAGAATGGAAGGACATGTAACCAAATTTGCGAAGTCTGTACTACGGCATGAAAAAAAAATGGATAAAATTTAATTCCAATTGTCTTTTCAGCATGCAACTGAGATTAAAGCTTGTTAATGCAATATTTCACTTTGCTGGCACTAAGCTTTTGGACCCATAGCTCACCTCCACTGAGACCTGCCATTTTAGTGGCTGCTGACCAGGCCAGTGCAGCCCTCTGTCTGCTGGGGCTCGGGGCAGGGATCCACGTGCCTATGGAGGATTGCTCTCTTGTGTCTGAGGTTGTGCAGTGGGGAGCTGGCCAGAGGGAGCAGAGACCCCTAGGGCGGGCCAGAGCTGGGATGAGGCCTCTAAACAGGGTAGGTGTGGATGGTCACCAGGATGTTTCCGTGCTGGGCTCCTGAGGTCTGAGGTTAGGTGGATCTAGTGTCTTGTCAGGTCACTCCTATGGGCACCCATGGGTGAGTAGTGCTCCTCAGGGTCTGTAGTAGGGGCAGGCTTCCCTGTCTGCCCCAGGCAGGGTTTTGGAACAGAGCATCATGAGACTGCACTCACAGCCTGGGATTTGTGCCAGAGAGCACCCCGGGCAGTGGGCTACCCAGTTAAAGAATGTGGTGGGTTAAGTCACCCAGACATAGGGAGGTTAAGTTGGGGGACTGGACTTAAATCCTGCATCACCTCTGAGCACTGGCTCCTGCCTATTCCCCTCCTACCTGCCTGCTTCAGGGAGAGGGGCCAGCTCCTACCCATAGCTGTGAACAAGGTCCTCCTGGGCCCACATCTGGCAGTCCCAGCAGTGGCAGTTCCAGGGCACTTCCCAGACCTATATTGAGAACAGGTGACTCTGGGAGGTCTCCCTGTTCTTGCCTGACCCTAATACCAAGATCTGCGGGTACAGCATTGAGTGGCAGGAAAATGTGTTCATGCACCTCGAGCTCCTTTCATTGGATCCACTCATTTTACAAACACTGACTCATTTACCTCCCACGGCCTCAGGAGGCAGCTCGGTCCATTTTGTAGGCGGGGAAACTGAGTCACCTCAGTATTTGAGATTTACAGCTGGGCCACCCAGCAAGTCATCCCACCTGATTTTCTCCTGAGATCCCAGACATAAGAATGAGCTCAGAGGAACAAGTCAGAGGTCCCTTGCGGAGGCTCCCCTAGGCCCACGGCCAGGTCGGGGGCGTGAGGGCCTCTGAGCTGAGACCACTCCTTGTGTGGCTACCTCTGAGCCTCATGGTGCACAGCATACTGTTCCACACAGGGTTCTCTGTGCCTATGAGGCTCAAGATTGTTGCTTTGTGAGGCTGCCACTCTGATTGGATTCATGCAAGGATCCTCCAAGTAGGTTCAGTCCCTATGGAGGTGAGGAAACAGAGCTGAGAGAGGTTCAGCTCTTTGTGCTTTGTGTCCCACCCCCACCCCCTGCAGGTGAACCACAAAGCTTCTGGGACCAGTCCTGCCTGACCCCCCGGTCATGCTTTCCATCCATGCCCCTCGAAGCAGCATCTTGCCTAGGAATCGCTGAACCTGAGGTTGGGTGTGTGCAGTCAGGATCCAGGGTCAAAGGGTGGAAGCAATGGCATGAAATACAACGTGCAAAGAGGAAGGGGATTCTAATTGCTGAATAATACAGTTCCTTTCCTTTTCCATGTCAGCCAAACTGTAATCAAACTTTGTGGGGATTTAGAAAGTGTTTACAGAGAAATGCCCTGGGCCAGCGAGCACTGTGCCTGTTAATTCGTGCTTTTGGACCCCTGAGAGATAAGCGAGGAATGAGCGGGCCTTTCTGGGGAACATGCCCGTTCCCGCCTGCCCACCTGGGTCTGCTTTGATAACCCGGACATTATCCCGACTTTATTGTCCTCACATGTCAGTCAAGCCCCCTTTGTGAAATTACTTTCATTTAAACAGCCTCTCCTGCTATTTTGGTTGCTCATCAGCTACGACTTAAGGTGAAAACTTGTCTTCTGTTTGACAGGGAGGGAGGTGAAAATTACTATGTGAATAGAAAACTGTGGGTTACACAAATAACATGTCACCGGAGCCCGGAGCCGAGCCTCAGATCAATTCATCAGGCGGCAAGAGCCTTTGTGGGCCTCAGCCGACTGGCAGGGCACACCTTGCAAGACCCCTCCCCTCTCTGGATTTCCGTCCAAAGCCTGTTTTTCTCACTTGGTGGGTGGACATTCTTCCTGGGGTCCCCCTCCAGCACATCCTCGCCCCGGGCTTTATTCCAGAAGGTGGAAGCCCATCTCTCCGGGATCCACAGCAGAGCCTGATGGCTGCACCCCAGCTTCCCGTCCTGAGCAGAAAGCAAAGCTGGATTTATTATGGACACTGACACCCAACACTCTCCCTTCTGTCCAGGTATCACTTCCAGTGGACGTTGGAGGGGTCGCAGGAGGGTCCCAGACTTAGAGGGCAGCAGCATGAGAGTCCTTTGTCCTGTGATAATGAGAGTCCTGACCAGAACTGAATGGGCCCGAGACTAAGCGTTTCTTGAGACTTCTTGTAATTCTTATAACCCAAGGAGTAGGTGCTACTATCCCCACAAGGAGAGAGGAGGCCAGTGGCAGGGCAGATCTGAAGCAAAATTTCTTAGCGCCAAAGTCTTGTTCTTCCCCTCTGCCTCAGGAGCCCACCACCAATGGGGATGTTCGATTTTCCATGCAGAAAACTGGCCCTTTCTGTGCAGTGAGAGGGAGCTGCTGGGGGAGGGGCAGAGGTTCAGAAACCAATTTAAGTGCAAAGACAATGGGTAGATACTGGGAATTGGGGCTTCTGAAGTGTGGAGCCCTGTCTGGGGGGGGGGGTCTTTGTGGGGGACAGCATCTCATACACCTCCAGCAATAGGACTCCTTGGGAGTGGGGGTCTCTTGAGGGGCTTGTGCTTTCACAAGTGGCAGGATTGGCCTAGGGTGTGTTTAGGATACATCCTAAGTGGTCCGCCCTGCAGATCAGGTACATGGCCCCATTTTACAGATGGCATTTGGGGTCTGAACTCTCCATCGACTGCCTGTCTGTCTCCTCCCACGCTGCAGACCCCGGTATGGTGCAAGAAGATTTGTGGGATGAACGTGTTGCATCTGGACCCTTTTAGCCCCTCACTTGGGTTGGGAGGAGAGGGCAGGCCTGGGCGGTCTCAGGGCGTCTGGGGGCCTCTCCGGGCCCTGTACAGTCTGGCTGCTTGTCCAACCTGTGCTGGCCTGTGCCGGCAGCAGCTGTCATTTGGAAAATATGTGGCCCAACAACTTGAGACTCAGCGGGGAGTCCCAGCTTGAGGCTCCCTGGCACATTGGTCCAGCAGGACTGGATCCCTAGAAATGGGGACTTGGTGCCTCTGATCTTAGTAAGGAATTGACCCCCCAGTGTCTCCCCCAGCCAGGTCCACTTGTTTCTCAGGTACCTGCCAGGACCAGGTCCAGGACCCAGATCTGTCTCCTGCAGGGAGACATGCCTGCCCCCTGCCCCAGCCAGTTCTGGTGCAGGAGAGGGGATAGGCATTTGAGGCAAGCCAGTAATATGCCCAGTGCCTGTCAAAGTGCCTCTGAGTCTCAGTTGACCCATCTGGGAAATGGGATTCTCACTTGCCTCAAATTCCAAGGCCAGACTAAGACTCATTGGCCTCCTGCAGAAAGGCCAGCTCCTCTGTGGTTCTTGTTGCTTCTGCCCAGGATGCCAAGGCCTAGGGCCACCCAGAAGGCACCAAACTTATCCTCCCCCTCAAACCTGTACTCTGCCACCTGTGGCTGCCTGGGGCAGTGGTGTGGGCGGCCCATTTGCTGCCGGGTGGATGATTTACATGATCAGGATGGGGGACGGTGGAAGGAGAACCCGGGGCCTCACGCGGGTGGGAGTGCCAGTTCCTCCAGGAAAGCTGGCTTCAGGCAGTGCCACCTCCTGCAGCCTCCTACCCATTCCCATCCCCCCATCTTTCTTCCCACGCTGCTTCCACATTGAACGTGGGGGGCTTAGTAACTTACTTAGGGCAGGAGTCAAAGGTTGTGTCGAAGTTTGGGGTCTGGATGAGGGTGTCCTGCTTGATTTTTCTTAGTGGGTTTTATAGTCATTGAGAATGACAGAGACTACCAGGCTCTTGCCGGCACACTGGGTTGCTTCATGGGGCAGCCTAAGCTGACCTCTGACCCAAGCTTTGTGTCCTGCAGAGCAAGGAAAGATTGGGCCAGATTTGTGCTTGGCAGGTTACATGCTTGTCCCTTGTACCCTCAACAACCTTATGAGATGGGTATCATTTAACTGATGAGGCTCAGAGAGGTGAAATGTCTTTCCCGGAGTCACACAGCTAGAGCCAGCAGAGAGGATTGTGTTCTAGTCCTGCCTAGTCAGATGAGACTTATTTGTGGCTTTGCGAGGTCCTGATGGTCTGGGCTGCCGGGAGCCTCTCCTCTCTTGGCCGAGCTGCACTGCCGCCTACACCCCTGCCTGTGGATAGTCACTCCAGCCAGCCTCCTGGACCCATGCTTAGCCCCACTGACCCCCCCACCCCCAGCTTCCTGGCTACATAACCTGATGGTACAGCAGCAGTCATTTGCCACGCCTATGACTGTTCACCTGTGGTTCTTGAGTGGATAGTACCCCCGGCTGTCTCCTAGCTCCCAGGTCCCCAGCCCCCCAGCCTGGCAGTCTCCTCACTCCCAGGTCCCTGGGATCTGACTCCTACTTCCCCATTCTGGCAGGCAAGCCTGACCCCCCTTGCCTGCTGGCTCGAGCTCTTTCCCGGCTCTGCCCACAGCTGCACGCCGGAGCCTGCGTCCCCATTCAAGTCTACTGCCTTCTCCTGACCTTGGCAAAGGCCTTTCTTGCTGCAGACCATGGGACCAGGAAAGGCTGCCCAGTCTGCAGACCTGGGCGCCAGCCTCCCTCGAAGGCCACAGGGTACTTAAATGTGGGGGCAGACATATTTTGAAGCCAATGGGGAGAGGGCTAAGGCTGTCCACCCAGCTGGTCCCTTTGTTCAAGGACCACCCCCCCCCAACTGTGTGGGGCTGGCCCTCTTGGTCAAACACTGACCAGTTGGAGACTGTAGGAAGTTTCCATGGACCACGTGGTCCTCCCATCCCATCATGTGATCCGGCCCAGCTCTTTCTTTTGGTGGAGTTCTCTGACCATCGCCTTCTTCATCGGAGGTGAGTGGACTCAGGGAGTGAAGGATGAACTGTACCTGGAGGCTGTCTGCTCCCCCAAAGCTGGGGGCTCTTTGGAAATGAGAGTATAAAGGATGATTTGAGCCTTTTCCTGAAAGCCAAAACTTTTTAGAGAGCCACGCTATCTGTGAAGGAAATTGTGGTTAGTCCCCAAGTGCTGATCCAACCCACACTCTGCAGTGCTCCTGCTCTGAGAGGTGGCACTTTCATCAGGACATGGAAGTAACCAAGCCCTGCCCTAGGTGGGTGGCTGCTGCCTGTGTGGCACAAAATCCAGTCCATGGCACTCTCAAACCTGAGAAATAGAACCCACTGCCGATAACCCCAAGTAGCCAGGGCCCATGCCCTCCCTCAGGCCAGACCAAGGTCACAGCTGGCAGACCACACCTGCCTCTCTGGTGTCTTCTCTGCAAGACACTTGGCACTGACGTGTGGAGATGTATGTGCAGACCAGCTCCTGGATGTGCTGATCTGCACAGACATTTGTGGTTTGCCCTGGGCTGGTGCCCTTATTGCCTAGCAGTCAGCAGCCTGGACTGAGGGAGGGCATGGGCCCTGGCCCTTTTGTATAGCATGGAGGCTGGGACTTGTGCTGCTCTGGGCCTTGAGCTGCCACATACCTGCTTCTTAACAGGTGGGGAAGATCCCCTGCATAGGCACTTAGGGTGCCCCATTGAAGACCCTTGGACAAAATGGATGAAGAAAATGGAGTTTTAAAGACCAGGCATTATCTGGAAGAAATTTCTAGGGCAGCAAATGTCCAGCAGAAGTCTCTGATGATGGAATGGCCAGGACACACAAGGTCCAGCAGGGAGTCACTTGCCACATGACTATTGAGTACAGGACCCATGGTTGGTGTGACTGAAGGACTGAGGGACTGACATCTACATTTAATTAATTTTTAACTAATTAAACATTAAAAATAAGAGGTCATATGAGGCTAGTGGCTGCACACTGAACAGTGCAAGTCCCAGGTGATGACACTATTCTTGATGGATTGGACGCCACGTTTGTCAAAACTCATTGACTGGTACCTGTGAATTTCATGGGGAGTAAATTTTGAACTCTAGTGAGTGAAGTGCACCTCTCCAGTTACTTCCAGGGGTGCACATCAGTGACAAGGTCATGGCCCACAGAAGTCTGTGTGCACATGAGTATACACGCTCATGCATGTGCACACCCACTCACATACACACTCATATGTGCACTCACCCAAGCACTCACACTCAGATACATGCACACTCAGACTTCATTTACACACATGTATCCTCACATGCTCACACACCCACCCTCACACATTTACACACTTGCCCTCAAATACGCTTTTTTATAAAATGGGTCTGTGATGCCATGTCATTTGCAGTCTGCCTTCCACTTCTCACTACCTGTTACCTGCCACGTGGGCACGGAGGTCAGCCTCCCGGGGAGGCCACCCATTCTCATGCCTCCAAGGGCCCTCTGTAGTCAGATTTCCTGGGTGGGAGAATGCAGGCTCTCACATTTAATGAACCGCTACCAGGTTGTCCCAATGAGGTAGGCCATGTCTACCTCACTTCACCATCTAGGGCATGGGGGAGTCTGTGCTCTGCCAGTCTTGGGGGTTAAAGGGCAGCATGGGTTTTGGTTTCAAATCAGAGTGGTGCCCTTGCTGGAGAGGGAGGTTGGCTGCCTGTTCACGTGTATTGGCAGTGGAGTCTGTGTTTCCTTTCTGGGAATGGCCTGTTCTTGCCCTTTGAAGGAAGCATGACTTACACCTAAAAAAAATGTTCTCTGACCTCCCCCCTGCCCTCCCTGCACTGGGCCCGGGCCTCACTGAATGAGCCCTTGTTGGCTAAGAGCTGGGCACATATTGAAAGGGGTTTGTGAACCAAGCCAAGGCCGGGAAGCAAGCAGGCAGCCTCCCCGGGAGGGGTGGTGCCAGGGACACTGAGTCATGGCTGTGGAGGGAGGAGGCAAGGGCCCTGCTCCAGTCCAGTGGAGTCCAACTTACTCAGCAACCCAAGCCACCTGGCAGGCCTCAGTTTCCCTATCTTTCTGGCAGGTCCAAGCCCTAACTCAGGGGTTTGGCAGGTTGTTGTGTGCCTCAAGGTCTTTGTAAGGTTCTTTCTCCAGTGGCCAGTCCCTGTCTGTGCTCCCCCACCAGCCAGACACCCACCACAGGGAACGTTGCCCTGCTCCCTTCTGAGTCCAGGTGGCTATTCCTGACATGGGGAGGGCATGTGAGGCTCTTCACCCTTGGCTTGGGTACATTGTGAAAATGGGCCTTGTTTCTACTCCTTCCAAGTCCGGGAACAGCGTCTCGATGTGAGGTTTCCAGATGGGAATGGACGAGCTCTGCAGCCAGGCTGTGCGTGCTCACAGCAACATTGCCTTCTGGTGACAAAATGTGCTGATTCCACTCTCCTCAAAGCTTCCCCATGGTTCATCTGTCAGGGGGTCCATCAGGAGGGAGGGTTTGAGTCCCCCAACCCCTTGCTTCCGCGAAGCCCCAGGGAGCAGAGAGGAGACTGTGGAGCCTCTGCTCGCTTGGTCCAAGCTGGGACTTGGGTGTGATCTCCGCTGCCCACCGCCACTCAGGGTGCACTGTTCTAATTCTTTTCTGGAATTTGAGAGCCTAACTCTGCTGGTGGAAAGTGAGGGTCAAGACCCACGCAGGCCCATGCCCTACGGGCCTTCCCAGGTGTGCAGAGAGCTCTAGGGGCCTGTCCACAGTTGAAGACAGGGAAGAGCTGATTCTGCCCAGGTGAGGTGGGCAGGGGTCATTTCCAGGTGCCATGGGGACTGCTGGGCAGAGTCCATCAGGCTTATTAGCCGTTGGCAGTTTTATTCAGGAGAAGTTTTGAGCTCCCCCCACCGCCCAACAATTCCTTTGTGGTTATGGGCTCTCTGAGCACCAGTTTCCCCATGGAGGTTTCCCTCTTCTTGACTTTCCCAGTCTTTGATCTCGAATTGTCCTTTGTCCAGGGCCTTGGAGCATGTGCCAAGCAGGGCAGGGGTGTGTGTGGGGGGTCTCACTGTCAGAAGCAATCACTCACAGGAGGAACTACTGGCCTATAGGAACTCTGAACCCAGCTGTCCCCGTGGCCCTAAGTCAAATCCCTGGGGCCGAGGCTGGCCTGCTGTGGCGGTGATAGCAAAGGCAAGAAAAATCACCAGCATTTCCAGTGAATGACTGGGGACCCAGCCCCATGCTCAGCATGTCATGTATGTGACTTCACAGAATGGCTAGTGTTCCATGACTGGCCACAAGCAGCTATTCAAACTTAGTTAAAGTCAAATATAAACCTTCAGTCCCCAGCTGCTCAGCCACATTTCATGCTCATTAGCTACAGGTAGCCGCCATATTGGATGCCACAGATAGAGGACATCCACCACCTTGGACAATTCTACTGGACAGATTGGTGACACAGCCCTGAGTCTGGGGCCTGGGCTCTCGTCCTCCGGGCTCCTCCACTGGCTGCCTTGGCTTTCTTGAAGCTTGGTCGCTCCATGCCCCTCAGGCCTTGCTGCCCAGCCCTCTGCTTGTACTGTATCTTCTGGGCCTGCCTATCTCAGCTGGGAGTAGACCTGGTAAGAAGGGGTCAGTCTGGGTGAGCACTGGCTCTAGTCATCAGACATCAACAGTGTCCAGTTCAGAGAAGCACCTGCTTTCCTGGCTCAGAGGGTGGGGGGTCAGGAAGACACCCCATTGCTCCACTGAGCTTGATCAGAGTCCATGCAGGGAACTGAGGGCTGAGGCACTCTCTCCACAGTGTTAGCTACCTCAGTGGGTGATGGGCTGGGACAAGAGGCTTCCGGTTCAAAAGACAAACCAAGCCAAAGGATTCTCTCTTCCTTTTAGCACTTAAAGATGGAAACAAAGAAGGAATGAGCCATTAGCAGAAGGAATGAAGGCAGAACAGGAGGCTTCAGGGAGAGGCAACGTCAGTGACAGGCAGAGCCAGGTGAGGAAGAAGCAGAGAGACAGCAGTTTTCAGTGTGTGGCTCAGAGATCCCTGGGGGTTCCTTGAGACTCTTTCTGGGTGTTGGGTGGTCAGCGCTATTGTAACAATGGTGCTGAGACACTGTTTGCCTTTCCTCCCTCATCCTTTCATGAGTGTTACTTCTCCAGGGCCACCTGCTGACTGAAGAGCAGCAGGAGAACAGGGATTCCCCATCTTCCATGAAGCCAGACATTAAAGCCTCATCCTCAATGGAGGACACAGGCCCAGGGTGGTGTCTCTGCAGCGACCCTGGGTCCACGTCCCCCTCCTCCAATGATGGCGCAGTCTTGAGATCCATGATCAGGGATGGAGACCTTTATTTTTTCTGAAGTCTTTGATTTACAAACTATCTGGGACCTGGCAACACCCCAGGGGAAGGTGGGGAAAAGAATGATTCAAGTTACCAGGTCTCCTGCCTGCATGGCAGGAGAGAGGGTACAGGGAGCCTGACATTCCATGCACACCACCTGGGATCTAAGCGGAGGAACCCCCTTTTCTCCTGATCTCCCTGAGAGGCTTTCAGCTCCTGCAGCCTGAAGGTTTGGTTCAGAGACAGGAGAGGAGCCCCGGGCTCCCCTCCCAGGGCTGCCCCTTGGAGCCTTCCCCTTGCAGATACCGGGGCTCTTCTGGTTGCAAGCAACAGAAACTCGGTTCACACATCAAGGACATGACTGCAAAGCTCAGGGGGAGTCGAGGGGATGGAGATGGAGATGACGGAGATGGACGTGATGGTGATGGGGATGGGAGATGAAAATGAGGATGGAGACAATGGAGATGATGGAGATAAAGATGATGGCGATGAGGGAAACAGAAAAAGATGGTCGTGAGCTTTGGCATGTTTGCCATTTGACTATGAGCATGGGGAGTCACCTTCTGATGTCTTGCTTGCTGTGGCTTCATAATAAACTTTGGATGGGGGAGCTTCCAGCTATCCTCTTCTTCAAATCATTTCAATAATTGTTATTAATTTATAATTGTTAATTATTGGGGCCTCCCCGGTGGCGCAGCGGTTGAGCGCTGGGTTGCGAAGCTGCCCACAGCCTCTGCAGCACCGGTTCGATCCCTGGCTGCTCCCCAGCCACTGGAGGAGGATCCCACATGGCGCGCAGACCTCTCCTGCCGCCCGCTGCTCCCCTCAGCAGTGTACTTCGGTCCTTCTGCCTGCTCTGCTCCCCGCTCTGGCTCTGGTGAATTCTCTTGCCCTCCTGCACTACTGACTGTGCCCGGTGCTTGCATAAATAAATACATAAAAATAAATCTTTAAAAATAATAATAATAATTGTTGATTATTAACAGGTGCTTCTCTGAACTGGACACTGTTGATGTCCAATGACCAGAGCCAATGCTCACTCAGACTGACCCCTCCTTACCAGGGTCTACTCCCAGCTGAGATAGGCAGGCCGAGAAGATACAGTCCATGCAGAGGGCTGGGCAGCAAGGCCTGAGGGACATGGAGCGACCAAGCTTCAAGAAAGCTAAGGCAGCCAGTGGAGGAGCCCAGAGGACAATTAATAATTGTTGCTTCAGTGGCAAGAGGCCCAGGAGGAGGCTGGGGCTGGGAGACCTTGTCCTAAGAATTGGACAGACAAAGGTGCAATCCCAGGTCCTCACCTAGCAGTTGTGGGACCCTTGGGTAATGCCCATTTTCCTGGTCCCAGTCTTCTTATCTGTGACACTGGGGATAATAAACCCACTGTACTGACTAGATTGGCATGGGGATTCCATTCTCAGTGTGCATGAAAGTGGTCGGCACAGGCTGGCCCTCACAACAGCTCTGTAGGCGACAGAATTACTTTACCGTTGTCATCATTCCATTGGCAGGAACCATTTTTTCTACAGAGGGTTCTCAGCAGAGTGGGTGAGGCATTGCCCTCAAGTGAGCCACAGGAAGCTGGACCCACCAGGACTGAGAGTGGAAGCAAGTGAGGGGACTTTTGGGAGAACACCAATCATCCAGAGCACCCCAAGAACCCAAGGTGCTGGAGAGCAGTGGGTGCTGCCTTGTGGAGCTCTATGTGCCACGACTTCCTCAGTCCTGGAGGTCATCAGCCTGCAGTTGCTACGGGAAAGCCTTCTAAACTAAGGAGGTCCCTGCTGTTTGGCATTTCTTGATGAGAAAAGATGGTGGTTGTTCTTGGCCTGGTTATGTAAAGAGGAGGCCCTCATTCACTGGTAGACCCAATGCTATTTTGGAAGCTCAAGGAGGGGGAGTGGGTTGTGTCTCTGGAACCACTGTCTTAGGTGGCTCCCCATAGGCAGGGATGCAGCATGAGTCCCTCCCCCGACCCAGTGCAGCAGGGGCCTGGACACACATTCCTGCCAGGAGTCCAGAGGACCTTGGGTCACAAGGGCTTTCACAGAACCCTCCCCAACTGGACCGTCACCTCTCCCCGCACCTTTCCAAGTGGAGGGCCCCCTGACACCTTGCTTTCTGGGTTTCTCTGTCTTGGGGTTACAGCAACACAGGACAACGCTCGCATTGCTGAAACTCAGGGACAAAAACCAAGGGCTGGGACAGCAGCCTCAGGAGCTTGCCTCTGCCCCTAGTTTTTGAGGCACGGGGGCCTATGCTCAGAAATAGGCCATGAGATAATAGTCCCTCAGCCACCCACCCACGGACACAGGACACACTTTCCCCTTGGAACTGCGGTGAGAGACAGGCAGCGGCCCCCCTTCGCAAGGAGGCCATTAATCACAGGCTGTTTGTGCTGACCTGGTTGGGTTGTCAGGGCTGTGGCATGTGGGTATTTATGGAGGTTGGCATTGCCCACCTCATCAAAGAGGACATCCTGGCCCTGGAGAGGGAGGTCCCAGGGATGGTCTGTGAGGTTGGAGGGTGGGAGTTCCCCGAGCTCTGGCCCATGACAGGAGCCGCCCTGGGCAGCTGGGGAGAAATAGGGCTGGGAGGGTCGCTATGAGTCTTTGCCCACCTGGGTGAGGTGCCTTTTGGTTCAGGGCTTGGACTCCCCAGACTAGTCAGGGATGGGACTGGCAGGCACTTTCCAGGGGGGGCTTGCAGAGGGAAATGTGCTATTGCAGAGGTCAGCTCTCTAGTCCTTCCTGGGCCTCATGCCTAGAGGGGCCTTCCCTCTCACTCCTGGCTGTCCCTCTAGGCCTGGATGAATCCTAATGAGAAGGGTAGGATTCCATGAAGATGGAGCCAAAGGATCCCTGGACAAAGCAGAGTTGCCCTGGCCAGTTGGGATGGGATTCCAGAAAAACACGCTGCTCTCCCAGCTCCCTTGGCAGGGCTGCCCACTTGGCCCCCTATGATGGGGTTGGCTGGAGACCATGATGACCACACTCCCAGAACGAGAGTGGCAAGGGGCAGAGAGAACACTTTGAGTGGGGTCAAGGGTCAAAGCAGGAGACTTTCAACTAAAGGTGACTGGGCACAGGGCAGGTTTTCTGTTGATTCAGAAGATGGGTAAAGGAGAGACCCAGAAATCTCAGTGGCTTTTTCAGGCTCTAGTGATCTTTCTACACCAATTGTTGTAGGGCAAGCCCACAGCCTGGCAAAACAGAGAGGCCAGGGGCCAGAAGGCTGGCAGGCTTCCCAGCCACCAGCGAATCTGTACTCTTTCTCTTTGGGCTCTCTCTCTGGTGTCTCGTGGTCTCCTCTCGTAGCTGTTCTGCCATGGCCTTTCCGATGTGACACCACCCTTATATCCTCAGCCTCCAGGCTTAGGTGTGCCCACTTGCGCATACCTGTACCTTACTCCAGGTATCCATAATCAGGTGCCCACGCTCCCAAATGCCTTCTTTATTAGCATAATCAAGGCCGCAGGTCACAGCCACAGAAGCTAGCAGTGTAAAAGCCTGACTATTTCACTTACCCTGCAGTGACACCAAGGTCAGGGAGAGGAACTGCTATTTGCTTGTCTCTGAGCTATGTATAAAATCCAAAATGCCCAAATCAGTAAAGTCATTATTAATAACAATAAATTCTTTACATGTTAACAAAAATAGCATTTTAAGAAAATACTATATTTAAAAAAAAAAGCGAGCAGTGTAGCATTGTTTTACATTTTTTACAAATTTCTTTAATGTTTAGGCTTAAAAAGAAAGTAACTGGACTCCCACTTCTGCTTTTGCATCCAATTCTACATACCACGTGGGTTCTGGAAAATTGCATCGTGTGTCATGAGCAAGTGAATATAAATGCAAATCACACCTTAGTATTGTTCATGTGCTTGTGATGCTTCTGACCCTATGGGACCCACAAATGGGCCTTAGAATACCAGGGTGTGCCCTGGTATTCTCAGGGTATGTGCATATCATACCCTGAGAACTGCCGCTGAAAATATTTGATTTATACCACAGAAGCAGGAAAGAAAAAAAACCTCCGGAAAGCAAAAAACATACGAAACAAGCAGAAAACAAGTAGTAAAATGTCACCCCTGAGTCCAACTAAATCAATGTTTACCCTGAAACCTTCTGCCTCCTGCCCTTGGGCACAATGGAATGTGAGCAGTGTCTTTAGGAAATCAGGCTCCCTACTGCTCTCTGCGGGCTGGGGAGCTCCAGATGGTTCCAGTGTCATGTCCACTTTTGGGGACTCATGGTCTGTGGACAGTCACATGCTGAGATCAGAGATGCTCTTCCCTCCAGCGTAGAGTGCTTCTGCATGCCAGCATTGCCTGCCTCAGAAAGCACAGGTGTGCCGTGTGGGGTCGCGAGTGCGCTCCCAACCCAGGAGAGCCAGCACGAGATCCATCCAGAGCCTAACAGGCCTGCATCTCACAGGTGGAAACACTGAGGCCTAGGGGTGGGGGTGAGAGGCCTCAACCCAGAGGGAGGTTGGATAGGGGCACCAAGCCCTAACCTTTGCTGACGACTCTGCCTACCTCTGGATTCGATGCCCAAAAACCTGGTCGAGAGCCCACTTGTCTGCCTGCTGTGTTGTGCTCAGTTTAGCCTGCAGCCTCTGTTTCCCATCTGTGGGTTAAGTGATATCAGGCTTTTCTGCCCTCCCACTATTAGGATTGATGATGGATCTGCGGACACCTGGAGTAGGGTGTGGGCATGCGTAAGTGGGCACACCTGGGTTGAGAGACTGAGCTTATAAGGGTGGCGTCACGGGGACGCCAGCAGAACTAATGGAGCAGAACCACGAGAGAACGCCCAGAAAGAGTGAAGACGGGCCGGCCCCCCAGCACCTCTGCCTGCCATGTACCTGGTAAATCCCAATAAAAGCTACTGAAAGCTCCAGGACTCTTCTCCTTTCCCGGTCTGCTGGATCAGAAAACCTGCACTGTGCCTGTTCCAGCCGCTACACCGTCTGTAAGTGCCTCTCTGCCCACCCCTGCCCCCAGCACACAACATGAGAGCTTCTCCAGAGGGGAGAAGGGATGTTGGAAGCATTTCTACACAGGGTCCGCCTTTCTGGTGAAATGCACAGAACAGCAAATGGAGTTTTATGTAGGGTTTGGGGCAAGGAAAACTCTTGGTTTTAAAGAATGTTGTCAAGAAGGGACGACAAGGTGGAGCCATGTTGGGATGGGTTGTTTGGTGGTGGGAGCGCAGCTGGGTAAGGACTGGGCACTTGTCTACCTTTGGGGGCTGTGTGGCAGCTTGGAAATGCCCAGGCAAACTGTCTCTTTAGGGAACTTGTCCTTTTGAACACATGTGCTGGGACTGATTCCCAGGGGCTTCCCAGAGCCGATTGTCAAATGTTTGGGGATTTTGCAGGTCACAGGAAGACTGCTGGTAGCTTGAAATTGGCCTTGGGGGGATTAATGGTACCACAGAGGGGCCAGTATCTTTCACTTGTGAGTGCAGGGCCACCAGCACCCTAGCCTTCTGCCATGCCAGGAACAGAGGCCCTGGCTGAACTTGGCCTGTACCCCCTTCTCTGTGTGGTCCTGGCTTAGCGTTGCCCCAAAGGAGTTTGTGTGGGATTTAGAAGGTGGAGGAAGAGCAGTAGCCGTGCCTCTCTGAAGGTTGTGTTGGTGCAGGAGAGCAATGGTGCCATACCAGTGGGTCCTCGCTGGTCCTCACTGTGTCTGGCCGTGTGTCCAGCCACTTCAGGTGCCTGCTGCCACTGGCCAATGGCAACTTTGCGGGGATAACCCCTTCCTTGGGTTTCCTTGCCAGCCCCTGTCTGTAGCCGCTCCCTGGCTTCCCCATTGAGCTCTGAGCCCGGCCCACAGGCAGGCTGCAAGACAGCAGGCTTATGGTTTCCTGGAGACACTAACCAAAGCCATGAACTGAGAATGAACAACAGACATTTGTTGTCTCGCGGTCTGGGGACTGGAGGCCCAGATCTAGGTGTAGGCAGGCCTGTGTCTCTGGAAGACAAGGGGCAGGGGGCTCCAGAGGCTCCTTGGCTGTGGAGTGGCACGCCCCTGAGTACAAGTCTGAGTCCAAATTGCCCCTTTTTTATAAGGACACCCATCACAGTGGGTTGGGGCCAGGGAGATCCTCTTAACTGAATCATCTCTGTTAAGATGTGATCTCCCCTGGGCCTCCCCTGGTGGTGCAGCGGTTGAGCGCTGGGCTGTGAAGCTGTCCGCAGCCTCTGCAGCGCCGATTCGATCCCCGGCTGCCCGGGCGAGGGTCCCACATGGTACACAGACCTCTCCTGCCACACCCACTGCTCCCCTCAGCAGTATCTTCGGTCCGTCACCTGTTCTGCTCCCTGCTCTGGCTCTGGTGAATTCTCTCACCCTCCCTCGCTCTGACTGTACCCAGTGCTTGTATAAATAAACAAATCTTTAAAAAAAAAAAAAAAAAGATGTGATCTCCCAATAGGTCACATTCTGAGGAAACGGGCTAAGATTCCAATAGATCTTTGGGGGCCACATTCAACTCATAGTAGGTGGCTGTGACCGCCCCCCCCCCAACAAGCCCTCTTTCTGGGTCTTTAATCTTAAAAACCCCGCCCCGTGGCTCTGGTCTTACTCCATCTTGGAACCCCCATTCCATCGCATTCATAGCGATCCCAATCCCCTAACCCAGTCCCCAGGGATCAGGCAAGAAGTTGCCACCAACTCTCAGGTATAAGCTAACTCAGGCTGGGGGGGGAGGGTCTCCCTGGCTGTTCCCTAAATCTGGGCCTCTTCTGGTTCTGGGATATGAGGAGGGTGAGGGAGTTCTGCAAGGGTCTGCTGGGTGCTGGCCACCCTGGGGCCCCTGCCTTGGCCCTCTTAGGAGTCTGAGCCTGCTGGGGGTCGGTCCTTATAGTGGGAGCACTGTGGCCTTCATACCCCATTGCTCCCTTTGGCCCTGCCTCTTCCTGGCTGGTGCCTGGCCCTTGAGGGATTTGCAGAACCTATTACTGAGAACACGCCATCTCATGATCAACAAATGTAGATTAAAAATAACTCCCCAGTGTCCTTAGGCCAGTGGAGAGGTGGGCAGCCCCTGGCTTGGGGTAATTACCCTACAGAGATTCTGTGGTGTCCCTGAAAGTCCTGTGACTGCTGACCCTCTGTTCCTCTAAATTCTTCTCCCTGGGAGTCAACTCTTGTGAATTAGTAGTGACCTCTGCTGTAGTTGTGGGGAGGGAGCTGGGGCGTGGGCATCTTTAGGAGTTTCTGCCACAGTCCATAATGAAACACATTGCCAATCCCCTAAAACACCAGACATTTCCTTCTCACAATTTGGAGGCTGCAGGTCCAAGATCAAGGACCAATAGAAGGAACAAGGGGGCCCTCTGGATTTCCTTTTAAAAGGGCACTAATCCCATCATGAGGACTCCAACCCATGGCCTGATGACCCCAAAGCCCCCCCTCCCAATGCCGCCACACTGGGGATTAGGTTTCAACAGGTGAATTTTAGTTCAAACTTTCAGTTCAAAGAACATTTAAAAAATAAGAATGAAGCTCACATTCCTCCTAAGTAGTCCCTTGCAGCGATGATTCCTGGGACATTTGGGCCAGTGGTCTCTGCAAAGCTTCCACTGCCCTGAGCTCCATGCTTCAAATGAGGAAACTGAGGCACAAAGAACATGAAATAATGTGTGTGTTCATGTAGTCAAAAGTAGTCAGCGCTGGGGTGCTGGCCAGGCGTGGACTCCAAAATGAACAAATTTGTGGTCGTGGGACAACTCCAGGCATCCAGCATGTGCAGGTTCACGAGAGAACCAGTAAGCCCAGCATCTCAGACACGGCTCCAGCCTAGGGCTGTGCCTCAGATTGGCCTGTCTGTGAGGATCACTGGTGCAGACAGGGGATTTGCTCTACTGCTGAGATGCTGTGCATTAATAAAGATGGAGCTGCGGGTGAATTGTTGAATTAGTTCAGTTTGCTTGGTAGACAGAATCTTTCACAAGTAGGCATCCTGGGAAAGTCACAGGGGCTCCTCCCTGTCTCCCAGGCCCTCTGGCTGCAGCCTAGTGAATGTCTGGCTAATGTTTAAATACTTCCCTGCGGATGCCCAGCAGATTAAGAAAAAGTGAGGTGAATGATTGCTCTAAAATGTGTTTGCGAGATACAGGGAAGGGTAGAGAAGAAAAATGGAAGTAGCTCAAACTTCCAGGAAAAGTACTTAAAAAAAAAAAAAAAAAAGAAGAAGATAAATCCTGAGGGTGGCAAGAGCTGTTTGGGTAGTATTGAGACAGGTCTGCAAAGAAACTAACCTCTGACAGGCTGGGCTGTGATCTTAATTGAGATGATTAGTTGCTGGGACACAGGGACCATGCCCTGCTGCAGCCCAGGTTTGTCTGCAGGGAGGGGCATGTAGTAGTCTCGTGACCTGTGTTGAGCTGTGGCATGGTGTGGCATAGCTTGCCGCTGCTGGACATCTGCTGAGGCTTGCATGGGCAGTTGGGGCTGGGTGAGCCATCACACTGAGTCTCCAGGTTATCAATCAAATGTTGTCCACAGGACCTAAGAAACTCCCTGCATCCACCTGGAAGCAGAACTCACACCTTAAATTATTGCACCAAGATGGTGTCTGGTCACAGCAGGAGCAGTCCCAACCTCACTCCTGGGAAGGGAGCTGTGTCTTCAACTCCGTTAAATATTGCTTTCTGGTGCTGCCAGTTGAGGGAAGCCAGATACCTAAGTGTCTCTGTCACCCCCCCAAAAAAAAACCCCTCTATTCGGGACCCCCATCAGATGAGAGATTCAATCATCTCACACTGAGACCCCATCCCAGACTGTAAGCTGTGGGACCCCAGTGCCTGTCGCAGCCTGGTGCCAAATACAACTGAACAGGTAAACCTACAGGTGCAAGAGAAGGGTAGCCCTTCCACTCCACCCCCAAGACTGAGTAGACCAAAGCACCAGGTTGGGTGGTGTGGTCCTGCTGGCCAGCCTGCACGCAGGGCCTGAGCAGCTGGCAGAGCCCTCCAGGCTTTTGGTGCTGTGATGATGTCTTGTCAGTGCCAGAGCTGTTATACCGAGGGGGCTGCTGCAGACCAGGCCCCACCAAGCCTGTTTCTAGGAGGTAGTTGGACTCTTCCCAGCGACCAGCACACCAGGGGGCCTGTGGGTGCCCTTACCAAGGGCGCTCCATCCTTGGTTCAGGTTGGCCCCACCCGGCTCCCACCTGTTCTCAAGGCCATGGAGCTTGTACATCCCTGGCATCCCTGCTGCCTGCCTCTGAGGCTCTGTACATAGATGTATCAGACTCGCAGATGGAGGGGTGGGTGGCCTCCTTTTTGGGATTCACCCCATTAACAGAAAACTGTCCTTTCCCTGTGAAGCAGCTGCTTGTTGAAAGCTTGCTGTCCAGTGTGCCAGCCCCCATCCAAACCTGCCTAGTGCAGGAGGTGCCACCTGCTTCCAGGTGCAGTCCAGGTAAACTGGGGGATCATGCCCTTCTCCCCTTAGTATGCTGCTGCTCTGGTCTGGCCATCACCTCGGTTTTCTCTGGAGACTCCCGCCCCCTTCCATTCCCTCTCTGGCTGCCCTGGTCCAGGCTTTGGTCCCCTCAGGCCCTCCAGGGAACCTCTAGCACAGGCACCTCCCATTCCAGTCTGAGGCCACATCTCCCACCAGGGGCTCAGCCCCCCCCACCTGGCTTTGCAAGCGTGTTTCTAAGGTCACACAGCTGAAGGCAGCTAGAGCATGAATTCCTTTCCTATGAAAGAGAATCATCTTAGAAACAACAGCAAAAGCAGAGTCCACAAGAGAAAAAAAATTTGACAAATTGAACTTTATCAAAATTAAAGACTCTTGTTTTATAGAAGGCGCTGTTAAAAGAATGAGTAGGAGGAAATATTTGCAAACACCTATTTGACAAAGAACCCGCACCTAGAACATATAAAGAGATAGAATGCAGAACTATTTGTTGAATCTCAAAATTCAATAAGAAAACAACCCAGTTAAAAATGGGCACATGACTTGAACAGATGCCTCACCGGGTATGAGGATGGCAAACATACTGGGCTAAGAGTCTTAGCTCATTGGCCAATAAGGAAATTCAACTGAAATTGTGATGCAGGACCCTGGGCAACTACTCAAATGGCTGAAATCTAAAACGCTGAAGGGACCGGAGGGGCTGGGTTTCTCCTGCATGTGTGTGTGTGGTAGGGGACTTGGGGGGGTGGATGGCAACAGGACTACCACTCTGGGGTTCCTTGTCAAACATACCTTAAGTCTCAGCAACTCCATTCCTGTTCATTTACCCTGGAGAAATTTGTTCACACAAAACCTATACACGGATTTTCACAGCAGCTTCATGCCTAATAGACCCAGGCTTGTCCTCGGACAGACTGCGGTCCTTCCAGACCTCAGCCCCTGCCCAGCATCCTGCCCTCTGCCCCCTCAGTCTCCAGGGTGGGAGGGAATGTTGGCAGTAGCTCCGCCTTTGTCACCCAGCACTGGGTCGTTTCAGAACTACCCCAAATAAACTGTGACTGAAGGAAGCTGCCAATCTCTCACCGAATGTCGTGGTGGGGAAGCATCATATGGAACACAGAGATATTTTTATTGATCAGCAACAAATTCGTCCTCTGACTTCCTTCTTTTCACAAGTTTCCAAACAGTCCTCCTGGTGTGTGAGCCTGGAGCAGCCATGCCATGACCCTTGGTCCTTGACTTCATTTCTGTGGAAAGCCATCCCTTCTGTGGAAAGCCTCCACCCCATCCCTTCTGGCCCACCCTGGACCTGGCTGAGCCCCAAGTGGTGGCTCTTACCTCATCTCCACTCTGAAGCTGGAGGGGCCAGGTGGCAGGGCTGACCGTCCCTGGGTGGCCAGGGCAGCATATTGTGAGATGACTCTGAAGTGGGCAGCTGGGAGCCCTGGGCCTCTGGTCCTGGCTGCAGTGAGAGCTGAGAGGTGAGAGGCAGGTGTGTGTGGGCAACACCTCCTGGCTGAGATGAGCACTCACTCTTGGTTTCTTCCCTGTCCTTGACCATGACAGGTTAACAGTGGTGCAGTTGTGGCAGCCTCCAGGCAGAGGGTCCACAAAATGGGCAGCTTTCTTCCTAGAGGGTCCAGGTCTGGGGGAGGGCTTCTGGGCTGGGGGTGGGGAGAGGCCAGCTATTCCTTTGCAGGGGTGGGGCGGGGGGACAGAGGCTGTGGGAGACTCTGGGAAAGGGGGAGGTAGCCTGCTGCTCTATTTGTCTAGCTGCCCAGGCCTCCCCACCAGTCCCTGGCCCTCCTAGATCCCCACCTCTAACCCTCCAGAAAATCTCTTGAAAATCCCAAACCAGAGCCAGTCAAGTATTAAACTGGCCCTGAGAGATGAAAAAGAGGACACTCCCCCTCCTGTTTTATCTGATGCCAAAGAGGAGATGGTTTGACATTTCAAAACCAGTATGTGGGGCTTGGGAAGGGACAGGCTCCTTCATCCGAGACAAGACTCTAAGACAAGGCTCTAAGGGGGAGGAACTTGGGCAGGGCCGGCTGACCCTCCTTCCCTCCCTCCCCTGGGTGGGGAGGGCCAGGCAGGGTCAGAGCACGCATGAGCGAGCCAGTGGGCTGCTCCAGGACGCCGTGGCTAATCCCAGATAATTGTCACAGGGACGCTTGGGGACAGAGCCTTCTCCCTTTTCCTTGCACTTAGTGCGGCCAGGACAATCCTGACAGCTCCTTGGTGAGGCCTTCAAAGGTCCCGAGTGCATTCCAGGCCCTGGGAAAGCAGGGCCCAGCAGTCTGAGAAACCTGATCAGCCCCTAATTGCCTGGTGAGGATTAGCGGGAACCCAGGCGGCCCCTCCAGGTGAACACTCCTGCCGCCCTGCCAGGACCACCCTCCCAAGTGTTGAGCCTCCTTTGAGCTAGTCCAGGCAAATGGATTAGTCTCTGGGGGCCTTCCAAGGAGAAGCCTCAGGTTCTCTCAGGCCCAGGTGGACAGACCAGCAAGACTGCCCGCGAGGACAAGAAGTCCAAACTGTGAGCACCAGGTGCGAAGTATTAGATAAGGGGGCTACTCTTCTCCCTTGATCCATGTGTGGTCCCTCCTAGGGCCTGGGGTGCTTCCTCTGGTCCCAGATTACCTGTGCACCTGGGCCTTGTCTCCCCCCACCCTGCATCCCTCTCCATAGCCCAGCCCCTGCCAGGGTCAAGCCCTAACCCCCCCACCCCTCACTGACTTACACAGCCCTGCCCCCCGACCCTCGCCAGCTCACATCTCCTCTCCCACCTCTCTGGGACACAGCCACGGCAGTCTCTTCCTGCCTCCTCCCCCTCCACAGGCTGAAGCTCCAGGGTTCCAGCTGGAAGCTTCTTTCTCAACCCCCATAGCTGCCCCTTGTTCAGGGAATGGTTACAGGGTCCTTCCCAGGAGGGGCTTCCCCACTACAGCTGCTGTCCCCGCCCTCACCACTGCCTCACACTACTTGGCTTTCAAAAAATAATTGCAGCCCTCTCCAGTAATACTAGTAGCTTGTTTGTTCTTGTTTGTGATATATCAATATAACACCTGTCTGTCTACCTACCTACCTACCTACCCACCCACCCACCCACCCACCTACCTACCTACCTGCCTGCCTGCCTGCCTACCTACCTACCTACCTACCTACCTATCATTTATCCTTCCTGATGGTGCCATTAATTCCAGGAAGGCAAGGACTTTCTACCACCTCTTCTCTATGCTTTCTATACTTGGAACAGCATCCAGCACAGGAAAGTACCTGACAAATATTCTATGGATGGGTGAGTGGGGGTGGGTGGGTGGGTAGCTGGATGGGAGTTTGCCAGGTTTACCAAGACTCTGGACAACAGGGCTGAGATGAATTGTGAGGAGGGAATTTTAAACCCTTGCTGTAGCTGTGAATGCCCTAAACATAAAAACACATTTTTATGGCAGTGGGGTCTTTTGCTGACAATTCCGTTTGTAGGATGATGGAGGAGAAACTTTCTCTTTTAATTTTTTTTTATTGTAGAAAAAATACCACGTGACATAACACTTACCATGGCCATTATTTTTAATTGTACAGTATAGTAATGTCAACTCTATGCACATTGTTGTGCCACAGAGCTCTAGAACCTTTTCATCTTCCAAAAAGGAACTCTGTGTTCATTACATGTTAACTCTCCACTTGATTTGTCCCCTCTGTGCCATTTTACAATCTGTTCCTATGCATTTGACAAAGTAGAATCCAACAGTCTTTGTCCTTTGGTGGCAGACTCATTTCACTTAATGTGATATCTTCAATTGTTTATCCATGTTGTAGCAGGTGTCAGAATTTCCTTCCTTTTTAAGGTTGCGTAATATTCCATCGGGTGGATGGATCCTATTTTCTTTATTCATCTATTGAGGGACGTTTGGGTTGTTTCTACCTCTTGATTATTGTGAATAATGCTGCTACGAACATGGGTGTGCAGATATTTCTTCAAGATTCTGTATTCAGTTCCTCTGGTTTTATACCCAGAAGTGGGATTATTGGATAATAGGGCAGTTCTATTTTTAATTTTTGAAGAAACTCAAGCTGTTTTTCACAGCAGCTGCATCGTTTTACATTCCCACCAACAGTGCACAAGGGTTCCGATTTCTTTACATTCTTGCTAACACTTGTTTTCTGTTTTTATGATCAGAGCCATCCTAATCTCTTTGTGGTTTTGATTTAAATTTCTCTAATGATTGGGGATGTCGAGCATCTTTTCACATTGCTGGCTGGCCATTCATACATCATCTTTGGAGAAATGTCTATTCATGCCCTTTGTTCTTCAATCAGGTTATTTGTTGTTGTTTTGTGAGTTGCAGGAGTCCTGTATATATTCTGGATATGAACCCCTATCAGATCAGTGTTTGCAGCTGTTTCCCCCATCCTGCGGGTTACCCTTCATTCTGTTGATTGTACCCTTTGCTGTGCAGAAGTTTCAGAGTTTGATGTAGACGCATTTGTCTATTTTTGTTTTTGTTGCCCATGCCTTTGGTGTGAGAAACTCCCTCCTCCAGCTTTTATCGAGGGTGGCTGAGACCCTGCTGTTCTTCTCTTTCCTCTGTGGGGAACTTGTTAATAATCAGACACTTAATTAGTTGGCACATTAGATGTTTCCAAAATACCTTTCTTCCTTTTTTGATCTTTGGAAAATCTTGATACTCAAAGCAGGCCTTTGCCGCCCTGCTCTCACTGAAGACCTATGGGGAGAATGTTTTGGACTCAGCAGAGAAGGGAGGATGCTGGGTGCCTGCTCATCCTGCGGGAGAGGGGTCAGGCCCGGGGCCAGTTGTGTGAAGGTCCCCGCCCCGAGCCCCAGCTGTTGGGCACAGTCAGGTTGGGTGAATACCAGGGTGGTCTGAGGTGGGAGGCAGAGTGGGGGAGGGAGGCTTGAAGCCCAAGGGGTTCCAGGGCGAGGGGGCGGCTTGGCTCTGGGCCCGGACCCTCCCCCCAGGAGCTGCGGGCCTGCTCTTTTCAAAACACCAGCTGGCTGTCCACCCGTTTCCCCCCCTCTCCTGCTGGGTTCCAGAAACTCAGACAGCTGGTTCTTGCCCCATGTGGGTCCTGGCGCTCCCATTCCCTGAATGAGGGGGGCACCGGGCTTCAAAGAAGTCTGGGCTTCGTGGAGGAACAGGCACAGACAGGGAGACAGATGCTCTGGGTGGGGCAGGCACAGCCCCAAGAGGTGTGGCCCCCTCCGTGGGATAGGTGGAGTCCAGGCCTTAAGCCAGAGTGTGGGGGTGGGGGGTACAAAAGCCAGTCTCCTCCTGAGCCTCCACTCCCAGAGATCCCCTTCCCAGCTGGCGCTCGGCCCTTGTTCAGGGAGTCCAGGTAGATGACTGGCTGGACCATCCATCCTGGGTGGTGATGGAGATGTGGCCAGAATGGTGGTCCTGTGAGCAGGATGCAGAAATGAACGACTTTTACCTGGTCACAGTGGTTCCAGCCATCGGAAGTGACACCGGCTTGTTACATTTTTAAAAGTTCTCTGTCATTGGGTGACCTGTGCACATGTGGAAGTGCACACTTCCCTCAGCTCTATGGATTTGCCTTTTTAAAACAAAATGAGCCCATGGGAGAAGCCAACCCAGAACCGTCCTCCCGCCCCCACCCCGTGTGAGTGCTGGTTAAACTTGTGAGGCTGGGCTTGCTCAGTTGGTTTTGACGGATGCGTGGCCCGAGATTCCCTCTGTGCCTCCTGAAGCACCTACTCAGCTGACTCCTGGCGAGTGGTTGCTTCTGCTTACTCCAGCATTCCAGGTCACTGTGTCCAGCCTCTTGCGCGTGGGGTGCGCCTTAGTGTGTCCCTGTAACCCCCCCCTCCTCGCAGAGTTGTCCACCATGCAGCGCACCTGGCTTGCTGGGTCTTTTCTTGCTGTGAGACCTTTGTGCTCTTCCCTGGTTTTGTCAAGAAGCCGCTGTGAACATTTGTGGGCAAAGCTGTCTATGGCCGTATGCCCTCATTTCTCAATACCTGGGGATGCAATGGATGGATAGGAGGTTGAATGAATATTGTTTATTTTTTTTTTTTTTTTGTTTTTTTTTTTTTTAGAAACCACTCAGGAGTTTCTCAAAGTAGCTGCAGCATTTTGTCCCCTGATGTCCAATGTAAACAATCCTGGACCTTCACACTGTGTGGGTCCCCTGGGTCAAGAGCCCTGAACACAACTTAGGTGCCAGCCACGCTGAAACCCGGTGTTCATTTCCTGGAAAGTAAATCATAGTTGGCTGCTTCCTGACCGGCCAGCCTGAGGATCCACTTCTCCTGTCAGTACTGTTGTTCCTTGGGGCAGAGGTGGGGGCGGGAGTGGTCTTCTCGCCTGGCCTAGCCACACCACATTTTTAAAAACTGCTCCAATGTTTTAGTTTCTCAAGTTTCTCAGTGGGAGGGGGTGTGTCTGGGCCACAAGGTCAGCATCCCAGGCTTTATAGAACTCAGCCCATGACCCAGCTCCTGTGCACCAGACTGAAGGTGTCATATTTCAGGGGGTGAGTCTGACCATCTCCTCTTTACCCAGACATGAACCCTTGACTGAACTGGCCAGAGTTCCCTATACCCTTGGCCACATGACTGGTTCAGGTGAGCCTTTGGCCAGACTGATTATTGACAGAACTTTTGTTGGAGTTGAGGGAAGATGATTTCTTACCTAGGGTGGTGGGTAAGCCTGGGTCTGAAGACCCCAGCTGTTTTCACAGCATGCAGGGTCTACCTGAGGGCGAAGCCACTACTGAAGAAGTAAGTGGAGACTTGGAAAGAGACTCAGAGAGCCTACAGTACCACGTGGGCCCCTGGATGTAGTTGTGTTTGAAACCTGACCTGTTACAGGGGTTTCCAGTTGGGGTGGCCACTGGAGGCTTCCTCAGGTCACCAGTTGAGCAGGTTTCTGGACCCAGCAGCTGAAAGCATCCTGATGGCCAGGGTGTTTCAGCTGGGCAGATATAGCTGGCCTCTTGTGTTGTCTCTTCCTATGGGCCTCACCATCAGGTCTGTCACGCATGGCCTAGTGTCTCCATCGCCCCGTTTCTTGCTCTCCTCCAAATGATGACAGATACTGCTATAATCTTTGCTAAGAAATGAGTCTTTTCTGGTCACTGGTTCTCCAACCAGGAGTTCTTGGTAAGACAAAGTGGCTGTTCTAGTGACTTCAGCCCCAAGGCATCCTGCCCATGAATGGTGATGGGCTGCTCTGCTATAGGGTCAAGTTAGCATGCTCTGCACACAGAGGTCTCTGGTAGGGGTTGTGGTCAGGTGAGCTGCAAGGATTTGGAAACTTCAGGTCAGCTTTGGGGTCACTTACTTCCTCTTCTGTAGCCCAGAATCATTTGGTCACATTCTGACATTTCCTATACTCAAGATTTGTGTACCTTGCTCTATGTAAGTAACACTTCACTACATAAGGGAAAAAAGACTAGGTGCAGGACTGAAAGTTCAGTTTATCTCAACTTTACTAAAACCAATCAACTGTAGTTGGTGTGTAGATATGCAGTTACGCTTATGTGGACATTCTACCAGCACATGCACATGTCTGGTTTGTTACATGTCTAGGTAACTTTCATTTTTATTATTATTTTTTTTGCACATTGCCAAATTGCTTGAATTTTTTATGATATAATTAGAAAGAATTCAATAAAAGGAATGCATCTATGAAATGGATAGATGACCTAAAAGGAAAACTTAAGTTTTCAATGGTGCTTAGTTTTCAAGGGCTAAGTGAAAGGTCAAGCAAATTGATTCCATTGTCCTGAGTTGAACACAAGGGTTTATGCAGGTGGGGAAACAGGAGAAAGAAATTCTAGCAGTTCAGTGGGTTCCTATATTAGCAAACACATGTACACATATACACATGTGTGAATCAGATGGATCCCTTGATTAGCAAGCACATGCACACATGGATGTACATGTATATGCACTTATACATGTGTGTCTGCATGCATGTGTGTTAAGATTCGTGGCTAGCTTCATTTTATCTTAGAAGTCTAGGTCACAGCATGGGCCCTGTTTGTTCCATATCTCTGACATCCATCATATATTGGCTGTTTCCCCCAATTTGGGATGCCAGACCAAGCATTTGCCCTGGCACCCCTGAGATGCATAGGATGTTCAGAGTGGGGTTTCTGAAGCTCATCATCATCATCCTCAGTGCATAACTGCAGGCTTTAATTCTCGGTTACTGACCTTCCAGCGATCTCTTCCTTCCAGCCACTCTGATTCTTCCTGAGACCTCCCAGGGGTGCCAGGCCTGATCTGGGATCTGTCATAGGCGAACCAGAGTCATAGGTTCTGTCTGCACTAAAATGTTTCCTATTCTCCTTCGTTTTCAGACATAATTAATATCCATGGATAATATCTCATATATGATCTGAAATTCACACAGAAATGGTGTGCATGAATCAATAATGTGTTAAATCCAATATACTCAAAGTATGTCACAAAATATTGATTAATGTTCAATTTTTTTATTCATCTCATAAAAAGTTTAATAGTTTACAAATACTATTGGCAAAAATAAATTATTTAAAGTTATGATGAAATGTTTTAGATATCAACTTCAACATGTACAAAAGGCACATGATTTTCAAAAATATTTTTAGATGTTCAAAAAAATCTTAGAGACTATAGGTACCAAATTTAAAAGCACAGCAGCTCCTTGCCATCTTAAGAATGTGCACTTTCTTTATGAGGATCTGAGAAAGTGATCTGGCTCAGGACTCTCCTTTTGCCCATTTCATTCATTCTTTCATCCATTCATCCCTATCCATCCATGTTATACCCACCTATCCATCCTTCCAACTCTGAGATCATTCAGTCCCAGGCAGCAGAGGAACCACATTTCTTCTGCAGAATTATGTATGTGAGGACCTCTGACCAAGATGAATTAATGAAAGAATCAGAGTTACCCTCCTATTTAAATACAGACAAAATATAAAATGATGATTTTTCAGGAACTTGGGCATCAGATATTAAAGGACAGTGATATCTGAAGGAGGAAAAGCAAATGGACCCTACAAAGGCCCAACTGATTGCCTAGAGAGATGTTCTGAGCCAGGACACAGAGAAGAGGAGATAAAACTAAGAGTTTGGGGAGACAGAGATGACTGGAGTTCTTGGGACATGGAATTGCATAGAGAAGAAACCCTAGAAGCTTGCAAAAATATCCTCCTTGAGTATTCAGGAAATTGATTCATGAGACAAAACTATCCATGGCAAGGAAAAGAACAACTTTAGTCAATAATGGAGCCTGTTCTTACCAGTCAAACTGGAACACCTCAGAATTCATGGCACTAGGGAAAGTACTTAGCCAGTCTAGCCTCAAGAGTGGAAAATATTACTAAGAAGGTAAATTTTACAATGTCTGGCATCCAACAAATAATTAGGTCATACAAAGAAGATGGAAAATATGACTCAATGAAGAAAAAAAGCAATCAATTGAAAGTGACACAGAACTAACATGGGTATTAGAATTGACAGACAAGGACATTAAGATAATTATTTATACTTAATTTCATATGTACAACAAATTAAATAGTGAAGTTATAGAAAAATACCTAAATTGAACTTTTAGAAATAAAAGCTATAATGTTTGAGATGAAAAACTCACTGGAGGTGAGAAAATAAAAAGGTAGATTAGATATTATAGAAGAAAAGATTAATGAAATTGAAAACATATCAATAGAAAGTTATCCAGAATGAAATATACAATGGAAAAAATTTAAATGAACAAAACATCAGTGAGCTTTGGGACATCATATGTGTGGCACAATTAAATATAATTGGAGTTCCTGAAGGGAAGAAGAGGGGTAAGATAGAAAAAACAATTTGAAGAAATAAAGCTGAAAAATACCCAAATGATGAAAAATATAAGCCCACAGATCCAAAGAAACTAAATGACTCATAAGCACATGAAACATGAGGAAAACCACATCAAAACTGTAATAAATTGCTCAAAACTAGGGGTAAGTAGAAAACATTAAAAGTAGACAGGAAAAAAATATATATTGTGTATAGAGAATGAATGTAAGAATGAAAACATTCTTATCAGAAACAATGTAAACTAAAAGACAGTAGAGCGATAATTTTAAATTACTGATAGGAAAAAACTCTATTAACCTAGAATTTATACCCAGTAAAAAGATCTTTCCAAAAAAGTGAAATAAAGATTATCTAGACATAAAAAGCTGAAAAAAAAAAATCATTGCCAGCAGGCCTGTGCCATAAAAAAAGTTAAAGAAATTCTTTCAGATGGAAGGAAAATAATAGCAGATCTAAATATAGATCTACCCAAAAGAATTGAAAGGCATTGGAAATGGTAAACACAGGGGTAAATATGTAAGATTTACTATCATTTAAATCTCCTTAAAAGGTAATTGAACTTTGGGAATGCATTGTGAAGAGTTTGCCAAACCCTTTCCAGACAAACATCCATTAAACTGGTCAAAATTAGCAAAGATGCTCATTCAAAGTTTCTGGAGAATGATCAAAGGGCTTACGGAAAATTGAAAGAAATTTTCTTCAAGAAAATCTGTGGAACTTGGCAAGAACAGTGAGAGGTTGTGGCATTTGAGCTATGGGTTGCACCCAACCCCCCATGGCTCCATGTTGTAAGAAAGCTGTTTCAGAATTGGCAGCTGAGTGGAAGCTCCTGCTTCTCTCAGTTCCCTGAGACAGAAGAGCTATTCTGTATGGGTTCATCAGGCAGAGAATGTTAGCAGATCCCATCTCCCTAGCAAGGTACTTCAGAAGAGCCATACAATGCTGGCAGTGCAGCTGGTAGAGCACCTATTCCCCAACTCCAGCTACTGCTATGCATGAAAGATCTGGCAGAGATGGATGCTAGGTGAGCCCAATACTCCCCCAAAGCTCTGTGCTGCAGAAGAGCTGACCTAGGGGACTTAACAGCAAAGTGGCGGCTCTCATCTTCCTAAGTACAAGAGCTTTCCTAGGTATATTCTACAATCAATGAACATGGGCAGCACCTATGCTGCTTGACTCAGTGTTGTCAACAATCTGTGCAGGGTGAAGAAGGAACCTGTCCCACTCCAATGCCCCTACCCTTCCCACAGCTCCTGCTGTAGGGTGAGGATCCAGGTGGGGTGCATGGTGAAGAGTGAGCTCCTTTACCCTCAGCTCCTGCTCCATAGCAAAGTTTTTGCCTAGGGTAGGGTCATAGCAAGCTTCAAAGACTGCCAACACTTTTACCTTGCCAATGGGCCTGGCTTTATTTGGCTCAAACTATGGAGCAACTTATGCTCTAGGGGATTATTAAAAACAATAGAGCAATCAGTTGGCAACATATTGGTGTGATACCAATAGAGGCAGACAAGCCAGAAATGTAATTGGGGAGATCATGGAAAAAGACAATCAGAGAGAGTCTGGCTAAAACTAGAATCATCCCTGGTGGTCCATTAGTCTGTCTGTATGCCAAAACTACACCCTCTGAAGGGTATAGGGAGGGAACTGCCTTCAAGCAGGCCAAGATACTGCAATTCACAGATGAAGGCTTTAAAGAAACTATTGCAAATATGTTCAAAGAACTAACGGAAACCAGTTGAAAGACCTAAAGAAAGATATGATGATAATGACTCATAAAAGCGACTACTATAGTCAAGAGATAGAAATTATAAAAGAACCATATGGGGATTCTGCAGTTGAGAGTATAATAACCAAAATGAAGAATCCATTAAGGAAACAACAAAACTCAACAATAGATTTGTGCTAGTAGAAGGACTCAGTCAAACTGATGAAAGACCAATAGAGATAATGTAACCTGATGAAAAGGAAAAAAGAATGAAGTAAACAGAGTCCAGGAGAAAGGTGGGACATAGCAAACATAATAATGTATGTAAAATGGGAGTACTGAAGGAGAAAAGTATATTTGAAGGAATAATAACAGAAAACTTCCCAAATTTGATGAAGAATAATAATCTACACCCTAGAAGATCAGTAAAACCCAGGTAGGCTATATGCAAAAAAAAAAAAAATCTGTAGTCAGACCTAGTATAGTTAAAATGTTGAAATCCAATGATGACGAGACAATCCTGAAAGCATCAAAAGAAAGTATATTGGGGTCATGTAGAGAGGACCCCAATAAAATTAGCAGCTGACTTTTAATCATGTGTGATACCTGTCAGAAGGCAGTGGGATGGCATCTTCAAAAAGCCCAAAGAAAAAACCATAGGCTAGAAAGACTTTATTAGCAAACCTATTTTTCAAAAATGGAGGTGAAATGAAGATATTCCTAGGTAAACAAACAAGCAAAACCAAGCAAATTTATTGCCAAGAGACCTGCTTTACAAGAAAGGCTCAAGCTTGTCTTCAGACTGAAAGGAAGTGACACCAACAGTAATTCAAATCCACACCAGCCCACAAAGAGCACCAGTAACTGTAGTTATGAGACAGTATAATTACACATTTACTCTCCCTTTTTCTCTTAACCGATTTAAAAAACAATTACATAAAGCAGTAGCTATAAAATTTTACTGTTGGATTAGAATATATAGACTATATTTGACAATAAGAATGCAAAAGAGAAGGGAAATTGAAGTCACCTTAGAGGAAGTAAAAGATGCAAAAGAGTAACTTGAATCCACAGGATGGAATGAAGAGATGCAGGCATGGAAAGGCATACCACTGTATAAAACAATGATTATCACATGTATTGTTTGGTATTGTTGTGGCAATAGTGGCATAACAAGGGGAGAGGAGTTGAGCTCTCTAGGACTGAAATTTCTATATCTCACTGGGCCTAAGCAAAATCTTCAGTGGATTCTGACAAATTAAGTTCAATAGGGTTAGCCCTAGAACAGTCACTAAAAAATAATTTTAAAATAGAGACAGATACACAGTTTAATCAGAGAAATTGAAATGATTTGCTAGAAAATTTCCACTAAAGACAGACAGTGAATGGAACAGAGAAGAGTCTAGAAAAAGAACCAAAAATGTACAGCTGATTATCAGCAAAGATGTAAAGGTAATTCTATGGACAATAGATAGTCTTTTAAAACCATGGTGCAGGAACAATTGGATTGATTAGCCATCTGTCCATCTAAAAAACTTTGTATTTTACAGCTTATCTAACATTATTTCATATATTTTTACATCATTTTTCATCTTTGCACAATGTATGCATTTTCATCTTGGTTCTAGTCCCCATACAATTCCCACCTCCCTTATTTTAACCATAATCCTTACTACCCCCCACCCCACCGTAGTGTGTCTCTGGTTTATAGTTGCTTGTTGCTTTTGATTTTTACTTTATTTTCTTGGTCCCTTATTTAGGTTTTCTAAATTCCTGCTATGAGTGAGACCATCCCTTATTTTTCTTTTTCTTTCTGGCTTATTTCGCTGAGCATGATCCCTTCCAGCTCCATCCATGTTGTTGCAAATTGCATTAGTGTATCTTTTTGATTGCTGAGTAATATTCCATTGTGTATATATACCACATCTTCTTGATCCAGTCATCTATTTTTGGGCATTTGGGTTGTTTCTATAGCTTAGCTATTGTAAATAGTACAGCTTATCTAATATTAACTCAAAATAGATCATATACCTAAATGTAAAACTACAAAACTTCTAGAAGAAATAACTTTGTGATCTCGGGTTAGGCAGATATTTTTAGATATGACACCAAAAGCATAAAAATAAAAAAATAAATAAATAAAAATAAAACCATAAAAATAAAAAATCAAAATTGATTTTATCAAAAGTAAAACCGCCACTCTCCAAAAGGCACTGTTGAGAGAATGAAAAGTCAAAGTTGAAACAAAATCTTTGCTAATCATATATCTGACAAGGACTTTACTCAGAATACATAACATCTCTTAAAACTTTACAATAAAAAGCAGAAACAACCCAATAAAAAAGAAATGTGGATGGTAAATCAGCTCATGAAAAGATGCTCAACATCATTGATTATTAGGGAGCTAGAAATAAAGGTCACAATGAGAATCTCACACATGTATTAAAATTCCAAAACTGAACATACTAAGTATTGATGAGCATGAGGGGAAACTGGGTCATTCATATACGCTTGGTGGGAAACACAACACTGAATAAAAGTGTGGCAGTTCTGTAACAGCTTAGACATATACCTTGCATGGGAACCAGCTGCGTCACTCCCAGGTATTCACCTAAGAGAAGTGCATCCCAAACTGGAAGGAACCCAACTATTCATCAACAGGTGAATGGGAAACATGTTCAAAGTATTCCTATCATGGGCTGCTCAGCAATAAAATGGATTGATGCATGCCACCAGGAAAGATTTCATATAATATTGCTCCACCTGCATAGAACTCTAGAAAATGGGGAGATGGCTATGTTCATTATTGTGGTAATGGTTTCATAGGTGTTTGTACATAAAAACAATACATACATATCACTTATCAATTTCATTTTAAATAGGTGCAGTTTACTGGGTGATAATTATCATCCAATAAAGTTGCTTCTTATGGCTAATAAAGACTTGAGACTCATCATATCCTAATAATTTTACATTTTGCTGCAATGTATGCCAGGAGGAGGCAACTTTTCTGTGCAAAGGTCCAGATAGTAAATAGTTTAAACTTTGGGCCTATTATCTCTGTGACTTGGGAAAGCAGTCCTACAGAGTGCTTCAGAGAGGGACAGGGATATTCCAGGAAACTTTATAAGACCAAAAAGGGGTAAATCAGGGTTGACTTTGGGTGCAGTCTTGGCCCCTTTGTGTTCTGGAGACCATGTATATCTAGTGCATCTTCCATGGAGTGCTGCATGCTTTTCCCCCAACTATGCTCTCAGGAATCTGTCCTATGCAGGAATTGGCCTATGTGCACCATGGAAATTGGCAAACAATGCAAATCAAGGTTCTCTCCGCAGAGTGCTGGTGGTTAGACATTGGTCTGTACCTGGGGAAATTGAAGAGGTTCTGTGATGGGCTAGAGGGCCTGGCTGATTGGAAAGGCCAGCAGAGCCCTTATTAATGAGCCACAGGAGCTAAACCTAGAGCCAGTGCCCAATCAAGTTGCTGGGGGACCTTACCTGAGTGCCCTGCCCCACAAGCCTCCCAGCTCTCACATTGTGCAACCCCTGCTAGAGTCTTAATTTTCCTTTCTCATCTCCCCTCAGGTGTGTGCCTCCCAACCACCTTTTGGCACCCTGTGCCCATCCTGCCCCTGCTCACAAGAGTCACCTTAAAGTCCATGGGATTTGTGGGCAGGTGAGTTCAAGTCCTTCCTCCTCCTCCCCAGTGTGTGGCCTGAGCAGAGCCAGTAGAGCCTTCATTTCTACCCCACCACGCAGAGATGTGAGTGCCGTGGCCTGAAGCTGCGTGTGGGGAAGGTGGGCTCAGCAGCCAGGAGTCCCTTGGAGGCAACAGCACTGTGGGCCAGGGTGGCTGTGATTGGGCTTTATTGTCCCGAGCTCAGTGGGTGCATCTATTTATGAACACTGGCTCTGTCGTGAAGGCTGATCCCATGCCTTCCCACCCACCTGTGCTTCTTCCCCCCCAGATTGGAGGTGGAGCACTGGGGGCTCCCAAGTGCCAAGCCAAAGGAGTCTAGGGGCGCAGAACACGCAGTGCCCTGAGGCAAACAGGTGGTGGGGTGAGGGCCTGCCCCCTCCCTGTCGTCACCTCAGCTCATCCCTCCTGGGGGCTCAGGGCCCCTCCAGGTGCACAGCTACCTCCCTGCTTAGCACGTGGAGAGCAGCACTTGGCTTTGCATGGAGAAGTGGCCCTGCTAGGTGACTCAGAGCCCCAGCAGGGCTACCAGCTCAGACAGGGAAGCCCGAGGCCCAGGAGGCACAGCCCATCATTGGGCCGCACAGCCCCCAGGTGTCTCGTCCTCCATCCGGGCCCCTGGCAGGGATGTGCTGTCACACACACATTCCACAGTGCTGAGCACACACCTGGGTTTCCCGTGAAGAGGATCTGTCCTTACTTGTGATGGCGGCTGGAAGCATGTCCATGGTCGTAGGGCCAGCAGCCTGCCTGGCCGCCTCCCCAGCATCTGGGGAGGTGCTGGGGCTCCTCCCACTCATCCCAGTGTGACACCCACACTTGGGACAGGTGACCCATGATGAAGCCTCACAGGCTTCATTCGGAGTAGGGGGCATGGGGAACAATACTCTGGTCAACTATTACTCAGAATTCCATAACTCTCTGCCCACCCCAGACCCCTCTCTCAGCAGGGACCTTTCCCTGAAACCTGATACTCCTGACTTCCATGGCTCCTCACTACTCACAAATAACATGAACCCCCTGAGCTGAGATTTGGGGCACTACCTAATGTAGCCCCTACCTGACCCAACTGCTTGCCACTGCCCGTCAGGCCACCCAAGCCCCAGATCCCAAGCTGCCTGTAGTTTCCTGCTCATCAGCTAACTTTGTCTCCATGGGCTTCCCTCCTCCAAGAAGCCCCATGGAGCCCTTCATAGAAGAAGGCACCCAACTCCCCTACTCAGGGCCCTGAGTCTCCCAACCCTCTTGCCACACAGGACAGCTCACTCCTGGGTTCAGATTCAACACCCAGCCCAGATTCAACACCCTGTGGACCTAGCCCACAGTGGGTGGGGACTGGCCATGTGACCAGGGGGATGGCTACAGCCCATGACTATAAGCCCCTGAATTCACCCAGAGTGGTGGCTGCCAGGCCCTCCACACCCCTCTCCTTGGCCAGCCTGGACAGGGACTCAGACCTCGGCCTTGCCACAGGATTCTATCTTTAACTCCTGGACAGCCAATTTATCTCTATTTTGAGAGAGGAAAAAAAATTCCACTCTGAAGTCTGGTTCAAAAAGTCTTTACCCAGTTAGGCAAATTCCCCAGAGAAACCACTGGTCTTTGTTGAGTTCCTGATCAGGGGAGGGGGAGGGGAGAGGTGGAAGGGGGAAACTAGGAAACTAGGCAGGGAAGGAGGAGCGGGGTAAGGAAAAGCGTGGCCAGCAGCCAGGTGAGTGCCCTGCACCCCCCCACCCTTCCATTCCCCCCCCCAAACCACCCCCAGGTTCCTTCTTCCAGGGAAACCTGGGCAACCTGGCTGGTTGACTGTGGTAGGTGAGGACCCTCTCCTGGGCTGCACACCCCTCTGGTGGAGCTGTCACACTTAACTTCAACCGTGGTGCTGCACGGTTCTGTGTTCGCACTTGTGTATGTGGCGAGCTCAGCACTGGAGCCTGGTCTTGATGGTGAGTCCCCCGCAGGCCACCCTGCGCTCATTCACTCCACCTCGGCTCTGCCTGTGGGTCGGTTACAATCCAATTCTCCCTCTGCAGTTTTTAGGACTTGGGTTGTTTGGCCAAATGCCTAAACCCTCTCTCCGCACGGGTCTTTGAGGAACACATTTCCTGTTTCTGTGGGAATGTGCCAGGTCCCATGGGCGACTCTTATGGCTTCAGGGGATATCCAGTGTCTAAAGGGGTCTAGCGCCCGCCAGCGCTGAATGAGTCCAGTAGCCCACACCCTCCCCGGCATCTGTTGCTGTCTGTTTCCATTATCACCAAGCTTTCTACTGAGCACAAAATTCTCTTAGTTTCCAAGAATTAAAAAAAAAACAAACCACAAACCTATAGACATTTTTTTTTTTGAGCAGTTTTATGTTTACAAAAAAATTGAGCATAGGTAGAGTTCCTATATACACTACACGCATACAGAATTAACATCTGGCTGTGCTAAGTGTTGTGAGTGATGAAGCAATACAGCTACATCAGCTAAAGTTCCAGCTTACATGCGTGTCCACTGTGTGTTGTACAGTTCTATAGATTTTGACAAATGTGTGCCAGGTCTGTGCCATCACGCAGAGGAGTTCCTGTCCCCTAAAAATCTCTGTGCTCTGCGCCTCACTCCCTGCCCCTTCTCCTCCCACCCCTTCCTGTAACCGCTGGCCTTCACCATCCTTTCTCCAAGAGTCATTTTTAAAATGCAAATCAGGCCCATCACTCCCCCACTTGCAACCATCCATCCATTCACTTGTGTATCCCACAAATATTTGTTGGGCCGGCACTTCTTCAACATTGCGGTCAAGATCAGCTCCCTGCTCTCGTGAGGCTCACAGCCAGCAAGGGAGCAGCCACAGACAGCGGGCGGGGAGCAGGATGAAGCACACAAGAAGGCCAGCAACCTCTGTGGGTGGTCAGGAGGATGCGTCTGGAGGTGGAAGAGCAAGAGGACCCTTTGGGTCAGAGAATCCAGTACAAAGATTTGAGATGGACCAGACACTGGTGTGTTCAAAGGGGCAGTAAAGGCTAGCGTGGCGGCCTGTAGAGAGAGGGAGTGGTGAGTCTTACAGGCATGGTGGGTCCATATCATGAGGTCTGGGGGGCCTTGGGGAGGAGCTGGTTTACCCAGGACCTCCTCATATGCCTGCACTCTCCCACTGGCCTCTTCTTCCTGGGCCAAGGTGTCTGTCCAGGCTATCATAGTGGATGTAACCCAAAAGTCACCCTTGTGGAGACTTTTTTGGTTGAATGAACATCTGCAGCCCATGACCTGGTGAGTGACCATGGTAGGGTCTCAGGCTCCACAGATAGAGCACTATTGAGATGGAGGACTCAGAAGCCCGCACCTCGGAGAGGATACCTTGTACCTTGGCCCAAACAGGAGGCCTTGCAGCTCAGGGAACCCCACTTCCTGCTGCTATGTAACAAATACCCTGAACTAGCAGTGGCTGCCGCTGTGACCCCCATTCTCCACACGACAAGTCCAAAGTAGATCTTCATTGGCCTCAGCAGCAAGTCTCCCGCCCTGGGTGATGGCTTTTAGAAAGGAATGCAAAGATGCGGCCCTGAGGCTCCCCTCAGACCATACATTTACATATTCCAGCCTTCCCAAGAGGGAGGAGGGGTAGACACGGCTCCTGCGTGATACCCAGTAGAGCTTGCTTCCTGTAGCCAAAGGATCTTGAGTTGAGTGTCACTTTCCTTGATCCCTGCCTTTTGCCCGAGAGGGCGAGTGAGCAATAGGGGGCATTATGGAGGTAGACCAGGGGCTCCTTACCAGCTTGAGAGGGGCTGGAATGGGCTGTGAATTCTCTCCTGATAGAACAGACCTGCTCTGTGCGGACTCTCAATTGAGATTCACCAGTCCTGTGGTGTCCTTTGAAGCCAGTCATTCTTCCCACTCTGTTTCTTTCTCCTCCACTCCAGGCTCTTGATGGCATGCAGGACACATGGCACATGCACATGACACATGGCACATGTTGTACACACTCAGTGCACACACAGCATATGCACAGTGGGGCCTCTCCAGCCCAGGCTGTAGGGGTGAACTCCCTTCTGGAGCTTATGCTCCCAGTTCTTTGTTATTTAGATCCAGTTAACCTCCCTCATGATCTTCTCCCAGATCCTGCCTGGGCCTTTCCCTTAGCATGAAGTTGAAGTAGGGAAGTGGGAGGGGATGAGCCCCAAGCATCCTCTTTCCACCTAGAATTGGCCCATCCCCATGACATGACATGCTTGAGCTAGCTGCTGTGATGCCCAGTCATCAGGGGCCCACAAAGGGCCACACGCCCTGCCTATAGAGAAACCCACTGGCCCCTGAGCTGGGCTGGTTGCTCCTGACACAGGCCTGGCCCATCCTATCCCCTGGTCCATGAGTTCCTTCGCTCTCTGTCCTCATCACAGTGGCACAGTGCTGCCCTGCTGAAACTAAAGTCCAGCTTAGACTCACTCTGGCTACATGGGGAGCTGACACTAAGTCAGCTCTCCCCTGGGACTCAGGTGTGGGAATCACAGGGACTCAGCCCACAGGTGTTACCTGAGAAGAGCCTCAGTTTCCCCATCTGTGAATTGGGATCATTTCTGCTCCTTGGATAATGGTTTTTGTTAAATGTCTGAAAGGATCCCTGGGGCACAGTAGGCGCCTCTTTTGAGGGAAATTTTTCTTCTTTGCTAATGATACCTGCTGCTGTTTGGGATAATTTCCAGCCAGAGAACTACCTGTATACATACCAAGTTGAGGCAGTCTCCTCTGTTCCTTACCTAAGGTTTGTTTGTTTTTTTAATCATGAATAGGTGTTGGATTTTATCAAATGTATTTTCTGCCTTAGTTGATATAATTACATCATTTTTCTTTTATGACTTGCTGAATTGTTTTGCCTGATATTAAAATGTTGAATCAGTTTTGCATATTGGGATAAATCCCACATGGCCTTGGTAATACTTCTTTTTAATACATTGTTGGACTCAACTGGCCTATCTTTTGGGGAGGATTTTTTATAAGTTCTTAAGATTGGTCTGAAGTGTTCTGTGTTTGTGTTGTTTTTATCTGGGTTTTGTATCAGGATGATGCCACCTTTGTAAATGAAATGGGAAGTTCCCTCTGGAATAAATTGTGTAAAACTGATCTTGTTTCATTGAATGTTTGATAGAATCTCCAGCAAAACCATCTGATCTGAGAGATTTCTTTTGGGGGGAACTTTTAAATTATGACTTCTATTTCTATAATGTGTATGGAACTATTTACACCATCTATTTCCTCTTGGTTGAGTTTGTGCTTTTCAAAGAATTGGCCCTTTTTTCTAATTTATGAGCATGAGTTACTCAGTTTCTCTTCTTTCTCTTCCAGTGGCGGCTGGATCTGGAGTGACAGCCCCAGTGTCATCCCCAATGTGGGCATTGTATCTTCTTTCCTTTATTTCTTGTCAGTCTTGCTAGAGGTTTACCCAATTTATGATTTAAAGAACCAACTTCATTTTTTATTTTCTCTCATCAGTTGCATTATTCTGTCTTCACCTCTATTGTCCCTTTCTTCTGCTCTCTCTGTATTCATTTTATTCCTTTTCCGGGTTTCTCAAAGTGGAACTTAGATGGCTGATTTGAGAATTTTTCTCTAGTGAGGGTATTTAGTGCTAAAATTTCTCTTGAGCACAGCTCTATTTAGACCTCAGGCTTTGAAGAACTGTGCTTTCATTTTCATTCATACTTTGTATTTCTGGCTCTCTCCACATTTGGTCCTTGAGATGCTGCTTTGCTTTATTCTTTCAGCCTATTTTCCCTCTGTTGCTCATACTGAGTCAGGCTGTAGATTTGCCCTCAAATTTAGCCATAGTACCTCTGTCATCTTCTCTTTACTGCTGAGTAGTAGCACTACTCATTACTATGAGCTTTTATTTCTTTTGTTATACTTTCTATAATTTCGGTTTGGTTCTTTTTTACTTCTATTTCTTTGCTGAGATTTTCATTTGTTTCAAAAGAAACTGGAATTTTAATTTTTGTTGCATTTTTACCATAGTAACTTGGAAATCCTTATCAGATAATCTCAGCATCTTATCATCTGGCGGTGGTGCCAGCTGCATGTCCTTCTCATTCAGGCTGTGATTTTCTGGTTCTTGGTATGAAGAACGATTTCAATCATATCCTGGACATTTTGGCATTGATCTTAGAGACTTTGAGTGCTATTGAAATATTTTAGCCCTGCCCAGGTTTAGCCGGCAGATCTTGGTCCATGCTCTGGCCTTGGGAACAAAGGAAAGGTGGGGCAGGAGGGAATTCCATGTGGAGCAGGGCGGTTCCCACCATTCAGACAAGGCGAGAGCTTGCAGAGGCTGGATTCCACCCTTGCTGGTGAGACCTGGACTTGGCCGCCATGTGCTCTGCACAGGGCTGCCTCTTCTTCCGTGTGCTCTGCTGTCTCCCCTTTGCCATTTCCCTGCACAAGGCCCTGTTGGTGATCTCTAGGCAAACCAGCCTCCCCAGTGAAGGCTGCCTTCCCCATGGCGAGGCAGACCTATAAGCACATGCCCCAACCCAGTAGAGATACAGAGTCTGTTCCCGTCTTGTTCAGGGCCTGAGGGACCCGCAGGGCCATAGGAGTTAATAGCCCTGGGCCCAGTAGATACAGTCGATAAGGGGCTACAAGTGAATGCCTCTTCTTGCTACTCCCAGATGAGAGCAGGGGTGCCTCATAGCTGATAATTGGCTATTGTCTGTGAAAGCATCTTCTCCCCAAGAACTCACCTGCTGCCTGGGGCTACACCCACAGTAAAGCCTGACTGTGGGCCCAGCAGCCTAAGGATGTGACCAGAGCCTGCCCAGAACTTCATTATGGGTCCTTCTGGCATTAAGGTACAGGGACTAGCCACAGTGGCCAGGGGCTGGGCAGCCTGAGCAGTCTGGGGAGCTCCTCTTGGAGAAGAGGACATTCGCCCTGTAGGATTTTCTGACGCACCATACTGCTGTGCATGGTGGAGCTGGTATGGGAGCAGGCTCAGGCTCAGGCAGGTCTGACCCTGGCCCTGCCACCACCAAGTGGGGAGCCCAAGCCAGCTTCTCCTCCTCAGACTTGGTGTAGCCTCCTGCATCTCATGTCAGTACCAGTGGGGGACCTGGGGACGCCCCGTGTGAAGCAGGGTGGTGATCCTGCCATATCCCTCTCCCCAGGCCGTCTGTATAGCAGACTTGCTATGGGCTGTGTGGACCCTGCAATCACTCTGGTATCCAAGGATGGAACTGGCAAATGAGGGGCCTTTAAAATAACACATTTACAGGGTGTTGTGTCCCCACACAGCTATGGCTGCATTCTTACAGACTTTCCTGAATGGGAAAGAAAGGATAATTAGTACTTCTAGTGACAATTGTTGTCATTTATTATTTTTGTTCCAGGCAGTGTGAACTCCCTTACTTTTCCCAGTGAATTGATGAGGTTCTCACCTCCCCTATTGCATAGATGAGAAGTGCCCATAGAGGGTGGGTTGAATGGCCGGAGGTCACGTGTCTCTCAGTTGGGAGCTGGGCTGCATGCACAACTAATGGCTGTGCCACACACTGCAGCTCAGTGCATCTCAGCGCCCAAAACCTTCACACCCCGTGTAGATAGGAAGAAGCAGGCCCGCCTCCCTGGCTGTGCTGAACATTGCAGAGCATCCCTCTCCATTTTCTCTGTATCTCCTGCCTGGGAGGGAGGGGGAAGAGACTGTTCAGTAGCCCTGGTGTGAACAAGATGTCACACACCCACATGCTCCCTGAGCCAGGGGCTGGAGAGGCTGATTGGCCCACTCTGGCCCCCTCCCTTCCCCAGCCCCTTTGTACCTGCTAGCTCTTCTTTCCAGCCTGTTCATGCGCCCCAAGCCTGGCCACCCCCACTAGGGTGGGGGGGCCTCCTTCCTGCCCCACCACCTTCATCTCCGCAGAAGACGGTGGCCTCTCTTCTGGCCATCACCTGCTCCCAGAGGCCCTGAGAGACCATCCAATTGACCATCTGTTTCCTGCTCCTTTAAGAAGGCTGTCCCACCCTGGTCATGGGGGCAGAGGTCCCTTATCTTTGTCGCCATAGCCCCTTCCATGCTAGGCCTTGGTCCTGGGAAGGCTGGCTCTTTCCCTCTGTGTGCTGGGCTGTCTGGCTGACTCCTGCCGCCCTGGGCAGCAGGACCTCCACCCTGCTGGCTGTCATCTCCTGCCCCCTGGCCTCTGTCTCATTGTCCCTCATCAGGAGCAGGCGTGGGACTCTGGAGCCATCAGCACGGATTTCTTTTCCTGATGTGGAGCCAGTGACAATGATGCCCCCATGTGCAGAGAGAACAAGGAGCTTCTCTATCCTAGGCAGAGGCTGGAGCTATTCCCCCATGTCACAGAAGGGGAAACAGGAAACGTGTGCCTGGGGTATGAGGGCTGCTCAGACCCAGGCCCACCTGCTCTATGCCTGGGCACCTTCCTCTTGAGCATTCAAGTTTACATTCAGCAATTAGATACTCCCAACATGGCTATGCTTAGGATGAAGAGCCCCTCTTCCAATAACCTTGAAATTGATGGGTCCCAGGCCACTCTATCCGCACAAGAGGTGAGAATCTGAGGTCGTGTAGGTCTTTACTTCTTGGCTTCTGCTAAAGCTGAATTAGGGTGTGTTCTTTCATTCACCCCACAGGTAAGTGCAGGGACCTGCTCTGCTGGGCCATGGGATGCCAGGGAACAGACAGATGCAATGCTCACACCCACAGAGCACATGACCCACCGTGGGGTGTGTGCTTCTGAGGGTGTCATTATGGAGCCTCATTCTCCCCAACAGCCCTGGGCTCCAGCCAAACCAAATGTAGAAAAGAAGCAATTCGAAGGTGCCCCATCCAGAGGCTGCCCAAAGACTACAGCCAGTATGACCAGACAGTTGGACCCTCTCTCTGTCAGGGGAATAGGATTCATAAATTTGAAGAATTGTTGTCCAGTGGGGTTGGCCTGAGGTCAAGACCTCAAATTTGGGTGCAGGGAGCAGAACCAAGGGAGCAACAGAGACCGGGGCTGAGGAAGAGCCACCTATATACAGAGGATGTAGAAGAGGCAGGGGCCTCAGACAGCTGGACACACCCCAACTGCGGCATAGTGCTGGAAGCTGCTTCCAGAAGCCATATTCCAGTTTGGCTCTGAGCTGACCTTAAAGTCCATTTTGCCATGACCCCAGGAGAGGATTCCTAGAACAAATGGGTGCCATGGAGATCTTCACAGAGCCTCACAAGGGACCAGTCCACTGCGAGCAACATAGAGCCTGCATTGAGGAGACGTAAAAAAGAACAAGGGTTGACTGGGGTCAAGTCCTGTGGGATGGGCTGGACCTGCACAGGTCATTCACAGGGCATCCTTAGCTGGTCTGGAGAGCTTTTTTTCCAACAGCTCTTCACTGCTCTGTCCCCACCCCTTCTGCCGATCATCAGACAAAATGAAGAACTTCTCTTCTGCAGCCTGGTCTGTCTATATTGCAGTCTCCTCTCTGTCCAATATAAAGGGGAGAAAGGCCATCTTTCCCAATTTCCCAGGGCTATCTCCAAGATCAGGTGAATACTTGAGTTGTATTTTTTAGCAGCAGAAAATGCTGTGTTTGGCCCCAAATTTCCCTCTCAAAGTCTGTGTCTTCTGTTTCTCGTGCAAAGAAACTTCCCCTGATGACCTGCAAGGAACAGACACATAGGCACACAGGAAATAGTATAGAACTGAATGAAACTATCCAGCTATTTGCCTCTAATCTTCTAAAGTTTTGCTGCACCAACAAGCTTTTCATCCATCCACCTACCCACTCACCCATCCTTTCATCCATCAATTCATCTGCTCATCTGCCTATCATCCATCTACCCACCCACCCACTGATCCATTCATCCACCTATTTACCTGCCCATCCATCCACCTGCCCACTCATACCCCCATCTACCCATCATCCACCCAAATCCATCCATTCATCCATCTATCCACCCACCATCCATAGAGAGTACCTGTGCCACTATCTCTGTGAGGGTGAGTCTCACAATATGCTTTTAGCCCACTGCTCAGATGAGAATGGTGAGGCTCAGATAGGGAAGAAACTTGCTCAGGCTGTGCAAGTCCTGTGACCCAGTCTCCTACTCCTGCTGGGAGAGTTGGCACATTCCCCATCTCCTCCTGCTGCTTGGTTGTACCCTGGGGGCCAGACCTTATGTCCTAGGCCCTCAAAATTACAGAATTTTCTTCTTTTCCCACAGCCCGAGCCCTGGGCTGTTCACAGAGCAGACATGAGGCTGTGAACCTGAGCCACCAGCTCACAGACCCTTCTCTTGCGGGCTCTGCCCCTCCTTGCATCTTGAAGTAGAGCAGCAAGACAGAGGATGCAAGGCAGTGGATGTGAAGCCAGGAATTCCTGGGCCATATCACAACAGAGGCAGGCTGGGCCTGGTCTAGGAGAGGGCTGCACTGCTAGGGGGAGGCAGTGGAGGAGCTGGCTGGCGGCTGGCATGTCCCAACTTGCGTGGTGCACTCCTGGCTGGGCAGCTCCCCTCCAGCTCTAACAAGCTGCTGCCTGTCTGCAACTTTGCTTCCTTCCTCCTGAACCCTGCCAGAACTGGGCCCAGAGGGACCTGCTCCCAGCCTCCCTATCCCATTACTCCCTCCTACCCTCCACCCTCTCCTTCTTTCATTTCCAGCTAACAACAAAAAAAGAGAGAAGTCCTCAGTCCCTCCCAGGGAAACCTGCTGCCCTGGGGTCCCCACCAGAGCCCTGTAGAGCTCCCCACTCCTGGGGCTTTTCCAGAGCCACAAAACCCCCCTTTCTTACAGAGGTGAGCACTGCCAGGCAAGGCTGTCCCTTCCTGGGCCTGTGTCTCCTCCATCGCTGTCCTCAATCACCCTTCACCTCCCATGGTTTCCGGCCACACATTCTTGCCTTTGCGACTTTGCTCACCCAGTTCCCACGCCCAGCTGCCTGCCTCCTCTTTGCCTGGTGAACTCCTCTGCGTCGTCCAAGGTCCTGTTTAGTGCCATTTCCCAGGGGGAGGCATTTGGGAGCCATTGCAGGCTAGTGAGCCGCGAGCAGTGTCCGGGGTGAATGGTGTGGGGTCAGGAAGCAAGGGTGGTGGAAACCCCACCCTTAATCCCCAGGCCGCTTCACAGGACACAGTTCTTCCTGCTGCATTCCCTGGTGAGCCCAGGTCCCGGGGCTGGCTGTCGACTTTCCCATCTGCAGAGAGCACCCCAGTCTCCTTTTCTCTCCCAGTCAGCCTACCTAAGTCCCAAGCACTGAGTCTGCTCCTCCCGTGTCCCTCTGCTTCTTTCCTCCCTGGCTGCGGTTTTCCCACGGCCCAAGGCAAGCAATTTTCATGGCACAGGCACTAAAAGCGTCAGTGAACTTCAAGTGAACTTTAACATCTTAACTTGAGACATCCCATTAACCTAGCAGGGGAATGCCTTTTTCAGTTCAAAATGCTTGTCTTTCTGGAGTCGCATGCCCTGGTGCTTCTCTGTGATCACAGCACCTTCCTCTTGTCCTGTACAGCCTTGATTTCTCCATCCATGAAGTGGGCAAACCTTGCTGGTCCTCTGCCACAGCAGGCTGGGCAGTCCAGGTTCCCGTGATGCTTTGGGAGCTCTCCAGCTCCTGTCTGGTTTCCTGCCTTACACGCACTCCTACTTCTTAAGTATGTAACTTCTGAGCATTGGCAGCACACGTCAGATGGACCTGGTGGGTGGACACCGAGTGTCAGAGTGGCTGCCGGACCCTCCTAGGATCTCCCAGCTGGTGGGTAGCAGGGGACAGCTGTAGACTGGCCACTGGGCAGGAGGCCTGTCTGCCGGGCTTCTTCCCAGAGGTCATGCAGTGAGCCCAGGGCTGTCTGGGTCAGTTGGGGTCTCTTAGGGGCCAGGCAGCCTGGTTGGTGTGAGTGTAGAAACGGGCGGGGCTCTTTGAGGAGTTTCTGTCCATCTGGACCTCCTTGAAAATTCTGGGCTTCTAGGCTCACTTGGCGGGTGTGCACTAGTCTCCTCCAGCCCCCGGGGACTAAGTGAGTCACACAGAGCTCCAGCCACTGGGTCAAGTGGCAGGGTCCCCACCCTCCTCCCCCCACCCATTTATTCCCAGTTGTGCAGTCTAACTGGAATGAGACAGATAGTCTTGTCCCCCTAAAATGAGCCACTCTGGTCGGCTTGATAAATTCCAAAAACTGGATAAGAGGTCGGGGCAGCTAGAACAAGTGTGCCTGCCCTCCCAGTCAGTCAGTTCCCTGGGGACCTCTGTCACCACACAGCCCGCGTCCCACACCAAACCTGCCAGCCGAGGCCCCTGCCAGGAGACACTTCCACACCTTGCTGTGTGAAGGGGCTCCTGGCCTTTGCCCCTCCCACCGACCTTAGCATTTGGGATTGAGGTTAAAATAGAAGGCTGAGCCCTGAATTGGGGTGTTGTTTCTATGTCTTACTCCCCCCTTCTGCAGTGAGTCCCAAAGGGTGGAAGCTGGGTTCTTGTTCCACCTACGGGTCCCCACACCTGGCACAACACCCTTGAGGACAGTGGGTGGTGGGCATAAGGCTGAGAGTGGGACATGGGCCTCTCTACCTCTACCTCAAAGTAAGTGCAGGTAAAAAAATGTAAGAATTGTAAAAATTCAGCAGAAATGTGAGTGGGAAGGAGTCGCGACCCAAAGCAAGACTTGGAACAGGGGCCTCATTTTTCTAAGACAAGAGGGTTTGTGAGACAGCTCCCGGCTCCATTCCAGATGTGGGTCAGCCTGAGGAGACCCAGCTCAGCAAATGCTTTTGGGGAGCCAGACCTTCAGGAGATGGGGGAGCTTAGGCCTCCCAGACCGCAAAGGGGTGCTCCCCTTGTTTCTGGGAGAGGAGTTTGCTCTAACTCATTCATCCATTCACTCATTTACTCATACACCTCCACTCATTCACTCATTCATTCACTCACTCACTCGTTTCTTCATCCATGGTTCCTACATCTGGTATCTTCAGATAACAGAGGCCAGACCTTTTAAGACGTCAAAACATATCAGTTGGTACTATTTTCCTGGAATTATTATTTTTTTGGGGGAAAGCTTATTTACAGTTCTTGAACTTGTGAACATGACCGGAAGTTGTGTTTTCTTAAGAACTGCCAATAAATGCACCCTGGGCCTTAAGACCCAGAGAGCACAATGCACAGAAAGGGGTGCTCCAGACAAAAAGACCCCAATGCCGAGCTCCCTACAGTCTGGAATTTGCCTTCCCTCTGCCCCCAGCTGCCAGTGGGAGGCTGTACCCTCCATCCAGCTTGGTTTTGCACACTGTTGCTGGACAGTGTCAGCGTATGGGGACAGAGGCCCCAGGCATCCGGTGCCAGGATGGGCGGCCGCTGGGCTCATGGTGCCAAATGCACATCAAAGGCAAAAGGGACGTGGGCAACCCCAGCTGGAGTTTCTGTTCCCCACAATAAAGCCTGTGGCTGCTGGTTGCAGAACACAAAGGCCTTGGGCGCTCTGGTATTTACTTGCCTTGGGAACAGGCAGCAAGGTCTGGGATGAAGAGACGGAGCATTCTCCGGCTGCTGTCCCGCCGCAGAACCGCTTGTCACACATGAAACGGCAGATTAGGAATTTCCTATTCTATTTTTACTGCAAAATTTGCACTGGCAAAGACGTTTGGTTTGGACAAGCTCTCCCTCTTTTGAGTCGCTTGGCTGCACATGAAAGGGTGGTCGGGCCTGGGTCGCCCAGAGAGGGACATTCAGGGCCTTCACAGCCTTCTAAGATGCTGATAAGGGATCAAAACCCCCATTATCGCCTGCTTTTATTACTCCAGTTAACCATTAAAAAAGGTGGTGGAGGTGGGGCTGGTGTGATTGTAGAGCTAAAGAAGGGCTTTCAGGAGAAGAGCTCTGGTTGGCTCTTTGGGAATCCTTGTTCCTGAGCCCAAGCCTCAAGCATGGGTGAGGAGGAAGCGGGAGCCCTGCTAGAAGCTGGGATGCTGCTGGTTCTCCACCTCCAGAGAAGAGAGCTGGATGGAGGAGGGTGTGCCCTAAGCCCTCCAAGGCTGAGCCTCTTGCCAGAGGCCATGGTCCGTGACAGCTGGAGAAGGGATGAGGTGTTCTGACTCATCCCAGTCTCTCAAGAACCTGGTCCTACAACCCTAAGGCCCCTTCAGAACTGCTTAGGGTGGCTAGCCATCAGCCCAGCGGTGCCCAGGACGCCCATCTGGCTCCCGTGAGGCCGGGGTGGGGGGAGGGGCGGGAGGCATCTGCCTCTGCATCTGCAGGCTTCTTTCACATTTTGGTGAAAGTACAGGGGTTTTGGGTTTGTTCCTCCAAGGGGGAGACACATTGGGAGGGCTCCTGGTGGCTTCACTGTTCTGGAAATGGGCAGCACCGATACCCATGTGGCCCACAGGACCGGTCCTAGGGAGACATACAGGTCAGCAGCACGGGAGGATGAAGAGGGCTGGGAAGCTGGTTTTCTGGAAGTCCTGGCTGGCATTGAAATGGGAGGCCCTTCATATGTTGATGAATGGGGAGCTTTAGGAACAGTGGGCCCTCAGGCTATGTAGGAGGAGCAGAAGCCACAGAGGCTCCCAGATGGGTGGTGGGTTTGTCGTGGCCAGCACTGTGGCGTTCCAGGCAAGCACAGTGCTGGTTCCTGGACAGAGTCTTAATGACAAGACCCATCCTTCAAGAGAATTCATGCTGCCCTCCAATATAAGATATAGGGGCTGCATCTCCATTCTCCCTCTCGCTCTTCTATTGGATTTGCAGCCCCTGCTATGAGCAAGGTTTTTCAAAAGCAGAATGTTGGGCAGTCGATGTCTCTGGCTGAAAAAAGAGGAAAAGAGAAACTTCTGCTTCTCAGTGCAAGGGCTTTGTATCTGGGAGAGGAACTCAGCCAGTTCTGTTCTTTTCCAGCCACGTGAACCTGAGGGGAGGATATTGTTTGAGTAAGTTGCACGTCAGGGCTATTCACTCCGGGGTCTGTGTGAGCTCAGTGAGTGTGTCCACAACACACACTTGTGTGTGCATGCACCTCCGCAGGTGTACACACAGGTTCACACATTTCTGACAACCCCCTCCAATCCGTGTGTGGTTACCCCTGACACCCACACTCTGACTGATCCCAGAATGCCCCCTTCAGTGACCACCACTGAAGGATCTTCCTGCTGGAGAGGAGCAGGGTCAGGGACAATGGCCATGCTCAGGTACAGGGAAGAAGTGCAGAGCCCAAATGGACCCACCCTGGGACTCTCCTCAGTCTCTTTTCTGCACATGGAACCAGATTTGGAGATGGTCCCCCCACCCCCCATTAAAGAATAGATGGTGTTTGCATGGCCCAGACACAGAGAGAGGTTGAGCAGGGGTGAGCACAGTAAGGCATCTTTGAGCAGGGACCAGCCAGCACCCTGGCAGCTAATTAATACTCAGGGCAGGGACATGGCTTCCCCACTCACTGCCCCACTGACTCACGGGCCCACGGTCCAGGGTGGTGACCATCCAGGCTGCACACTTGTTTCCTGTGGCCTGGGCCCACTGTGGCCTGTCTGTTCCTCAGCCTCCTTTACACTCTGCCTTGAGGCTCCTTGCATTCCACATCTGGACAGCTGCGCTACCAACATTGTCCTTGTGGTAGGTTCAGTTTGCAGAGGGCTGGGCATCTCTGGGTTCATTCCTTAGGATCCTCAAAATTACTGTCTGTTCCTGGTCCCTGCCTAAGAGCTGGGACTCACCCCATCATTCCCTCATTATCTGAGTGCTTTCCAGCCCCTGGCCAGGGTTTTCTGGAAAGGAAAGAGTGGGGAATCAGCATTTCTCCTGGAAATAAGACCTACAACTTGGACCCCACTCAGAAAATCCCCACTTTCTCTGACCCTGGGGAGTGTGGTGAGAGGGGCCTCTCTTAGTCATTGGGGTTCAGAGAAGAGGCTAAAATGACAGGAAAAGAAGGGGAGTCTCCCACCAAACTACTACTCTTTATAGCCAATGGGAGAGAGCATGTGATGCACCGCTGTGTGAACCAACCCCACAGCAATCCCCCACCCCCTGCAGAAACAACCACTTACAGGTGAGGAAACAGGCCCTCATGTTCAGCCACATAATAAGGGGCTTATGATGTCTGACCAAGTTGATTGTCCTGAGCCTCTGTCACCCTGAACCCTTCCTCCTCCAGGAGGCCTGGATGGGAGAATGTGGGGGACTCAGAGGACAATCACCTTCCCAACCCTTCTATAGAAAGCAGCGGGTCTCTGACCTTGTCATCTCAGGCACTCCCCCGCAATACCAGCAGTCATTGTGCTGTGCTGGTTTTCCTGAGTACCTACTATGTGCCAACTCTCTAGTAGTTCCTTACCCCCCAGGAAATGAACGTAGCTTTGGAGAGACAAAATAAACAGGAGTGAGGTGGCAATGACCAGGCGGTTCCATCTCACTGTTACTTTCATCCACCCAAATGCACTTGATCCATTAACTTGTGTTCTGTGAAATTGTTGTCTGCATATGACAGCTGAGTTCCTTTAGGAAGGCCAGTGCAGCATTTGTGCCTTCCTCAGGGGATGAGGGAGTCCCTGTGGCTTCCCTCGGTCACTGGCTGGAGCTCTATGCGAGCCCATCAGTTTGGGAGGCATTCTGCTCCTATTTAACACTTCTCCAAGTAAAACCTCAAACCATGCAGGCGCCCAGCTGCAATGTTGAGAAAGGTATTTAGGACCCGAGGCTCTTCAAGAGTTAGCATGTTTTATAAGCCACATGCAAACGAGCAACAAAAGAGAAAAAAAGAGTCCTAGATTTGACCACCTAAAGATTGAAAACTCCTGTATGGAAAGATGCCACCAAAAAAAGGTCAAATGCAGATTATAGGATGAGAATCTATGTGACAAAGAGTTAATGCCCTAATTAGAGAGTGTCTGCACATCCATGATAGAAGCAACAAGAAGTAACAAAAGAATGGACACAGGACAGAAGCATGAGTTACAGAAGGGGGAAGATATTCAACCTCACAAGTGATTCAGGAAACTCATGTTTGCTTTATAAGCTACCCATTCTGTAAACTCCCATTTTGTCAGTTATCAGATCAATCAGTTTAAAAGACTTCCCACATTTACTGAAGGCAAGGGGGCAAAGAAATGGACCTCTCACACCAATATGGGGGATATACATCAGCACCTGTCAACACTGAAAACATACGTGTGCATTATTTCCACTTTGGGTTTCTATCTTGCTAAGATGCCCACACGGATGCACCAGAATATAAGATCATGGACAACCCCTGTACAACAAAGACCAAAGGTGAGGTGTGGGTGGGGAAACAACCAAAAAAAAAAAAAAGGAAATAAATGAAATGCTCCACAATAGGGCTGTCTAAATAGGTTAGGTTAATTCATAGAAAGGAATACTATGCAGCTGATAAAAAGAATGAATCAGCCGTATATATTGACAAGGATAGTTGTCAATGACATGTTCTTGAGTTTAAAAAAGCTTGTACAACAGTGACTGAGTAACATCATCCATTTACTAGAAATATATGTGGTTGTGTGTGTGGTTGTGTGCATGTAAACCATGTCTGGAAGCATTTGCACAGTACATGTGGTGAAATTTCCCTCAGTCTACAGCACACAACAATGGTCTGATTGGTAGAATTCTAGGTGGAAAAACATTTCCTTCAATACTTTAGGGTTTCAATATGGTGTCAGTTCTAGGGCCTCAAGCATCCTGTGCATTTGCGGAGAATTTCAAACCATGTGGTCGCTCTTCCTCTTGAGGGACCTGGGTTTTGAGGAGTCTCTGGGTTCCCCGAGTTCTGAAGTTCACAGGCTTCGTTGTGGTAGGTTGCCCACAGTCTCTTAGTGTGCCTTCACTCCTAGGCATCTTCTTAAATTGTTCCTTCAGGGGTTCCCGCACCATTTTTTCTGTTTCCTATTGCCCCTACTGGCCCAGTTGCCTACAGTTTAAACTCTTTCCTCCAGTTCTGTATCACTTCGTCCTTTAGCTCTACCTTCTGGAAGATTTTTTTTTCACTGGACCTTCCATATTACCATTGTTTTTTCATTTCTGAGGGCAATTCTGTGTCTCTGAGTCCTTTCAGAAGACTCTAGCTCTCCCAGTTGTGACATCTCTCTCCCATGGAGAACTTTCTGGGTGGACTGCCCGCCTGGGCTCTTCTCTCTCTCTGTTCTGGTGGGCATGGTATGTGGGGGTCAGGCTACCAGTTTACCCAGGAAGTTCTGGGGCTGTCCTTCTGGGGTGGGTTTTGCAGGTAGACCCTCCCTCTCCTTCCCAGAGAACAAAGACACAGCAGCCGACATTCTGGAGCTGCCCAGGCACCTGGCATCAGCACCCCTCCATCCTGTGGCTTCCCACTTTATGACTGGCACCCTAGAGGCCAAGCACTCTGAACCAATCTCCTGAATCCTGTCCGGGTCAGAGAGGGGTGTCCTGGGCATGTAGAGTAGGGGTTACTCAGTCATTCCGTCTTCCCTCTGGTGGCCCCATGGCACTCCGCCACTCAAGCGTCAACACTACCACCCCATGGCCTTTCGTGGGCTCTGTCTGCAGACCCCCACCCCCGGGAGTCATTCCCTCCACCACTGCCTCACTGCAGGTTTGTCGGGGGTTGGGTGTTGGAGGCCGATGCTACACCTGCCCACGCTCGTTCCCTGGGACCAGCATTGCTTTTTAAATGTTTCCTTTAGACAAAGAGTCTATTTATCACATTCTATTGGGGGAGGGGGTGGGCTTTGTGTCCAGGTGGGCCTGGGTTGAATCCAGGCCCAGCCGCTTTATAACCTGTGCGACCTTGGTCACCCCTCGCCGCTCGGAACCCTCTTTCCTTATCTGTTTAATGGGAGCAAAAATCCCACCTGGCAAGGCTGTTGTGGGCGCAGAGATGATAATGTGCCATAAAGTGCCCGACGAGGGCTTGGCACGCAGCTGGTGTTTGGTAATGAGAGCCTCCTTTGTGCCCTTGTTTGTGTAGGTGTCTTATCTCCCCTGTGCCCGGAGCGAGGGCCACCACGCATCTTTGTGACCAGAGCCTGCAGCTCTGGGACGCCTGCTGACCGGGAACTGGAAATTTGGGGCCTGCCTCCATTTCTGCTCTGGGACTGGCATGCAGGGTGCAGGGTGGGCCCCCAGGAATGTGATCGATCTCCCCAGCCCTGGGGCTGATCTCCTGCTGCTGATAGGCCACCTGCACCCGGAGAGGCTGCCCGGGGGGCCGGCTGTCAGCACCAGGAGGGGCTGCCTGTCCCGCAAGACCAGGCATGTGCCGTGAGCTACATCCGGAATTCAGCAAGAGCAGCCACAGACGCAGCCGTGTCTCCTCTTGTCCGGGAATGCCCTGCCTTCTCCCTCCTCCTGACGTCCGCTTTCTAGCTGCCTTCACTGTGAGGATGCAGGTCAGGCTGGCAGACATGTCTGGAGGAGAACCATTTGTGGCTAAAGGAACATGGGAGGAAGAGGTCAGGGGTCCCTGGCTAGATTCTCCTGGGGGAAGAGGGGCCTGAATCTGGGCTGACAGTTGCAGATGGAAAGGTGCCTGTGGATTCTGAAACAGCAACCAAATAAAACAAAACTAAGTCACTGCAGATGGGTGAAATTCAGGACCAGTTGGCTAGGACCAAAGTGGGTGTGTGGGAGAATTTCTACTCCATGTTCCAGACTCAGGACATGTGTCCGCAAAACCCCAGCACTGAGGGACACCAGAGAGTTGCTGCCTATGGGATGACCTTGAGGTCTCCAGATACCAGCCCAGATGTGCGGCTCAGATATGTTCTCCTTTTCTTTCTACCCTCTTGGTGACGTCCAGGGTGCTGACAGCTGGAAGGATACCATCAACCCCAGGTGACCAACAGGCAGACCAGAGATCTGGTACACACAGAAATTGGATCCTGTGGGAGGACTATTCTCAGACTTGGTGCCCAGAGAATGTCTTAGGGCCAGGAAGAGGCAGTGCACATCAGAGCCAGAGGTTCTGACTCAGCAGGCCCAAGTGGGACCCTGGGAGCTCTGCTGTTACTCTTGATCATGATGGTCTTTGAGTCCTGGTTTCAGATTTCCTGAGCTGAGGGGCTGCACCAGACTTAGTCTCTGCTCCTCCCCCACTGGGTCAGCTCCTGTGACCTCGTCTCTATGCAAAGGGAAGAAGACATTACTGTGGTTGCTAGTCCCAGCTCAGCTTTATGGTACCTACTCCATGCCTCAGACAGGTCCTGTCCCTCCAGAGGATTCTCTCTAGAGCAGCGTCCTTCCCAAGGCTGTGGTCTGTCCAGTTCCTGCCCACAGCAGATGCTGTCTGTAAGCTGTCCAGTCTATTCCCTGCTCAGGATCCTGAAACCGGGAAGGATTTTATCCTCACAAGAGCTTCTCAGCTCCTTAGTGAAATCATTTTGGAAGTAAGAACTAGTCGATAAAGCTGAATACTAGTGAGCTACCATCTTCCAGAGGGGCTGGAGCTGAGGTGGAGATGGAGTCTTCCAATTACACCTTTTGCCCACCACCTGAGTGATAGCACCCCATGTCACCCAGGGGTATGGGCAGGTATTAGAGCCATAGATACTGTCAGGTGATTCTCCTGCCTGCCAGTGAGGAACAGCTGGTCTTTGCAGCCTCATACTTGACCCCACTGCCCTCCATGCTCCTGTCTGATCACAGCCAGTGAAGCCCTCTTAGTGCACACAAGAACAAGTGGGCAGTGAAAGCTGAGATGGTAGTCACAAGAAAGAATCAAAAAGAAAAGCTAAAGATAAGAAACAATAATAGAAAAAATGTCTTTAAATGTCTCATTGGCAGACAGGACATGCTGAGGAGAGAATCTCTGAGCTAGAGGACACATTGATAAGGCTCTTATAAATGGAAAAGCACAAAGGAAAAAAGACTGAAAAAATTACAGAACAAAATATTCAAGCACTGAAAATATATCAGAATACATATTTGAAACAAAAATGATTGAGCATTTCCCCAAATTAATGTCAGATGCTGACATATAGATCTGGAAGTTCAGAGATCAACAAACAGGATAAATGGCAAAAAACAAAACAAAACAAAAAAACAAAAAACCTACACCTGGGCACATTATTATCAAACTACAGAAAATCAAAGATAAAGAAAGAATCGTGAAAGAAAATAGAAGAAAAAACATTTTGCCTTCAGAGGAACAAAGATAAGAATTACATACAATTTATTCTCAGAAACCATGCAAGCAAGAAGAGAGCGGATCGAAATCGTTAGTGGGTTGAGAGGAAAACCCCACCAACCCAGAACTGTGTACCCTATGAAATTATCCTTCAAGAATGAAGGAGACTTTTGAAAACTTTCTCAGACAAACAAAACTTGTTGCCCTTTTACCTGCCTTGCAAATACTATTAAAGGAACATATGTGTTTAGAGAGGAGAAAAAAAGTCAATGAACTGAGATCTACACAGAAAAAGGAAGCGTATTGAAGAAGAAATAAGTGAAGATCCAACAAAAAACTTCCATTTTCCTTACTCTAATCGATCTGTTCTAAATAACAATACCAATGATGGATTTGATTATGTGCACTTATGTATGCATCTTACATGTTTATGCTCAGGTTACATTTATATATTAGTGAAATTGACAGCAGTGACATGAGGACAGCAGGGAGGAATTAGGGTTATTTGGTTATTTTAAGGTGTTTCACTACCCAGGAAATGGTAGAGTGTTGTTTGAAAGAGGACCTGGATTAGTTGTAAATGTATATTGCAGAATCTAGGGCAGTCACTAAAAAAGGTTTTAAAATAAGAAGCATAATTAGATATATTAAGAAAGAAGAGAAAATGGAATTGTATGAAATGCCCAATTAAAACTACAAAAAGCAGGAAGAGAATGAAATATACTAGCGTGGACAAATCTAGAACAGAGAACAAGGGCAACAAATAGAAAATAGTAATGAATAAGGTGGCTATTCACCCAACTATATAATGATCACTTTAAATATCAATGGTCTAAATGCAACAATTAAAGGACAGAGATTGTCACAGTGGTACAATCCTACTGTACAAAAAAAACGCAAAAAGCAAAATTCAACTAGATGTTGTCGATAAGAAACCCATTCTAAACACAGAGACTCATAATGAAAAGTGAAGGGATGGAGAATAATATACCAAACTAACACTAATCAGAAGAAAATGGTAGACGCTCTATTAATCTCAGACAGTGAGTGAGCTTCAGAGCAATAAAGAGGGACACACACAATGACAAAGGGGTCCACCCTTCCCATGGTGGAGGATGCTTAAGTGGGGAAAGATGGTTTTTCAATAAGTGTTTCTGGGATAACTGAATATCCAGGTACAAAAAGTATAAAAAGTGGGCGAAAAGTGTAATTCTGTTTCACATTACTAAATAAAGAAGAGGGGAAAGGCTGGGGTAGATAAAATTCCCAAATATAAAACAAAACTAATATGGTTTTAGGAAAGACGAGGGTGGGATACCTTCATAACTGTATAAAAAATACAGTATACAAAGTTAATAGCTATAAGGCAAAAACTGATGAAGTCTAATATATTAAAATTAAGAAATTCTATTTCATTAAAAGACACCATAAAAGGAGTGAAGTACCAAAGCACAAAGGAGAAGATCTGCCATACGTACAACCAAAAAAGGAACGTCCAGAAGATTAAAAATAAAAAAAGCCTTAATAGGAATCAATAGGACAAAGAACCTATCTTTAAAAATGAGCAAATGACTTCACCAAAGAGGAAACCCAGATATGATTAAACCTCATTAGTAATCAGGAAAAAGCAAGTTAAAAATCACAATGAGAGATCATTACTCACCCAGCAGATTGGCAAAAGTTTAAAAAGTCTGATCATACCAAGGGCTGGCGAGGGCTATGGGAACCCTCATGGCCTTTGGGGTGGGGGTCATTTGGCAAGAACATTTTGGCAAGGCTGGGGGAGCCTGCCCCAGACCTGGCCACGCCACTGTCCATTGTCTGTCTCAGAGAAATTCTTTCCTGACGGACTAGGGGACTTTTGTGGGAATGTTCATGGCGGTGTTATTTATAAAGCAAAAAAAAAAAATCCTGGAAACAACCCAAATGTACACTTCAGAGCAGCGTGAGCCACGGGTGGTGTGTTTACACAGCTTCACACACCAGCAGGAAGGACTCAGCTGAGGAGGAATAGGTCACAGGACCAGCGAAGCTCAGTTTTGTTTATTAGGAGTTAAGAAACAGAGGAGGGCTAATGCATGATAACTGCTTAGATGAACAAGGCAGGGCCAGAGGTGTGGGAGGCAGGATCCCCCTGGGGGTGCTAGCAGAGTTCCCCCAAAACAAACTCTACGCAGAAGGTCTAAACTCGCTCTGCCAAGTGTGTGACATATTGACAAGTTTTAGAAAACTAAACTTTAAAACAGAAAGGAATTGATACTCTTTGGGGCTGGCATCTGGCTGCTGCAAATACCCTCCTCTCATTCTTCTTGTTTTCCGCTTGCCTGGGGCACACCAGTTTCTTCCCTGATGGTCAAGAGCACACCCTGTGAGCCCCACCTCACATGCCACATCCCTCTTGTCCTCCAAAAGTGCTTTGCTGCACATGCAGGCCAGCTGCCCACCTTAGATCCTGTTTGCTGAGGGTTCAGAGTAAAGAATACCAGGTTGCTGGAGTACCTGCTGGGCCCTGCAGAGTAAGCAACCCCTCCAGGAATCAACTTGGTCACTCTGTGGTGCCCACACCTTCCCTGCACATGTTTTTGGAGCTTCCAGGGACAAGGGGTAAGCCACCTGCAGGAACCCGCTGGTCCCCAAATACTCCAGGGAGATGCACCAACCTAGGCTGTGGGTCAAGCCCCAGAATGGACTGCTGATGTGTATCCAGGCTGTCCAGGGGTCCTGGCCTCAACCCAACACCCTGTACCTGCAAGTGCTCACTCTGGTCAGTGGCCATGACCAGTGGAACCAGTTCGCAGCTCAGCAGGCAGGGCGGGAGAGAGGCTGGGCAGCTGGGGTTGGCTGTGTGTGTGGATGCATCCTGGTGGTTTGTAGCTGACAGCAAGGTGTTTATATTCGCTTTCAGAGAAGAAGTAACTCTGGGGTGTCTTTCAGAAACCAGCCTTGGGAAGAAGACTGGTCTGCTTGCTGGGTGACCTTGGCAGAGTCTATGACCTCCTGGGCTTCAGCTTCCCAAACGGTACAAGGAGACTGTTGAACTCCATCCCAAGGCCTTGCAAGGTTGGCAGCCTGGACATGAGTGTCTGCTTCTCACAGGAGAGGTGGGCCAACCTCTCTCTCTCTCTATCCCCTGGGAGAGCAGGACCTTGGAAATAACTGATCAAGCTTGGTAACTTGGAGCCTGCCTGTAGGATCCCCAGATGTGGCTGAGGGGCAATGCCTCAGTCTCCCTTCAGAACTTGGCTTTTCCAAACACATGGGTTTTGTCCCAAGGGGTGTCAGGGAAGCCCCCTCAGTAACAGTAGGGTAGAAGTTTAAAGTACACAGGACCAGTGTGTTCTGGGCCCTGACTTCCAGATATGTGAAGGGGCTTCCAAAAGCAGGGGAAAGAGAGAAGTGTCTTCTTTTCTCAGAGTCTGCCATAGTCTGAATTATGTCCCCCAAATTGAAGCCCTATTCCTGGTATGGCTGTATTTGGAGATGTGCTTTTAGGAGGTGGCTGGGGCTAGAGGGGGTCATGAAGGTAGGACCCTAATCTAGTAGGATGGTGGCTCTTTGAGAAGGGGCCAGAATGCATATGTGCACATGGCCAGAGGACCTTGCATACATGCACATGGCCATGGAACTTGCAAGCCAGTAAGATAAGCCTCACCAGGATCCAGTCCTGCTGGACCCTGACACTGGATGCTTAGCTTCTAGAAGTGTGAGAAATAAGTGTCTGTCATTCAAGTCACCTAGTCTGTGGTGTTTGTTACATACTTTAAGCAGACTGGGATTGGGGTTTCTGGGCGTGGGGTTAATCCTAGTAGAGGCTTCTTACCTCAGGACACTGATACCATCCCTGCAATAAAAATGCTCCCAAAACAGAGCTCCACATTTCAAAATGTTGGAAAAACTTATTAGTATCCCTGTGCAACAATTGCCACAAACCTAGTGACTTAAAAAGACAATGACTGTTCCTGTGTCCGTGGCTCTGGGCCTGGGGTTGGAGAGCTGGGTGGTCTGGCTCAGTGTGTCTCATGAGGTCACCGTTATCCAAAGACTTGATTGGGACTGGGGGACCTACTTCCAGGCAGCACCCATGGGTGGGAGGAAAGTTGGCTCCTTTCCATGGGCCTTTCCATGACTCGCTTGGGCACCCACACATGGGACGCAGCTTCCATGGAGACCACGCAGAAGCTGGAGCAGCGTGGAGGCTGCCCACTGTCACCAGTCTGAGCTCCCTGTGGGAGGAGCCACACAGCAGGGTACCAGGAGGCGGGCTTATTGAGTACCATCTTGAAGACTGGCTCCACAGCAATTAACAAAGAGTTTTGTGGAGGGTTCGTAGAGGGGGAAGGGACTGACAGGTACCTCGAGCCAAAGGCTCCAGCTCTGTGAAGCTTCCATTCATTCTCTGCTCCAGGTTCCGACAGGAAGGTCTTTGTTCTCCGGGCATACCTTATTCCCAGAAGGGGTAAACAGGCCTGGAGGGAAATCAAGCATTGTTCTCCTCTTGGAAAGGGCAAGAGTGGAGGCCTCTGCCTCCAAGGGCTTTGCTGGAGTCAGGGCTAGAGGCTGGCACTTCTGACGAGGGAGTGCTGCTCCGTGGCCTGTCTCCAAGCCGGCAGCGGGCTGCCTGGTGGACCACGGGGTGGGGGTTGGCTAGAGATGGCATGGTGCCAAGTCCCAAGTCAGGCCACGAGCACAGCCGGCCTGGGTCGGCCCAGTGATGGGGCTGTGAGGAGAGCATTGCTGCTGCTCAGCTGCTGAAATCTGGGCACGTGGGTTCACAGCGGGATGAAGGGCCTAAGAGAGCACGAGATGAATTTAGAGCTAACCAGGAGGGTCTGTGGTTGGAAATGGATGAAATTTGACTTGGAGAATTTGTTCTATGTGAGTATCAGGGAACAGTTGACACCAGTTGGACAGCTTTTGTTTTCCACAACGTTGCAGGCCCTGAGCCAGTACCACATGGCCTCTCCCTCTACAAAACGTACGGAGAACAAAGGCACCTCCGTTCCAGCATCTCCAGGTACCTGTGCTTTCCCCCTAAACCCAAGACAAAAGTCAGCCAGACCACACATCTCAGCGCTCACTCAGCCTCCACCCGCCCCTGGCCCACTGTTCCTGTGGCACAACCTCAAGGATGCATTGTCTGAAGGTTTCTCTGGCACCTGGACCGCTGGGTAAAGGCTCCGTGGCCAGAACTGCGGGGGAGCTGGTCACAGTCAGTCACCAGTGATTGATTATTAATGGCTGCTGGAGTTGCAGGGCAAATGCCCCAATCCCTTTGCCCCTCGGGGAGTAACTGATCAGCGCCAGACTCTCCAGAACATAACTTCTGTGGCCCCCGCCCTCTCAGGCACTTCCCTGAAGAGTTTCCTGGAGTCAGGCTGGCTGCACTTGCTGATGTCACAGCTCAGGATCTGCGGACCATCTCCAGAGAAGACATCAGAGAGATCCAGGTTGGGTCCCTGGGTCCCTGAGTCATGCTCAGCTCTTTCGGCTGTCGGTTCTCCAGAGTGCCCATGGTGGGAACCGCGGATGCCTCTCTCCCTCCCCTGCATATCAAAACCTAGCAGTGAGCAAGGCTCGCACTTCAAGCAAGGTAGAGACCGCAGTGGGGCCAGGCATGATAAGAGAGCTTAGGGGTCAGTCCTTGGCCTGGTCATTAGGCAGCAATAGGTTTGCAAGAATTTGGGGATTTAGAAACCTGAGTTAGGTCTTGGTGGAGGTGATGATGGTGACGATGATGGTGATGATGATGATGATGATGATGATGATAATGATGAAAATGGTGGTGGTAGCGAGGGTGGTGGCAGTGGTAACGATAATGATAGTGACAGTGTTGGTGATGAGGAGATGGTGGTAGTGGTGGCGATGGTGGTGGCGAAATTAAGAAGAACAATGAGGATGGCAAACATACATGCACTGAGTCCTAAATGTGGCCAGGCTTGCATGCGTCATACATGTTATCTTGTTTCCTCCTTATGTCCACTCAGTGAGTTAGGTACGTAATTTCCAACTTTTGTTGTACCAAAGAATCTCTTGGGGAGGTTTTCAATGTCAAAGTCCAGTTCATGGCCCCATACAAATTAAGTCAGCATATCTGGGGTAGGAGTTGGGTATCAGGCATGCTAAAGATCCCCAGGTGATTCAGTGTCAGCAGAACTGGAGAGCCCCTGAGCTGGGAGCTCCCTGAGCTGATGGTGAGAGGCTGACTCAGTGACCCCAAGCTTCAAAGCGGGGTCCGGGTGCACCTGGAGTGCAACCCAGTTAATGAGATTGCTGAGTCAGCACTCTTTGACCTCTATGCTTCCCTGTGAAACCAAGGACAGTATGGCCTGGCTCTGCCCCCGGGCTGGCTGCCTCTATGGAAAGGACATCAGCTGCAAAAGAAGCTGCCAAAAGCCTGGCAAGGTCCCTGCAAGGCCCATGCAGTCCTGCCTCAGGTTCCACAGGACAGAGAGGTTCAGAACAGCCTGACCCCCAGGGCCCATGACGGCGCCACAGGGAGAGAAGACAGTGGCTGTTTCAGGTGGAGCAGTGCCCTCCCAGAGGGTCCTGGCACAGGGAAGCCGGGACACACTCCCTCTGCTGCCTGAGGCAGAAGGCCAGGCAATGCTGACTTGTTCCTGGACACAAATGGATAATCCCTGGAGATACCAGAGAAGAGGGACTTAGAGGAAAGCTGAGGCTCAAGGATGTCTAGAGGTAGGGGTCATAAGCCAGGCATTTAGACATTGCTGAGACCTTGACCTGGATTGGCAATTCCTGGGCTAGCCATGAGGTTGGGAGAGCACAGTGGTCATGTTAAACAGCAATAAACCAGAGGCCTTGGCATGCTGGATTCAGCTGTGGCAACCTAAGCTTATCCTGGTCCTTTGTCTGCCTGAGCTCCATCTGTATAATGAGACAGTGGGGCATGCCTGTGTAGAGAACCCCTTTCCAGGGAGACAATGAAAGCCTCTTGCCAACAAACTCAAAACTTCATCTACAAGTGCCAACAATTTCATTGTCAATTGAGCCACAGTAGATTTGGGGGTTTCCTCCTTAGGTCTGGACCTATGCACTCCCAAAGAGTCCTTTTCTGGAACACTTTACAGACCTCAGATCTCACTCTTTTCCAGATACAGATAGGGGCCTGGAGACTTTCCCTGGCCAGGACTTAACTGCACACCCAGAGGTGACTGCATATCATAGAGCATGTTCAAGGACAGAGTCCTAATAGAGAGTCTTTATTAAGCACCTTCTGTGTACAAGTCTCAGCACTGATGACCTTACCTGGGCCAGCTCTTTGGCCATTCCTATGAGTTACTGAGGCTGGAGCTGTTTGGCCTCCATTGCCCAAGGTCATCCTGCTCAGATGAAGGGGCAGGGACTCCAGGCCTTCATCCCTGGCACCAAGCTACTCCTGCATGGAACCCTGGCCATAACTTTTTGGATCCTGGAGATTGGGGGGCGTGGAGGACATATCTAGTGAGCCCTGGAGACTGTGCTGGCTCAGACATCCTGGAAATGCACATCCTGTGTTGATCGAAGTCTCCCCCTGGCATCGAATCCCTGGCAACTCACATCAGCCTAGAAGGAATGTTCTGGGAGCTTGTTGGTATCTGGTACTTGCCCTGAGGGCTTTCCCTGTAGGCATTGTGCCCATACCCCGGGGGAGTCCCAAATCATGAGCCACTGGACAGTCAGCCAGACGCCCCACACCCTCCCCTGTCTCTGGTTGCCCTTATGCAATCTGGAATCTCCCAGATTCCTCAGAAACTGGGGTTAGGACCAGCCAACATACAGAGAACAAGAGAACAGAGGGCAGAGGCAGAGGAATGGCACTCCTGTTCGAGCTACTTCTTTTGTCGGATTGGATGCTGGGAGACATAGGCCCTGGATTGCTCTCTTCACCTGCTGGGGGTCGTGGATGGTGGCTTTTCACCTCTTTCTGGGATCCTGGCCCATTCGCTTTCTTCTCTATACCTTTTAGAGCTCACCTTTGTGGTGTGGGTACTGTCCCAGGTTTAGAGCTGCTCTCAGAAGTGAGGTGCAGTAGGGACCCAAGGTCACATGGCTAGCACACCCCCTGCAGCCTGGGGTTCTGCACGAATAGCTGGCTTGTGGCTCTTGAACCTGCTGGTTTCCCTCACATGTGGCCACACGACAAGTTCCCCACCGCAGTGTCCTTCCAGGTTCCTGGTGGTGTTCCCGATGTTGTGCCTTGTGGGGGCTGTGTGCTCCCTGTATCTTAGTGATGTGGAGGTATGGGGATATGGGGCAAAGGGAGGCTGTCAGGCCATGGGTCTGGTAGCTGCCATCTGTCGAGGGGCAGCGCTTGGGGGTCAGGAGACCCCTCTGTGAGCCTGGTCTTTGCCACAACCTTGCCCCCCTGTTTCTCCATTTGCAAGATGAAGTGACTGCCTTCTCTCCAGGTGACAGGATGGGAACCTTGCCTGTGGGATGGAAATACTCCCCACCCAGGGACTGTTCTGTCTTTGAGCCTCACCCTGGCTCCTCTGGGTCCACTTAATCTCAGAGGCTGTCTGTCACCAAACCCAGGCAAGGCTGGACCACCTCAGGGTGGGTGACTGGGGTGTGGGTGTCTAGAAGGCACTTTCCCTAACCAGCAGGTCTCAATCATGCAGGAGGGGGTGGAGTGGTGTGCCCCTGGCTTCTAGTTCCTTGATCCTTTGCTGATTGATTTAAAATCGGGATCACTGCACTTGGGTTAGAGGTTGGAGTGCAGGTAAAGCAATAAGAACCAGCTGGAAGGCATCCAGAATCCTCCCTAGCAGCCAGCAGTCCCTGTCAAGGAGGTTGTATCCAGCTCATGCCTAAGTTCAGCCTCACCCTGGGCCCTGGACATGCTGAGGGACCCCACCCTAGGCTGCTGAACCATTTGCAAGCAAATAGGGGGAGAGAAACCAGGAGAGAACCCTGTCTTTGCTCTTGTAATTAATTCAGGTCAAATTAAAACAGGAGCACAGATTCCAACAGATGCATCAGCAGGGAGGGGGATGGGTTTCCTCAGGCCCAGCCAGAGAGCTGTGGCTGCAAGAAACTTCCTGGCAGACCCACCCCTCATGCTCAGGGGGTAGCCTCCACAGTCTCTACTCTGCCTTGCCCAGGTAGCTGGGCCCTAAAGAGCTCCCAGGAATTGGTGGATGTAAGTTGGCACCAGCCCCCAGGAAGAACCAGGACTCTCCCTACCTGTAAAGTCACCTGGCAGGAGCCAGGGAGGCATGATTCTTCCTGGTTCCGTAGGAAGATAACCACTAGGACTGATTTTTAAGGAGAGGTCACCAAGGGCCCCCTGTGAGGCCGTAAGTTGAAATTATTTTCTTCTACAGTGGGTTTCCAGGAGTTGTGTGGGCCACTATGAGAGACACAGAGGTGATATCCCAACCCATCTGCAACACCCGTACAAGTCACCAGTGAACCTGCTGCACGCAGCATCAGGGAGGAGCCTGGGCTCAGAGCAGGTAGCAGGATGGATCCAAACCCTGGGGACAAATCCAGGCTGCTGGTCTCTTGGGGTCACCTTCTATCTGCCCAGTTGTATTCAGTCTCTGCTCTCCATGTACCCTTGCAGGGGTCCCCACAGGGCAGGCATCAACCAATGTGTCCCATGACTCATTCTGATTCTGAACCCCCAAGGCATCCCCAACCTGAAACAGTCTGCTCTATGAAGTGGTCTCCCAGCAATACTGGCTGACCATGACTTTGGAAAACATTGTGACCATCTCTGAAGACCTGGAGCATCTTGAACTAGAGCTTGTAGGTGTCCAGCTGCCCACACCCTGGACTGCCCAGCCCCCACCCCACCCTCTCCTCTTCTGTTTTCTCAGTTCTGGAAAATTGCTCCTGATTTTCTCCTGCACTAACTGGAACAGAAGCAAAAACAAGGCAAAATAACAAGAAAGAAATACAGACACTATCACTGTTTCCTATGATTCTTTAAAAAGAATGATAGGAATCAAACACACAAAATAAAACTGTTAACACCAACTGTCCATGATAAATCTTGCTTTGAACTCTAAACTGAGAGAGAATTGTGCAAAATTATGCTCAGAAAAAGTGGACATTGATGTCTGCAGAGATGAGGAAGTGATTTGTTCCCTCACCCTGGAGCGTCTGGCTCCCAGCCCTTAAGGCCCCCATGTAAGAAACTTAATCATCAAACAATTAACAGTGAATAAATCATAATTTTGTTGTAAAATTAAAACAGAAGAGAAGTGTTTCTTATGAATATAATTTCAGTGAAATGAAAAATTAATTGGAAACTGTTTGATTTCAAGGTTAGACAACCCAGGATTAATTACATTGGATTAATAGAGTTTGCTCTAGAAAATACATCTTTGTTGAACATTAATCAACCAAGGCAAGATTATAATAACATTCGTGATATTCAAATGTCATTGGAATCTGCACATCTTCGCTCTGTACACACAAGTGCACACACATACACATGCACACATTCATGTACACACAGGTGCAACACGCATGCTTGCACAGTTGTGCCCACTTGTGTACACATTGGACACACTCATGTACAGTATACACTTGGGCATGCACTCACCTATAACTGTACAAATGCACATGAGTCCACACATACTGTGCATATATCCATGTACACATACTCGTATATGTGCCTACACTTGTGTTACACACACCTGCACACACACATGCACAGATGCACATACACATTGTGCACGTGCACACACATCCTATTGAGGGGACAGTTGGGCTTTACTCCCTGAGTAGAAAGAACCAGGCCTTTAGGATTAGAGACCTGGGTGGAGTCCAGGCTCCAGCTCGCTGCTTTGATTTGTGTCTTTGTTTGGAACTGAAGGGCATTTCCAAGTCCATGTGAATGTTCACTGGCTTTACTCTGTGTGAGCCTGCTAAGCCATTTCTTTCCTGGGAATTTGTCAATTCCATCTAGAGTTGCAGTTTCATTGGCTAAAAGTATTATAATATCATTACTATATTATATTACATTAAATTGGTTGGCATAAAATATATAAATACCTGTGAGGTACCTATACTGTACCTGGTTCAGGGCACCTGGTAATGACAAGTCCCTTTGTTGACTGAAAGCCTGGTAACCCTAGGAAGAATCTGGCCCAGGGATAAACCCCTGCCTTTGGCTAACTCTAGGGCATCAGCCCCCTCTTCTCAGGCTCGTCTCAGGAGACTCTGCTCTGGCAGTTTCCTGCAAGTTCCTGTCCAAGGAGGTCACCTGCCCTGGTGGTCGCCCACAGAGCTCACCTGTGGGCACAGAGGTATGCTCCTCAGTTTCTCCATGAGCCTCTCCCAAGCCTCCTTGCCACCTGCCATGTCACCTGCTGTCTGCTAGGGCCTGGGCAGCATGGACCACCCTGGGCACAGATTTTCTGGAATTCTGAAAGACCTCCACTTTCAGACACTGCCCCTCACCTCCCAGCATAGCTGTATCAGTTGAGTTGGGTTTGCTCCATCCCAGGTGGTATTTCGGGGATCCCCTCTCCACATCCTCCCTGTGATAATTTCAAGTCTCAACTGGGAAGGGGAGGAGGGGGTCCCTTTGACCTATACCATGTTCCCTGAAGATGGAGAGCAGTTGTGCTGTCTCCATTTCTACTGCAGACTCTGCTACCACCTGAGGTGATGCTGCCCGCTGCAGCGTCTACCTCTAAGGTCATCTGGATAACTGTGTCTCTCACTCCACCCAAGTGTCGGGAGCACCAGGGCTGCCTGGTTAGTGCTGGGTCCTAGGGGGTGGCACCTGGTGCTGGGGTCACCTAGTGAGGCACCTGTGAGGACACGGTGCTGGCCTGGCTTGCAGATGAGGCCTGCTGGCCTGCCACCAATAGTCTGGCCTCTCCCTGGGTCCCCCAGGAATGATTAACATGGCCTCAGAGGTCTTTGTTTCTCCTGGGTGGGGGTGCATGTTAGGCACAGCCTCCCCCCCTCACCTCAGCCCCAGGCGAATGCCTGTCTTATCTCTCCCGGCCTCTCTGGTTTCAGCCTCTTATTTGTTCTGACATTAGGTGGGGTTTATCTCCTGCTCTTGGCTTGTCAATAAAACCCAGGCTGCTGGGAAGTCTCTCTGAGGTTCTGGGGCCTCTGGGCAGGTTGAGGGGTCACAGCACACTTGAGGGGATTTGCTCTGGCCAGGCAGGGAAAGCCTGGCTGCTTTGTTCAGAGCAGGGGGCTAGGTGAGCCCAGAACACTGGCCCCGGTAGTCCAGGCCTTCTCCAGCAAGCAGGGACTTGTCTGTGGGCTTGATTTATACTGTACTTGCTACATAAGCTTTGGACATCAAAGTTGCTTTGATTTCAAAAAAAATTTTCTAGAAAGCGTTTCCCCACCCCTTTCTTTCCCTGCAAACCTCTGACCTGAGTGTCAGGCTCTTGCTGAGCCTGGGACTTGCTATTCCCCAAGTATCACAGAGGGGATGGATCCTCTGTCTTCCCACTGAGCCTGAGCTTAAGACACCCCACTCCACACACATACCCAATCACCCTGGGCCACTACCCCCAAGCCTTACTCTGTCCCTGTGTCTTGGTTCCCCAAGGCCTTGCCTGTCAGCTGACTGGGCCCTTAGGAGGGCAAACTCCCAAGCCAGCAGAGCCTGGGCTCATGGCCACAGCCTGAGCCAAGAGCAAAGTGGGCCAGAAATGCGCAGGTGTCATCGGAAGTCTGATTAGATTCTCTATGGAGCTGGAAACGTAAATATTGATAAAGTCGGAAGACTTAAGTGATCTGTGCCATGAGCTATGATGTCACCTCCAACACCTGTTTCTGGACAGAACTGCAACAACACGTGACTGTCTTTACACACTGGCATTGCCAAGTAGAGCTGATAGGTGTAATTGCTCATGGGGGCCCTGGGGATGAGAATAGTGTGCGGCTAGCGGTGTGTGTGCTGAACTGGGTCCTGGCATGCAGGACTTGCCAAGGCCAGCTGGCCCGGTCCGGGTGGCAGACACTGGACCAAACAGAGCTGTTCCAGGCCTCCCGGAACTTATCTTGAGTCAATAGAATGCTGGACGGTTATGGTGGCTGTTGACAAGGGCCAGGAGACAAGGGCCGCATTCAGGCCCACAGCCTGGTTTCCAGTGAGCTCAGCTGCTCCACAGCTGGGGCCAGGGACAGACTCGCACCCTGGCTGCCAGGCTGTTTTCCCCACTGGTCAGAGAGGGGGTGGGGCAGGGGCAGGGTACAGATGCCAGGGGAGCTGCCTAGAGTTCCACACCAAGAGGCACCAAGTGCCGGTGCCAAAGAGGGAGCAGGTTGGGTGCTGGGAGCCTGTGAGGCTGCAGGCCCCATCGGTGCAGGGCATGGGTCCCAGGGCCTGCCCCAGCAGAATTCTAGCCCCATCGCAGTGGTGATTCTCATACTCAACCGAGTTTTTCTGTAGCTTTGAGGGCCAGGGTAGGGAGGGCAGGGTAGCGCCTGCACTGGATCAGACAAAGATTGCTGAGGGCAGGCTGTCCACATCCAACCACGTGGCCACACTTCTCTCACTTTGACATGCACAGGGGTGACCTGGGATCTTGTTAAAGCAGTTTCTGGTTCAGAAGGTCTGGATGGGGCAGAGACTTCCCCTTCTCACAAGCCCCCGTGATGTGGGTGCTGCAGGTCCAGAGACCCTGCTTTGAATGGCTGAGCTGAAGAGGCTCATGACAGAGAAGTTCTTTCTGGAGATGCTGGCCCCCTGAAGCTGAAAAGAGGACTGTGAGGGAGGCAGAGGAACCCAGAGGCTGGAGGATGCATGCTCTAGGGATCGTGCAGCTCAGTAAGGCCCCACTGCAGGCCCTCGGTTCCTTTGTGGTGGGTTGATGTGTTCAGTGGGCGTGTACAACCCTCCCCAACCCTTTTTCATTGTAGAACCCCTGTAGTGGATTGGCTACAGTCTCCCCAAAGTTCTTGCCCACCAGAACATGACCATCTTAGTCTATTCTGGCCATTAGAGCAACACCAGACACAGGGCAGCTTATAAATGGTGGACATTTACTTCTCTTGATCTTGGAGTCCAAGATCAAGGCACAGGCAGATCAGCTGCCTGCTGGGAACCTGCCCTGATTCATATGTCCTCATATTTTCATATGCCCTCATGTAGTGGAAGGTGAGGGGGGTGTCTGCAGCCCCTTTCTTATGGACATTAATGTCATCATGAAGTTCCAACCCCACCCATGACCTAATCATCCCCAAAGTCTCCTCCCAGTGTCAATCCCCATTGGGATTAGAATTTAACATATGAATTTTGGGAAGACACAGACATTCAGTCTAGCCATGACCTTACTCAGAAATAGGGTTTTCATGTAAGTAAATAGTTACAGGCTTGAAGGTGAAGTCATCTTGAACTTACATTGGCCCAAAGCCAAGGACAGGTGTCCTTATCAGAAGAGAAGACATGGAGAGGAACTCATGTGTCATCCGGGCAGGGGTGGAGAGAAGCAGTGACAAGACAAGGACAGCTGAGGATGCCGCAGTTGCCAGTAGCTGGTGAGGGCCTGAAATGTCCTCCCTCATGGCCTCACAAGGATCAGCCCTGCACCGCCTTGGTCTCAGACTTCAGTCTCTAGAACTGTGAGAATAAATTCCTGTTGTTTGAAGTGCCCAGGTGGTGATGATTTCAGCAGCTCCAGAAAACGTAACCCCCTTGGGTCTGTCCACAAGCTGAGGTTAGAGAGAGGTCTCTGACCTGGCTTGGGACCCAGTGTGACCTTTGAAGGGTCTGGTGGCCCCATCCTTGACCTGAGGACAGGTGTTTCCAGCCATGTGGTCCTGTGCCTCAGCTGTGAGATGGGAATCTCGCATCTGCTGGTGTCTGTGGCTCTAGCTGTCAGCCTGCGCCTAATTACTTAATTTGCACTATTTCTCTTGCCATTAATACATGCTGCCTAAAATAGCATTGCCTAGAAAACGGACTTGTCTATGACACTATTTTTATCTTTTTTTTTTTTTTGAGAAAAAAAAAAAGAGTCACATTGTCAGCATTTCCAGCTGTTTCCCATTTCTTTCCGTTCTGTGCTGTTTGGTGCTAAACTTAGTGATGGGAATTCTGGGAGTGCTCACAGATACGTCAGTTGCTTCACGCGCCAGAATGGACGCCGTGTCCTCCTGACAAGCCTCCTTGGGCTGAAAGCATCCACGCTCTGGGTGCGCTAGTGTCCGTGTTGCCCAGCACCTGGTTGTCCTGGGAGCAGAAGCGCAAGGGTACTCTGCAGCACATGTGTCTGCACATGCTATCCTGGACGTGTCTGGTCCCAGACGCCCTGCACCAGCTCAGGAGCATAGAGGCTTTGTCTGTGGGGGCCATGGGCCTTTGAGGCCTTTGAGGCCTTTGAGCCCCCCTCATGGGGGCTGGGGCATAATGCATCAAGAGCGACCCTCTCAGGCTCTGCTTTGCACAACAAAAACATGTTGATATGCACGTGTGACATGTGAGCACATCATGTATCTGCTACCCCACACGTGTACAGGTAGAAGCCTGGATGACACCCTTCCCCCCCAAAAAAGGGGCTTGGCAATGTCACCTTATATGAAAAAGATTTTGTGGGTACAGTAAGACTGAGCTGGCGTTTCCAGTGTTACCTGGTGGGCCCCGGTATCCTGATGTGTTCATGTATGAGAGAGGCAGGGGGAGGAGAGGGCTGGGACTGTGTCTCAGGCAGAGGAAGCGGCTGAGCCAAAAACAGGTGGAGGAAGGCAGGTGAGGCTGGAAAAGCCGAGGAAGGCCGTGGGCAGTGTCAGTGGGTAGTGTCAGAGGGCAAGTGGTCAGTCATGCAGAACCTGAGCAAAAGCCCCTCCTGATGTCTCTGTGTGGCTGGGGAATGGCACACTGTTAACCCACAAAGGGGTTAACACTCATTCTCCAGGAGAGCAGGATGAATGGACCAGGGGTTCCATGCCACACTTTTGTGGCACTTAGAGAAAGCCCTGATTCAAATGACCTCTGCTCATCAAAGAGTATACAGACCCCCTTGGCAGAACCAGTGTGGGCACTGGGGCCCTATCATGTGACCCTGAGCTATGCACTTGGCCTGGCGGGGCTGCAGAGTTGGCACTGATGGGCAGTCTGCCCATCCTGAAAGCTGGCAGGCTGTTTGGACATCAACCTGCATGCTCTACAGGACAGAGCTCGCGCTTCCTGCACCTCACCGGCAGGGACCAGCTCACGTGCCCTCTGCTGTGGTCACTGGCTTAGGCCTGACCTAGGTGCCTGTCCATCCTGGTCACCTGAGAGGGATGGGCAGACTCGCCAACCAGAGCTCAGCCTGGCCCATGCAGGAGACCCTGAAGATACTCAGCCAGCAGGGGCAGCACGGCCACCATTGAAACCAGGGTGTCAAAGACAGTGACGCCCAGTGGCCACCAGCTTTTTCCTGTAGCCTGAGTCCCTGGGTGTGCATGTGGGGCCTCAGGGAGCCTTGGGGGGGGGTGGCAGAAGAAGCGGGGTCCCATTCCTAGGTCTGGGAGAAGTCCTGAGGGTTCACAGCTGCTAAACCTTGAGGGGCTGGCCTGCTCACTGGGCAGGGAGTTGTGTTTCCCTGGTTATGGGACAAGTTTCAGACCAGCCCTGGTCCCTGGTGAGATTCCTCTCCTGTGGGTTGCTCTGAGCCTCTGTGTGTGTGGGTATGATAGTGTGTGTACTATATGTGTGTATATGTGCTGTGTTATATGTGTGTGTTAGTGTGGTGTGCTCTGTGTGAGTGTGGTGTGTTGCATGTGTATATGTGTGCTTCTTGTATGTGTGTCTTGTAAGTGTGTGCATGAGCTCCTGTATGTTGTGGGCACCTGTAAGCGCACACACACACACACGTGTGTGTGTGTGTCTGCATGTGAACGGAGGTGGGGGAAGTGGGCCCTAGTTTTTCGGAGACCCGCACTTGATAGGCTGCCGAGTGTCTCCATCGTCATGTCAACCAAATATTTTCAGCCTCCACGCCCAGGAGCCTCGAGCACGCTGTCTCCTCGCGGCTCACAAACCCCGTCCAGACTTCCAAACCGCTAGGCAGATTTCGAGTCCCTTTTTTTAGCTGCCGAATGAAAAAAAATAAGCAAACACAAATCTGCTGATCCCAGGCCGCCTCCTCTTCTGGAGAATTTAATTTCTGAGCTTTGATCTGATACCAGGACCCGGAGGACTTGTTATTTCTAAATAATGAGCTGAATGTTTGTGATCCAAGCCTGAACTTTTTTGGTCTGGGGAAAAATATGACTTTCCATAGGAATTCTTTGATGCGGCTAGCGGCGTTGTCCACACAGGGATAAAAAGACCTTTCAGAGGGGCCGGTAGTGGGCAGGAGGGGCAGCCAGGACCAAGCCCGGAGTTTCGCCCTCAGGACAACCCCTTCATGGCTACCCTACAAGGCCCCACCTTGGGATGCAGGACACTTTCCTGGGGGTCCCTGCAGCCCTTGAGCTCCACATGCAAGATGGAGGGATGCGTGGGGGTCAGAGATGCCCACAGTCAAAGTGGAAGTGTTTGGAGCCTGCTGCCTCAGGCTGGGGCTCCACTGGAGACCCTCTTACTGAGTTAGTACCTCAAAGGCTGGGGCAGGACCCCTGTGCTAAACTGGAGGCTGGAGGCAGGAAAAGATTGTTGTTCAAATTGTGGCACCACCAGAGAATGAGAGAGGCATCCTGCTGGCGACCAGACCTGCAGGTGCACTGCTGGCAGAGCTCACAGTGCAGCCGCCCTGGGGCGGGACGCAGACGCGGGGGGGAGGGGGGGGCGGGTTAGTGGACACAGATGGCTTCCTCGCCACACGCATGGCTCTCAGCTGTGTGCTGTCGGAAGGGTCCACAGCCTGCCCTGTCTCATCCATGGGGCTCAAAGGCCAGGCGAGGACATGTGGACCGGGAGACCCCGTGTCTTCCTGCGAAACTGGCCACTTTGTTCCTGCCCCTATGGCTGTGGGCACCCAGGGAGGCAGCACTTTCCCTGGAAGGTGAGCCTTCCAGGTCAGGGCCCAACCCTAGTGGTGACTTCACGCCCTGGGAATGGCTGATTTCACACTTCGGATAGCATTTCCCCTGGAAAGCAGCCCTACAAGCTGCAGCAGGCAGCGTCACCAAAGGTCAGGAGGCAAACGTCTTCAGTCATCCGCCCGGTAATGAGCCTCAGCAGCCTGGAAAACATACGGTTGCTTCTCGGACCTTCTGCCCTGAACCTTGCTCCTGAGTCTGCAGGCAGAACTGAGGTCAGGCCGACTGAGACCTCTGCCCAGCAGGGGCCCGGCAAGCTCTGAGCCACACCTCGCCTTCAGCTTTCAGGTTACGGTGTCTCCGAACCTATGAGTCACGGGTTTGGTCTGCTACTGAGCCAGCCAGGGATTGGGACATGCTCAAAAAGAAATTAAATCATTTAACTAACAGGTAATACAGCCACATGGTTCAAATTCCAGCCAGGTTTGGGAATAGCAAGGAGCCCAGTGGGAAAACTCATGAAATCCAAGCCTGGGCTCCAGTTAATGACAGTGTCAATACTAGTTCATTGATGGTGACAGACGCCTGCACGGTAGCAGATGTTAGTACTGGGGAATCTGGGTGTCGGGTATGTGGGACTGTCTGTACTCTCTTCACGATTTTTCTGTAAATCTAAAAATATTCTAAAATAAATGTTAGACTTTTTAAAAAGTTGGGTGGGGGCTGACCACACAGGACCTTGCAGGCATTCTAAGGAAGGTAGATTTTGTCTTCTGTTTTACGGGAATGGGTCTCTCTGATGTCAGAACACAGGAGGGGGGCTTGGGCCAAGGGCCGGAGGCAAAGGTAGAGCAATGTAAGATCTGGGCATATTGGCAGGTGCAGCCAAGAGGAGCTGCTGGCATATTGGACATGAGGGGAGAGCGCATGAAGGCCCAGGACACAGAGGTGGAGGGCAGAGCTGGCCCCACCCAGATTGGGGTGGGTCAGGAGAGCAGGACAGAGACAGTGTCTGTCTGAGGTGCAGGCGGACCCCAGCACCAAGCTCAAACCTCTTAGATGAGAATAATGGGTTGAGGGAGGGGATGTCCTTGGGTCCACACAGAACTCTGGGTGTGAGTCAGGGAGCCCCAGGCCCCACGCTCTGCTCCTGTCTTTAACTCTCAGCCCCCTAGCCACATAGCCACTCAAAACTCCTTTCCCCTTGGGGTCTTGCCCCAGAGTCTGCATGACAAGCCTTGAGCCTCAACTTTGTCTACTTGCTGTCATGAGGATGCTGGTGCTGATGCCTCGGCGCCCAGTTTTTTTCTCTGTGCTGATCTGATTATAAAAAAAACAGGATCTCCACTTAGTGTTAATTTGCATTGCCTACATTATGACTGCAATTCTATAGGTTAAAAAGCTAGTTGCTTTTTTATATGCTGTCCCCATGTTTTAATTAGGATTCTGGCCTTTATGTTTTATAGTTCTTCAAGTTGTTGGGAAATTGGCTCAGTGTTTGTTATATAAGTGTTGTTATCTTTTCCCCAGGAGGTTGGCTGTCTTTATACTTTGCTGGTAGTATCTTAATATTCCCTTTATATATGTCCTAACATTTCTTGTTAGGCTTAATCCTAGATACCTGTTGTTTTTCCTGTTGCTGCCTTATCTCTCTCAGCTTGGTAACTGGGACCAGGACTCTTGGCAATTCCAAACAAAGTCAGCCCAACCTGTGAGCAGATGGCCTGCATTTATTGAGCACCTATGTGGTATTAAAATATTTTCTAAGTGAAGAGGCTTCACTGGGTGTTGAAGGGCCACAGAAGTAGAAGATTCAGTGCTTGCTATTAACCTTTCCAAAATCTATAGAAAAAATCAGACAGACAGGAGACAAGAGCACACATCAGAGAGGGCCGGTTGGTGACACCAGAAAACGGCAAGGACCCTGCTGGTCACAGGTAAAACGTGCTTCATGCTATACCCTCAGTGGGATAACCCAGGTGAGCAGCCGCTGGAGTGGGGGAGAGGAGGGTTGCTACTCCTTAAGCCTGGTCAAGGGCACGACAGACATCTCCAAAATAAATGAGCACCCACAATGAACACACAAAATATGCCCCCTCTTGAGTGCCAACGACGTGACAGAGATTTCCCGAAATGATAAAACCCAGTGTTGGAGAAGAGTGATGAGAACACGCTCATCCACAGGAGGAAATGCTTGTTTGCACCACCCTTGTAAAAGTTTCTAGAGAACAGCTGGGAACATGTATCCAGAGTCACCCTTGGGTCACCTGTGCCTGGGACACGTCTAGGAAATCAGTGTGCATGTTAATGGGTCTAAAGGCAATGCTGGAAGATTGTCTTCATGTCACTGGGGTCACACTAGTGCCCACCCAGGCATCATGAGACCAGAAGCACCAATTACTGCCAGCTGCCCTGAAGTCACTGGCATGGCACTTCCCCTTCAGACTTCACCTCACACACTGTCCTTCCCCACCAGGTAGTCCCTCCTGCAGGCAGGGTCCACACCTGGGCTTTGGGATCTGGGCTTGACAAGACTCTGGCTTCCCCTGCATCTCAAAACATATGGACACATTCTTCTCTCCTTGGCCCCTCAAATCAGCTGAGCCCTGCAGCCCTTCGGAGCCTCTCCAGGGTCCCCATGCCCATCAGGTGCATGACCCACTCTTGTTCACTGACTTGTCTAGAATGGCGGGAGAAAGAAGGGCCATCACCACCATCAGCCACCACACAGGCAGCCTACCCAGTCACAGTCCTGTTCCCTGCCATGCCAGGCACTCACAGAATCCTGAGCATTTGGTGGTAAGCGAAGCAGGGTGCAGTCTTACTGGGGAAGACCCAAGTAGAAAAATTAATATACCATTAGCCATGGAAGGACGTGAGTGGTGCTGAGGGAGGGGCAGCAAGAGACCATGGGAGCATCAGGGGGCCTCTCCTGGGTGGTGACATCTAAACTGAGACGTTGCGCATGAAGGGCACTGCCCACATGGAGAGCAGGGGGAGAAGCATTTCAGGCAGGAGGAATAGAATGAATGAAGACTCTGGCAGAAAGAGCTGGGACTTTGCAGGGACCAACTGAGGTTGTGCTCCCCTCATCTAGTGCTGCATCACAAAGCACCCCAAAATTTCATGGCTTAAAGCAACAATGGTCATTTTACTAGCTCTCGATAGACAATTCCTGGATGTAAATTGGACCTGCTGGGCGGGTCCAACTTGGGCTCTATCCCACAGCTGCAGCTAGAGCACTGTGGGAGCTGCAGCAGTTGGATGGATGGACACATTTCTCCCTCGTGAGCCCTCAGGCCTTCTCCATGTGGCCTCCCATGCAGCCAGGTTGGCCTTCTTCGGGACACCCAGGCAGCCTATGTGGCCTGTCCCCAGAGAGGACCCTATAGCCTGGCTCTGCCGTTGTCACTAGTCCAGCTCAGAGTCCAGGCAGAGAACCTAGACCCGCCTTCCTCAAGTCCTCTGTGGAAGAGTGCATGGGAGCAGAGATTCGTGCGGCCATCACAGAGAAGTGGAGCCCGCCGTGTGGCACCGCATGGCCTAGGCAAAAGCCAGTGAGCAGGACAGAAGCTCACCTCTATGGTCCAGGCCAGGGCAGTAGCTGAGAGTCATCGTGTGGACTCAGTGAATGATGAGATTCAGATGATTTCAAAAGACTCATTCTGGCAGTTGCAGGGGGCATCAGGACACCATGCCGCTGTCCCCATGGAGGAGAAAAGCATCCTGCAGCTTCCCTCAGTCCTGACACACAGTAGGTCCTCCCTGGTCTTGGCCAGAATGAGGTGACCATCTCCTCAGTGAATCTCCTGCCAGGTCAGTCGGAATATATTCCACAAAACAATACCTGATGTAATTCAGCCAAAGACAAACATCTCCGGTGAAGTGCCTGGCACAGATAAATGCGGGAGAATTCCTGAGGCCTTCCATGTGGGCCAATCAGATAGGGCTTCCCCTGAGTTACTGTGTGTTGGGAAATGACCTAATAACATCACAGCTTGTTACTGATTAATTTTGTTTGATGTGGGAGGCTGCAGGGATTTTTAATAAGGGCTACTTGTAATTGCAGACCAACCGAAGCTGCCAGAATCGTGAAAGCTTTTCAGGGCATTTTAAAGAACACAGGACACAAGGCCGGCATGCCCAGCACTCCCCAGTTGGTAATTAGACTCGAGCTGCTGTGTAAGGAAAACCTAGGGGCCCCTATAACTAATGACATGGAATTAGGGAGCTATTAGGCCTGCTGGTGGGGCCTGGCTGCTCTCTCCATAAATCTCCAGCATGGAAATGTCCTTGCCTCCCAACAAGAGGTGGAGGGTTAGCCTGTATATTTGAGAAGATGGGAAAGGAGAAAAGATATACAGAGAAAACTCCAAAATCTCCAAAGCCAGGGTAAACTGGTCCCTGCCATCTGTGCCAATCTGCTCTGTCCTCTGAAAAAAAGCTGCAGGAACAGCCAGACAGCCGCATTGGGTGCTGGCTCCTGGGTTTGCAATGGCAGGTATTATCCAGTGCACCCACAGTTTCACATGGGTTGATTGCAAGTGCTATCTGACCTGTCCTGGAGCATGTTTGGCCTCTTGAAAGTGGCCACCGCTGGGGGTCTCTGGGGGCTTAGCCATAAGACAATAAGCTGGCTGGTGGGTGGAACAATGGGTTGGTGGGCCGGGTGGCGCAAGCCACTCAATGCCTGGGGCATCCAGGAAAGTGGGCACGTGGAAGCCAGCTGCACCTGCAGACAAGGTGACATCTATCAGTTAGGAAGCTTTGGGCTACAAATAACAGAAAATCAAATCAAATGGCCTTAACTCAGAGAGGGTTAAGTGTTGGCTTGATCCAGGGGCTCAACAGTGCTGTCAAGGTCCTGCTTTCTTTCTATCTTGGCCTCTGCACAATCTGCCTCATTCTAAATTTAGGTCTCCCTCATGGGTACAAAATAGCTGCTACAGTTCCAGGTTTCACATCCAAACACCACCCTGCCTACAAGGAGGGTGAAAGTGTCCTACCATCAGGCCACACAGGAAGTCACCCTGACTGGACCCTGGGGGACCTGCCCATGCTCAGCAGGTATGCACTGCAGAGGAGAGGAACATGTGGAGAATACAAGAAAATCATGGCCCACTTACATGAGGGAAGGTGGGTAGCTTGGCCCCAAACCAATGGGCTGTGGTAGTAGGAACGGGGAGGGAGAATGGATGCTGGGTGGGTAACCTCCAGTGCTGGAACTACATGATCCAAGGGCCAGACCTAAAGGAGCTTGCATGCCAGGGCAAGGCATTTGGCTCTCATTTCTAAGAAAAGAATACTTCCAAGAGCTAGAAATGCCTTGAGGGCAAGTGGGAGGGAGGCCTATGCAGGCAGTGTCCCTGAGCTCACCTGAGGAGGAGGGGTGCTCTCTGGAGAGGAGTTGCTACCCCCACAGCCTGGGTAAGGTGCCCCAGGATGGACCTGGAGTGTGGGTGAGATGGTGGGGGCGCTGGGAGAGGCCTGGGTGGGTCAGGGAAACTGGCTTTGCTACTACAGCGAGATGTCTTCCAGCTGTGTCCCACTGCCTCACTCAGGCTGTCCTTGGCCGTTTGGCAGGGTGGATGCTTTGCAATCCCCATTTTGCAGCTGTGAGCCCCAGGACAGAATAGAAGAGTCTGCAGATCCCACAGCTAGTCTATGGCCAAGTCAGGATTCATCCCAGTCCTTCAAACTCTTCCCAACATGACACCCAAAGTGTCATGAAGACTGAAGACTCAGGCAATAAAGGTCATGGTCATGAAGACCAAAGGGGCCAGACAGGGGTGGGTGAGAAGGGAAGCCCACCTGCACAGAGGGGCCCAATTCGGCTTTTAGAACCCCTGAGTCTGCAACCATGGGGGCGAGCAAGCTGTCCTGCCTCTGCAGGAAGATGTTGGAAAGACTTTGAAACGGACAGAAATGACTGGGTGTCTCGACCAGAAACCCCTTCTGTGCTATCTCCACCTTTCATGTGGGTGATCTTCAGAAAACTGACAATTAATGCAAACCACTCACCTCCATAGACATGCAAGTTGCCTCTGTCTGGTAGACTGAGATCGATCATTGCCCTGTGGCCAGACCTGTTCTGCATCATGTGTGTTTTGCTGCAGTCTCCTTATTTCCTGTACCATGTGGTATTCTGAATTCTCCTTGGAGTCAGTTCTAACAGTTACTGGTTTCCTCATTAATAAATGAGTTCAATAAAATCTTTGCTACATTTTATAGCTGTATGATAGTCATGGTTTTACCTTTTTATTTTTTATTTTTTTTAAGAGTTCCAGGAGCATGTGTGGTATATTTTTTTTAAGATTTATTTTATTTATTTATACAAGCACTAGGTACAGTCAGAAGTGTGGGAGGGTGAGAGAATTCACCAGAGCCAGAGTGGGGAACAGAACAGGCAGACCGACGAAGTACACTGCTGAGGGGAGCAGAGGGCACAGCAGGAGAGGTCTGTGCACCATGTGGGACCCTTGCCGGCGGCCGGGGATAGAACCGGCGCTGCAGAGGCTGTGGGAAGCTTCACAGTCCAGTGCTCAACTGCTGCGCCACCAGGGGAAGCCCGGTTTTACCTTTTTAAAAAAATGATCCTTTAATACCCCCCTGGTCATAGGATGTGGAGTTTGGGGCTCAGAATAGGCAGGGCTGGGGAGCCTGAGGGAGGCTTTAGGAAAGGCGAACAGAGATGGTGAGCAGGAGCGTGGCCATGCCTGTGTGGCCGTCCCCACCTGGCCCTACCCTGCATCTCCCTCCTGATGGTGATCTGGCCCCACAGCATCTGAGCTGCTATGGCCCAGCTAGAGCAGCCTGCATCCCTAACCTGCAGCTTACACAAGAAGTGTTGCCCCTCCAGATGGATTCTGGTAAAATAATTCCCACTCACTCTTATTATGGTGTTAGTGGCTGATGGTGGCTTCCAAGAGCACACCTTTCAAATGAGAGGACTCCCAAAATGTGCCCCCAACCAGGTGCTGCAGGCATAGCCTCAAACAATTCCAGTTTGAAATTTCATCAGTATTTCTGCTTTATAAAGGAACTTCATGAAAATTCTGTGTTCTCTGCTGGAGGGCATCTGATTATTTTGGTATAAAACTTTGTAGGGAGGTAAGTATTCTAAAATCCATGGCCCCCTCAAAGGGGAGAGGCATGGACTTCCTAGGGCTCCCCTCAAGGGCAGCCTCTCAGGGATTCCCTCCTGACAAGAGTTAGGAGTCCTGGCCTGGGGTCTGAACAAGAAAGGGAGAAGGGAGTGAAGTCAGAGATAGCTCTAGACTTCAAGTTTTGCTCAGAGACCCTATAAGGGTATTTGGGGAGGGGTGGGTTGGGGGGGACATGAGGGCAGGCAAGGCTGCCTGCCCTGGTCTGACTCTTAGGCCTGCAGCTCAGGGACAATTCCTTGCCAGTCCAATGGACATCTGTCCTCTGGCTCATCCCTACTAGATCACAGTGAGGGGCTGTGATTCAAATAAGGAGGAATGTTGTCAGACCAGAGCCCACCAGTACCCCTGGTCAGGGCCCACCTGGGCCCTGGGTGGTCCTTGCTCTTAGTTGGGCTGGAGGGGAAAGGTGTGGGAGAGTGTCCATGGGGATGCCCAGGGGCCAGCTCCTGCCAGGAAGCCCAGCTGCCTGGGAGAACTCAGCCCAGGGCCCTCTCAGCTTCTCTGTGCCCCAAGAGTCCTGGAAAAACATATAGTATTTTCCAAATGTCTGGTCTTCAGAAGGGAGTCGTCTTGGTCATGATCATATGAGAATGAGAGTCAGGCGCTGAGAAAAAAAGGTGACAATTCGATAAGTTGGCTCCGTTGGCAGAGTCCTCCAGCAACCCCCCCAAACCCAACCGCAGCTCCATCATCCACTGCACTGATCTCTTTTCACCGTGTCTAGCTGAAGACCCCAACCCCAAACCTTAACTCTTTAGATATGTGGGACCGGAGCCTGGGTGGGGCGAGAGCAGAGGGGCGGGGCCTGAGCGAGGCCGGGAGGGGCTGGGGTCCCCACACTGCGTGCTGCGGCGGGCTCTGCTTCCCTGGCGCTCTGCTGCCACTTGGTGGTGAGGCGCGGAAGTGCACCCTGCGGGCCTTACCTGGAGGAGATGCAGGTGTGGCTGTGTTCCTGGAAGGAGGACATGGAGCTTCTAGGCACCTTGAGGCCGAGACACAGGAGGTTGGGTGGGGTAGTAAGCTACCCCCACTACAAAGTCCCGCTGGACTCAACTTCAGTCCCTAGAAGTTTCCCTGACAGTTACATCCTGCTGCTGTGCAGAACCTCTGCAGACCACTATCAGCTTCCCTGGCTTTATAGATGGGGAAAGTGAGAGGAGAGTCTTCTGTGCAGTCTGTGGACATTTCTCGCTGCTCTCAGCAACCGCTGCCCCTGTTCAGACAGAAGAGCCTGCGAAGGTCTGTGGCTTGAGGCTGTGTTCCAGGAGGAAGGACAGCTGACAAGGAAACAAGCACTGAGAAACCGATATAATTACACCACAAGGTCATAAAGAATAAAATGACATCACCTCCCTCAGAGGGAAGCATGATTACGAATAAGGAAAGGACTCAAAGGAGATGGGTTCTGCTGTGGGCACTGCTGGCTGAGACAGGGAAGGCCCTGGGCCAGGTGGCCTTCCCGGAGAAGTGAGTGAAGATAACAAGTGAAGATCACCTCAGGCCAGGGACAGTGGTGCAAAGGCCCTGAGTTGGGAACAGCCAGGAAGCAGTGTGACCTCAGTGCAGGGAGAGGGGAGGGAGCTTGCGGAGGGAAGTGGGGTGAGCAAAGCAGATCTTCAGCAGGGCTGGGGGCAGAGGTGAAGCTCATTCTAGACCCACAGAAGCCTAGTCTGTGAGAGGGTGGCAGGCAGAGGGTGGGCCTGGGTGATTCAAATGTCCCCCTCTGGCTGCAGTTGAGAGCCGTTGTTGGGGAGGCTTGCTGCCTGGGCAGGAGGGGCTGGGGGGGCAGGCTGCGGGAAGTGACTGTGCTCAGCATTAAGGCTGATAGAGTTGGGGGGGGTGTGAAGGCTGGCTCCCAGGTGTCAGACACGAATCACCCACAGATGTGATGGGAGCCGAGCCAGGTGACGTCTTTTAAATGGCCCCCCTTCCGAGCCTCGTGTTACATTGCATGCATTCTAGCGTTTATTTAGCACAATAACCCAGGTCGTTCTGTGCCTTATCTCACTTAATTGGCACAACAACCCGGTGAGTCAGAATTATTGCCCCTATTTCAGGCACAAGGAAACTCAGGTGCAGACTGACACGCTCACAGTTTCTATGGCAGAGAGGAGCTGAGCAGGATTTCAACCTGGCTTAGGGAGGTGTGTGCAATTTTTAAATTAAGATATAATTCACATAACATAGAATTCACTGAAGTGTACAATTCAGTGGTTTTGAGTATATTCACAATGTTGAACCACTGTCTCCACTGCCTAATTCCAGGACATTTTCCACCGCAAAAAGAATTCCTGTGCACGCTATCAGTCACTCACTAGTCCCCCACCCCTTCCCTGGCAACCATTGATTTGTTTTCCTTCTCCATAGATTCGCTTGCTCAGGCCAATTCATAGAAGTGGATCCCTGCCATGACCAGCCTTTGGTGACCCGTGTCTCTCACCCAGCATCAGGTCTGCACAGTTGGTGTGGTTCTAGTGTGTGTCCTGTTCCACTTCATACCAGGAAAATGTCCCATGGTATGAACAGGCCACATTTTGCTGATCCACTTCATCCACTGGTGGACTTTTGGGTTATTTCTAATGTGGGCTGTTTTAAGTAGCACTGCGATGAACTTTGTGTACACCTGTTTTCGATTCTCTTGAGCATACACTGAAGAGTGGTATTGTCGTTGACAAAGGAAAGCCTGTTTAACTTTTCAAGGAACACCAAACTATTTCCCAAGGTGGCTGTGCTGGTTTAGATTCTGACAGCAAGGCTGGAAGGCTCATTTCTCCACATCCCTGCCAGCACTGTTTTCCTCTTTAAAAAAAAAATTCTAGCTACCCAAGTGAGTGTGAGTTGCACCTCATCGTGGCTCGATGCACAACTCCTTAAGGACTAGTGATATGGAACATCCAGCATTCCCCAAACCTCCTGGAATCAGGGAAAGGTCAGCAAGTCTCACAGCTTCGGGAGAGGGTACAGAGAGGCTGGTTCAGCAGTTACATGACCCTGACCCTGCTCAGCCCCTGGCCAGTCCCTGCCTGAGACTGGCCTGTGGCAGATTGAACACCTAGACAGGAACAGTGGAATCCATGGATTAGCGACCAATTTGGAAATGACAGAATCTGTATGGAGGGGAACACACGGTTTCTCATTTGGGTGGATTTGTTTTGCTAAAAAACCCTTGGCTTCTAATTAGTTATAATTGGGAAGTTACCAACATTCCTTCCACTCCTGCCTCCGCTTGAGAAATCTCATACATAATCCAAGATTCTCATCAAAGCTTCCTGTCATTAGGGGAGGTTGAGGCCTCAGTTTATCTGTAAAATGGGGGCTCCAGCATGTCATGAGCTAACAACCTTGCGAGCATGTCTGATAGAAATCACTTAGAAATCTTATAGAACATGACAAATACCTTTCAAAGGCAGAGCTGAGCTTTGAGAAACTAAATATTAGAAGCAGCTGAAAACTATTACAAGTGGGTAAGAGTGTGAGGTGCGTCTCTCTCAGGGTGCTCTGCCATCTTAGGAACCTTGGAGAGGAAGTGACTTTCATGGTGAAGGTGGAATTGTGATCCCCATAAAGCCCAGAATGTGTGGGAGCCCTGTACCCCTGAGAAAGGGTGAGTTAAGAAAAGCTATTCACTAAAGGGGTGGGAATCATACTTGTTTGTTGGATCCTGGGCTCTGATCTGGGAGGTTTCTGCTGAGAATTTGGTGGAGCTGCCTCTGTGAGGCTAGGCTGACACCCCCAGGGGTACCTAAAGAAGGGATTAGGAAAAGTGGAGGCCCTGGGGGCCTCTGGCAGGAGTAAATTACACACCTCCCTGAGGACACAGTTTCAGAAGAAGCTGAGGCCCAGATTAACACAGAGGCCCAGATAAAACCCCTGGAAATGAGTAAAATCTGCAGAAACCTCAAGAAAAAAATGTATGCTCTGCAAAGATCTATAAGTGTAAGGCTTTACTGTCAAGAAATTCAAATGAGTTGTCAAATACCCAACATTAAAACGTTTTTTTTATAATAAATTTTATTTTTATATTCCCCATACAATCGCAACCTGCTTATTTTGACCCCAATCCCTCCCCTCCTGCCCCCCACCCCCAATAGAATGTCTCTGGTTCATAGTTTTTTGTTGATTTTGATTTTCACTTTCTTATAGTTATTCATTTTCCTGGTCCCTTATTTAAGTTTTCTAGATTCCTGCTACGAGTGAGACCATCCGGTATTTTTCTTTTTCTTTCTGGCTTATTTCGCTGAGCATGATCCCTTCCAGCGCCATCCATGTTGCTGCAAATTGCATGTGTTTATCTTTTTTGAATGCTGAGTAATATTCCATGGTATATATGCACCACATCTTCTTGATCCAGTCATCTGTTTTTGGGCATTTGGGTTGTTTCCAAAGCTTAGCTATTGTAAACAGTGCTGCTATAAACATAGGGGTGCAGGTGCTCTTTGGAATTGATGTTTCTGTGTCCTTTGGGTAAATACCTAGGAGTGGAATTGCTGGATCATATGGAAGCTCTATGTTTAGTAGGTCCAGAAATCTCCACACAGCTCTCCATAGTGGTTGGACCAGTTTGCATGTTTAAAAACATCAAAAGAAGATATTTTTTGAATTAATAAAGACCAATATGCTATGTAAAAAGAACAAGCCAACTTAGAAAAGAGAGACTTAACAATGAGAAGTTAGAGCTGAATAAATTACCAAGAATAGATAGGTAGATTATCAAGAATAGATAGATGATAGGTTGATAGATTGATAAATAAATATAAAAATAAATTAAAATAATGTAATATATGTCTCAGGGAGTACCATAGGGAAAATAAGGAAACTTTTGAAGAGATATTGGCTAAAAAGTTTCCAGGATTGATGGAAGTCACAAATCTCCATATTCAAAAGCAGGCTATTGGTCCTTCTGCCTGTTCTGCTCCCCGCTCTGGCTCTGGTGAATTCTCTCACCCTCCCGTGCTTCTGATTGTACCCAATGCTTGTATAAATAAATGAATCTTTAAAAAAAAAAAGAAATTGAAACGGAAAATATTAAAAAAAAAAAAGGCAGGCTAAATAAAAACGAATCCTCACATAGACAATAGCATGAAACAGCAGAAATTTAAAAATAAAGGAGTGATTTTTATAAATAGCCAGAGACTGCTACCTCTGAAAGAAACTGTGACCCACCTAAAATAACAATAAAAACAGACAGATTATATGAAACAAGAACATTCGAGAAATGGACAAATGTAGAAGACAGTGATGCTGACACAGGAAGCTGCAAGGAATGCCCAGCCTGGCTCCAGCTCACCGCAAAGGGTTTCCAGGATATGGCGCAGGATGAGGTGGTATAATTCTGGTCTTCCAAGAATTCCCCTGGAATACTTGACTAAGTAAGGCAGCACATTCATGTGAGGAAGCAGATAGAAGCACCTGGAATGTTAGAGGTGACAGTGCAGGGCCAATGCAGGAGGAGGGAGTAGTGCCTATTTGATCAGCCAGGTAGGATTCCTCGTGGCTGGCAGGACCGGGGTAAACACAAGGGAGTCTTTCCTCAGAGTGATTAGCCCTTAACTAAGTATTTCTCATTCCTGCTAGAATTTATTTCCAAGTAACTTCACTGCATCTCAGAACAAGCACAAGTATGTCTATAGAAACTTAAAATGCCCAGCACCCAGTAAAGCAAAGCTCACAGTACCTGGCACATAGTGCACATATCAAAGCAAGAAAACATGACCCAATGAGCACAGTCAATCTGTCAGAAGCTGCCCAGAATTGCACAGATGTTAGAACCAGCAGGCCAAGGCATTAAAACATTGATCCAAACTGTGCTACATATGTTCAAAAAGTTAAGTGCCTAAATGGAAGCTAATTTTTAAAGACCCAAATTGAACTTCTAGAGGTAAAAATTACAATGTCTAAGATGAAAAACACACAGAATGGGGTTAACAATAGATAACATATTGAAAAAGAAAAAGTTGGGCCTCCCTAGTGGCATCAGGGGTTAAGTCTCGGCACTGTGAAGCAATCCGCAGCCACTGCAGCACGAGTTCAAGCCCCAGCCAGGGAGCTATCCACATGGCACAGCAGACCTCTTCCTTCAACAGTGTATTTCAGTAGATCCACCTGTCCTGCTCCCCACTGGTGAATCCTCTCATCCCCCACCCCCGCATCTCTGGCCTATACCCCAGCTCTTGTATGCATAAATAAATAAATCTTAAGAAAAAGTTGGTGAACTTGGAAGTACAACATTACAAAGTGCCTAAAATGCAAACAGAGAAAAAAGAATGAAAAAAATCACTAGTCAGTGAGCTGTGTCTTTAAGCAGCCAAGTATACATGGGATAGAATCCCCAAAAGTGAGAGGAGGAAAAATTGAAATAGTAGCTGGAATTACTCCAAATTTGATCTAAAAATTAACACTCAGATAGAAGAAATTCAATGAATTCCAAGCCCGAGAAGCATGAAGAAAACTACCAACAAAGGACATCATAATCAAAATGTTTTAAAACAATGATAAAAGGGACATTTTATAAGCAACCAAAGATGTGAATGACAGCAGATTCACCACTACAAATAATCAGTGGGAAGACAGTGGAGAAACATTTTTAAAGTACAGATAGGGGGGAAAAAAACAGAAATTCATAATTCCTTACCTAACAAAATGTCTTTCAAAATATAAAAGTGAAAGATTGAATCACCACAAAATATGGCAAAGATAATCAGGTGGAGGAAAATAATACTAGATGGAAATATGAATCTACTCAAAGGAATGATGAGCACCAGAAAAGCTAAATACATGGATAAACAAAATGTTTCTTATTATTCAGCTATCTTCAAAAGATAATCATTCCACCAACAAAAATAATATTGGTGTATGTGTGGTTCCCGTTATGGTCAAAGTGAGTGTGTGACAAGAATAACAATGGGGTAGAAATTAAAGCTACTGCCATGAGGTTCTCATGCTGAAAGAAATGAGACATACATATATCACTTAAAAGTAGATTGTGATAAGATAAAAAGGTATACCATAAACTCTAAAGCAACCACTAGAATAATAAAGCAAAGAGTTATATCAAATGAGCCAACAAGGACAATAAAATGGATTCATAAAAAGTACTCAGTTAAAAAAGAAGGCAGAAGAGGAAACCAGGAAAAAGAGAGGAAAAATAGTAGGAAAACTGACTCAACTATAACCATAGCAGTAAACATTTTAAAAGTTAATACCCTAATTATAAGACAGATATTATCAGATTAGATTAGAAAAACAAGACCCAGCCAAATGCTGCCTAGAAGAAACACATTTTAAATATAAAAACAAATGGATTTAAAGTAAAAGGATGCAGAAAGGTACGCTATGCGAACACTGATCAAAAGAAGGCTGAAGTTGCTGTATTAATGTCAGAAAAAAATAGATTTCAGAGTGAAGATTGTTGCCAGGAATAGAGGTTATTTCATCTTGATAAATGAGTCAGGGGGTCAAGAGGACTTAACCAATTCTATATCATTATGTGCCTAATAGTAGGTTTCACAATACAAAAAGAACAGTAAATATCAGAAGTCATAGATAAATCTGCCATTACAGTTGGAGATTTCATTATCACTCTCTCAATAATTGATAGAAAAAGTGAACAGAAAATCAACAAGGATATAAAACATTTAAGCAACATTATTGACTCACTTGATCTAATCGGTATTTACAAAATTCTCCACCCAACAACACAGAACATATTCTTTTCACAATTCCGGACCATGAAGCCAATCTCAAAGCATTTTAAAGAATTCACATATACTATACTACATATGTATGCTTCATATGTATACTACATACACTACATATGTCTACTACAAAATGTATTCTCTGACCACAGTAGAATTAAGTTAGAAATCAACAACAGAAAGATCTCTGGAAATTTTTCAAATATTTAAAAGTGAAACATCACAGTTCTGGGAAGTCGATGCAAGTAGGAATCAATGGGGATATTAGAAAGTATTTTTTAACTGAGTAAAAAATACATCATATTAAAAGCAGTACTTAAAAATAAGTGGTACTGCAGATCCACAGTCAGAAGCAAAGCCCAGCCCCATATCACCACCGCCTTGCAAGGCACCCAGCTTTAGGATGGGGTCTCCCAGAGGGCATGCTGTCATCTTGACAAGTATGGTTATTGTTGAACGCTTAATACCCAGCCTCTCAACCCAGTGCTCTTGACATTCTCAGGTGGCAGCGGTCCTCAGCACAGCAGAGTGCCAATATTCCCTCAACACAAGGAGTACATCTAGGCCTCCTGCCCCCCCAAGTGTGACCATTAAAATTAGATCCAGACTAATGAACCGTGGGGGAAATCCTTCCCAGTTCAGCCACCAACCTCTAGGAGGCAGCAGTAGGGAGAGGAAAGAGGAAAATGAGCAAGCATAGACCCACATCCGCACAGCTCAAAGAGGAAATGACTACTCAGTCCCTGTCAAGATATTGTATCTGGTATTTCTCAACCCTTGTTCGTGTCTATTCCCTCTGTTCTCAAAATAACCTTAGGTTCTTTTCTCGGTAGCCTGAGTCAAATCCGTGTTCCTGGTGAGTCTGATTTTTGGTGACCTTATTCCTGTGGGTTGTGTTTTTACCACTGATTACACCATATTGGAAAGTCCTGGGTCTCTTGGGTTGCCCTTGACTCTTCCACGCTTCTACCGGGGATGCCATGAGGCCCCAAGTGTGAATGGTAGAAGCCAGCCTCCCCTTACTCCTTTTCCCAAATTGTACCCTTTTACCCCTGGGCTTGAAGGGGTGGCCGCGCACTAAGGGAAAGAGGCCTGAGGTAGAGGAGAACCACGCATACCCACTTTCATCAGCCATCCCCCAAAACAGTGCAGGAGGGGGCCATCCAGCACTACCAGAGGCTGGTGTCAATAGTGTCCTGAGAAAGTCTCAGTGGGGTCTGGACGAAGCTGAATTTGATCAGCAGAGCAGGCAGAAGAGATGGTCTTCCAGGTGTGGGCTGTGCACCAACCTGAGGCCTCTGTCTCCAAGTCCAGACCATGCGGAAGGGCCTGGCAAAGAAATTCCCCCGAGCATCCAGTCCAGGGATGTCTGGGATAGCCTCCAGCCTGTTCGCCTGCAACCAAGCGAGAGACTCCAGAGTCTGAACAGGTGTTGGCCACCTCCCTCCCCGGAGTGGGATGACCCTCTGCAGGACCAAGTAAACCTGCCATCTCATCTGGAGGTCATATAAAAAAGTATAACAAAAAGTATAAAAGAGTGTGTGTGTATGTGTGTGTGTGTGTGTGTAAAATCCTGAGTAGATGTGAGGCCTAGAGTCCCCACGACAGGACCCTCCAACACTGGGCCTAGCAGTTGGGGTGGCATAGATCACCCTGGCGAGGGCTGCTGCTCTATTTGGGGCTGGCAGTCACAGACAAACACGGGCACTCGTGGCCTGAGGAGGGCATGGGAAACAGCTTGGTGGGGCAGTCTTGGCTGAAGAAAGGGTCTACAAGTAGAGCTCGGTTTTCAGGGCCCCTCAGGGATGGTCCCGGGAGGTCATGCATTTGCAAGTTTTTGCGACCCAGATCCTGTGCTTGTGATTTATCCTGGGTGCCCAAAATACCCAGGGCCTTGGGCCCCAGCACTGGCCATGTACATTCTATCTTGGGGCACAGCAGAGGCTGATCCAGAGAGGAGGAGCCTCAAACTCAAGGTGATAATGGACTGATCCTCTGGACTCAGTGAATGGATCGGCCAGCACGTGGTCCCTCCCCAAATTACATCTCAATCAGTTTAAGGAACATTTGACATTTCCCTTTGATTTATGTCTTAACCTTTCCATCTAGCTTGCATGCACTGATTGCCTCTCAGCTGCCATGGTGGCGGCTCTACTGAGACCACTTCTCACTGTGTCCCCAGTTAAGCTGCTCCTTATAGCGGGACTCACTGGAGACTCTCACCTGCCACTTCCCTTGGTAGGAGACCTCTGGCCAGATCACAGTTTCCCTTGTTTTGCACAGCAGTTCTTGGCACAAAAGAATTGGAAAAGGTGTTGGCTATTGGCTGCCAGGTTTGCACTGATGTGTACAGCTTTATGAAGATAGTGGTGACACACCCCAATGACTGCGCAGCTGAAAGTGAAGTTCCCAGAGACCATGGCCCACATGCCAGTGCTACCCACCCACAGCCACCTGTCACACATGCCTGTGTCCACACCACCACAGTCGTAAAAATAGCAAACACTCACACACATACTCATGCAGGCTCTGACCCAGGAAATAGAGGTTCCACACCCAGGAACTATAGATTTTAACCCAGGAAATGTAGACTTTCACCCTGGAAGGGTAGGCTCTGACCCAGGATAATCTGGAAGCATTGCCTGAGCCCAAAGATATCCTGCTGTCTCTGTTCCCTTGTATAAAACCTTTGGGAAGCAGCCATTCCTAGCCCCAGGGACACATGGCTATCAATGGGGGTCAAGGAGTCAGAGTCTGGGGGTAGGGGGAGAGGGATGGGGGAGAGGAGCTTGCAAACCAACTGCTCTCCAGACCTCTATGGACTGGAGAATCAAACCCTACCCACCCTTTCTCAGAGCCAGTGTATGGGTTCAAATTCTTCCAATGTGCGTCAAGCTAAGGAGAGTACCTGGGGCCCTTCAGTTTCAAGGGGGGGGGTGTCCCTAGAGTGCTGGTCCTGACAGGGGCAGCTGGAGGTAGAGGGTAGGCCTTCCCAGGGGCCCCAGCTGCCAGATAGCTCACAGGTGAGGAGAGAATGTGGCTTCCACACCACAGGGGATGGCTTTGAGTTGCTGGGTTCCCCAGGACTGGTTTGACTCAGGCACTCATTGGGGCGCAGGCCACCCCTGCAAAGAGGGGACATAGGTCCTATGCCTTCCCCACCTGCCCTTTCTGTCCACTGTTATCAACAATGTTGATAACAGTGTTCTGTCCCCTGTTATCAACTGACTGATGAGACACATCAGTCAGTTTCCTGGTCAACATCTGACTAATCTAAACAGTTAATCTAAACAGAAAGCAGTGGGAAGAAATTATTGCCAGCTTTTCAGAAACTTTAGACGTGTTGTTTTCTCACTCTTTGTGTCTGGAATGTATTGCTCTGTGGCTTCCCTGGAGATGGGAAAGTGTCCCAAGATGTACTGACTGAGCACCTGCCAGGCCCAGGAAGCTGGATACCCCCAGGAGTCAGGCCTGGGCTGGCATTTGCCTGGAGAGCGTCTATCTCTGCTTTGTTATGTCCCCACCTCCCTCACCATGGGCCACAGCAGGAACTCTAGTGCCAGCATGACTTGTGCAAATCCTCACTCCCACTGCTGTCCATGTGACCCCTCCAGGTCTCTCTGGTGCCCAGCTTCCCCTATTGTAACATGCAACTTGTAAATGTGATTGTTCTATCACCACCATTTCTAGGAGTGTGAGCTAAGACACCCACAGTCATTGGGGTGGCCTGGACTGAGAAGGCTCTTTTGCACCCCATGACTTGAAAGTCAAATAAGTTGCTATGAGGTTGAGAAGATGAGAAAGGCATTGTGGGGTGTGGAGGCTGATGACAGCAGGTGGACAGGCCAGCAGCATGAGTCCAGCCCGACCCCTGCAGAGGAATGAGGTAGTTCTTATCCTGCCTGAGCTGCATGTGTGATTCCACGTGCTGCTATCATGTGCCTGTGTGTACATGTATGTGCGTCTGAGAACCATGTCAGCTTCCTCATCTGGAAACAGCCTGGCTGGGAATCTGAGGGCCTGGGTATTAGGCCTGGCTTTGGGTACTTCAAGGCTGTGATCCCTTTCCAAACCTCAGTCTCTCTTTGGGTCAGATGAGGCCCCCAGGCTCCCAGAGTGATAAGATGGAAGCTTAGTCACCCAAGGACAACCCTCTCTGGCATGGGGAAAACACTTTTCTCAACCTTGGGCTCAGGTGATCCCCAAGAGGCTCATGGTCAACACCCTACTCACCCCTCACCACCACCAACCCAGAGTTTTCATTAACAGAACTCCACGGGCCTGACTTGTCTGGCTCTTGTCTCTGTGTCCCTTCCTCAGCAGGTGGCAACAGAGGAAGTTCTTCATGACTCCTCAGACTCCCCACCTACTGCCACAGTCCACCTGGCCCTGTGTCTTTGAGGAAGGCACCTCAATCCCAAGGAACTAGGCCCTCCTGCTTGTTTTCTTCCTCTGGCTAAAATGACCAGCTCCCTGTGTGTGGTGACAGTCCCAGGTTCTGCTGCCTCCAGTGGGGGCTACCCTCGTGGTGGATGTCACCACAGGGACGTGGCCCTCGGTGGGTACCTATGTTCAAGTTCATCACTGTTTGCTGCACCTGTGCTGTGCTCGGGACACCCGGGCTGTGGCTCACCATTTACATTTGAAAGGACTGAGTCAGCTATCACACAAAGAATTGTGCAGATGGACGTGGGTATCCCCCATCAATATCTGAAAGCTGGTCGATTCCCATTAGTGTTTTAGGAGAGAGCTGGTCTGAGCTCCATATTCTAACTCAGTCTGCCCCAGGAGCAGATTCGGAAGGTGAAGCATCTCGGGTGAGAATTGGCATGTGGTTCTAGGCATGCAGGGGGCAGTCCCTGGGGGTAAGCAGGCTGGCATGGTGAGCAGTGTGGGTCAGGGAATGGTGGCTGCCCCACCAAACAGAGGGCACAGGGATGGGCATGCAGCAAGTGCCCAGGAGAGCCAATCTCACCCCAGTTAGAGACCTCGGTGGCCACCTCCTCCTGGTGCGGCTCCTGGATTCTTTGTGTTGCCACTTTGAACACAAAGTGCAGAGGGAAGTTGAATCAAGTTCAAATGTTCCCACTCAATTTCCTTTTCTTTTTGAAATGGCATAGCCGTGTGACCTCTCTTTGTTTATTATAAATCTAATACTGCAAGTTTCAGTTGAGTGAACTCACATCTTATTTGGAATCTGGGTCTAAAGTCGCCTAAAGCTGGAAGAAATGTAATTGTAGAAAAGCATATGAGGACTGTTAATTTGTAATCGACAGCGTGGCCTGACAAGTTTGGCCCTTGGTTCCGAGGAGCTGGTTTCTCTAGAATAGCAAAGCGTGGGGATGAGGCTTATTTACATAAGATGCACTTGGTATTTTTAATGGGATGAAAACATGTAATTTTGCAAATGTTTATGGGTTGTTAATTTAACTGAATACAAAATCAAATTACAGGTAACAGACTGTGTACGCACTTTTGCTTTCCTGGGTTTCTCTTGCAGTAATTACTGTATGGGCCTCACACCAGGATGCATCCCAAGGGGAGGTCGTCAGGCGGCACTGGTCCCCCCAAATTAAAAGACCACGGGGGGTGAAGTTAGGAGGCACATGTGTCTGTGCCCTCATTGCATTCTAGGCTTTGGGGCCCCTGACACTTGCTCAGGGGCCAATGATCTCAGCCTGTGGATAGAGGGAGCCTGAAGACATTTAATTTGAGGCTGGAGGGCATTGTTCTGCCTTCACCAAGCACCCTGGGCACCTGGAATCTGGAACAAGCCCCCATGAGGTCTCCCTGTCTCCTCATCTGTGAAATGGATTCCTGCTTCCCAGCCTCTGCTCACGGCTGCTGGAGCTACCAGAGCAGAGGACCAGGAGTGTAAGATAGGACCAGTCGGAAGAGACGGGAAGGTTCTGTAAAATAGCACAAAGCTCTTTAGATACCAGCTTAGACCAAAATTCCCATCGGAGGCTCATGTATCAAGAGCCCTCAAGAGGAGAGCTGTGGCTCTAGGGAGCTGAGGGGGCCCCATGCTGCCCCTCCTGTGCCTACACAGCCTCTTCTCCATCTTCTGGGGCCTAAGATCAGGGAGGCCCTCTTATATGTGGCAGGTGGCTGCCTTGATTCCCATTGGCACATAAGGGGGAGATGGGTCTGGCACACAGTGGGCCTCTCTAAGTGCACACCAAAGTCTGCCGAGACCAAGGCTGGAATTCTGTGTTCACCTGGATTGGACTTCTTAGATCTGCAGATGACAAGAAATTCTGAAACGTGCTTTGAGGTGTCAGCAAGTGATTTCAACAGAACTAAGTCAAAGGCCAGGACAGAAAACAATAAACACCCACCAAGTTGGATCTCTGCCATGGAAGGGGCCCAGAGGCTAAGGGCAGAGGATTCCAGGAGGTGTGGACCTGGCCCAGGCAGGGCCCAGTGGCTGCAAAGATCCTGGGATACCAATGTGTTTGGTCCCTGTGTACCCAGGCAAGCCCCAACTCAAGGCAGAACCCTAAGCTCAGACATTCCCCAGTCCCAGGCAGCCCCCAACCCCAGGAATACCCCAGCCCCACATGGACCCTAGCCCTCAGGTCAACCGTGCAATGCCCCCACGTCAACCCTGCAATGCTTTTTTTCAGTTTCATACTTTGGGTGAGAAAGGACTATTTGGGTTCCTAATTTACAATGTATACAAGATTCCAGGGTTCTTGGCATCAAGATAAACTCACTCTTGTTTGGTCTACACCCACAGCCTGAGGTCTGGCCCTGGTTGGGGGAGGTTGGAAGCAGAGGAGCTTCAGAGGGAGCCCAACCACAGAGAGGAATCACTGAAGGAGCCACAAAAACGGGATCCTGGGTTGCTCCTCTGGCTCTGGCGCCTTGAGGTGGCCTATGCCCTGGTCACAGAAAGCTGGCACTGCCCAAGAGCTTACAACAGGCCTCAGGGGAGGAGCAGATAGCCTGGAGGCTGTTGTAAGAGAGTAGCCACAGATTCCCATTGGATGCCTTCTCACTAGGGAAACAGTCCCTCCTCTGCCTCCCTTCCTGGGGCCCTAGGGCCAGGATCAAAGGTGGGGGCTGTGAGATGGGAACATGACATGGTCTAGTGCCTGCCGGCCTGGCCCTTGGCTTCTCAGCTAAGTCCAGAGTGGAATTATCACAGACCACCTTACAGTGAGGGATCTAAGGCTCTAGTGGGCAGATGGTTTATCTGAGGACACATAAAGCCGCTAGCCTCCTGCCCAGGGAGACCAAGACTGTTGCACTGGGGGCCACCATCGAACTTCTAGGTCAGTCTGGGATAGCTGAACCTAAATGAGCAGACACAAGGCCTGAACAATTCCAAGGAAGACTGGTGTTAAAGGGAGTTCTGGAGACCCTTCCACCCTCTGCACACCATCTTCACCACATCACCCACCCAACCAGCACCTACATCTGGGTCTTGGGAATCTGAATTCAGTGTTAGGAGCATAGGAAGAGCAGGTCAGAAGGAAAGGCCACATTAACCAAGGCAAAGTACCCAAAACATGGGAGATGATAGTCCTTCAGGACTTTTTCATTTCAGAATGAACCATAACAAACTGATACAAATGCAGGAGATACATTTCAAAGACCAAACAGGAAGTGGGTGTTTGTCCTGGACTTGGGGATGGGAGATCACAGTTCCATCATGGTCTTCTCATTCATTTCTCCCTTCCGGCCACACTGGCCTTCCAGTCTATTGTGCAAGCTCCCCCCACCTCCTTCTCTCCATAGGGGCTCCATTACCATCTCCACAATCTAGAATGCTCTTTCCTCTTGCATGGTTACCTCTTCCCCCATCCTCAGGCTTCAACTGAGGGTGGTCTCTGAAATAGCTGTTGTCCCTGTCACTCCCCCAGTCATCCCTATATCTAAACACCCCTGCTGCCCATGCACACACAGTTAAGACACAGACTGTGCCTTAGGTTCATAAATTCCCCCACACCCCAACACCAGAGACCAGGGAATGGCAGTATCCACGAGTTTAAACTCAGCTTGGTAAGGAGGGACACTTGACCATCAGTCAAGGGAGGCTGCTCTGAGGTGACCTGGTGATGCTTGACCCCACCTGCCCACATGGGGGCCAAGAGGCACCATGCCAGCCAGTTAGCACTCACAGACCCGTCCATGCTCCATCCCGCAGCCCCCCTTCACCATGGGAAGGATGAAAGTGAGTTGGTGCCCCATCCTTCTTCAGGATTCTGAAGGCCACCGTGACTCCTGCAGCAGTCAGCTCTTCTGGGGATCCATCTGGTGAGAGGGACACCCCCACAGTCTCCGGGTAGCTGGGGAGAAGGCACTCAGGCCCTGTGCATCCCAGCCCAGGAACTTTGTCCTGCATGACAGAATTTGCACACATCTCCCCTGAACCCCTACATGGCAGCACCTCCCAACTTTGTTAATGGAAACCTGGTGATCCATAACCGAGTGTGGCAGACATCTGCTCGGGGGTAATGTGGTGGTAATGTACATATCGGTGATCAATCAACAGATTTGCAAGAGAGGCATAAAGTATTTAATTATAATTGCGTAGGGCAAGTCTGCATGGTGGCGGCGACATTTGAATAGGTCAGAGCCAGCCCTCACCCTGCTGTGTACTTGGTATTAAATGCCACTCACTCGAAGGGCTGGGAGCCCTTCTGAAGTCGCAGGATATCACATGCTGGCAAATTGAAAATGTCCCTTTGCTTTTAAAAACATGATTGATATCCTTTGCAAAACAAATGTTACACCTCATAGTTCACGGCTCTCACCCGCCCAGTGCCACCCGTGCTCGCCAGCAGCCGTGGGCGTTTGCCCAGGAATGCATGCACAGGGAGGACATGCCAACCAAAACTCATCTCCTTCCAAGGCCTCATCTCCCTCTCCAAGGCCAGGGCCTCCAAAGAATGACCCATTTAGGGCAAAGGGACTTTTTCTTCTCTACCAGGCTTGGCTCAACGGAATGAAACAGAGGTATAGAGCAGGAACCAAAAAGTAAAATGCAAATTTTATTTGCTCAGGTGGCAGCAGAAAATATATTTTTTCAGATATTCTATATGCCATACTCATGTAGAGTACACCTGCATCATATCACCACCTAAATTATTTCTAGTATAATTTAAAACAATACCAACAAAGGAATATAAATAATAGGAGGGCAGATAACAACACATACCTACAACACACACATGCACACAGCATTCTGATCCTGGACAAGCCACAGCACAGGGAGGTTTAGAAGGCGCCTCTGGAGTCATTTCCCTGCATTCTTGGTCCCGTCTGTAAACTAAGGGCAAACAACAGCACCCACTGCCCAAGGCTGGCATACCTGCCAAGGAGATAGCAGTTATTGGGGTCTTAGCAGCATACCCCATAGACAGTGAGCACCCTCACCTGTGGCTGCTTTCCCAGGGGTGAACTCTGACAGCTGTATTTGCCAGAAAGAGGTGTCCTCCCTGTTCCTGGCCTCAGACCTGTTTCACAAGGGGTTTTGGGGCTCCTCTACTCCTGTGAGGTCAGGGCCAGGCCAGGAGGGAGTGGGCACATCACCACCTGTGCTTGTTCCCTGAGTCTGGGAACAGGCATTTTAACATTTGTGAGGAACAGTCTTCTCTCCTGTCAAACCAATTAAAGGAACACACAGGATTTCTATTTAGGGGGCAGGTGAAGGAAGGAATACTGCAACTGAAGGATCTGTTAAGCTTTCTGGTCAGAAGTGAAACCAGGTCCAAGGGAGTCTTCCGCATGGTCAGTCTGTCCCTGCTGCCCACTGCTTTATTAATTTTATCCCTGCTTCTAAGCGAGCCCATTAAAGCAAGTCTATGTAATTCCCAGGCAAGGCAGCCAGCCTGGTTGGGTGTGTTTTTGCTGTTTACAAAATTAGCAAATCATTGTCACCTAGCAAATCCGATTAGGTGTAATCCATACTAATGTTCAAATTAAGTCATGGAAAGCAATTAACTCTGCAAAAATGGGCTGGTGAAAAATGATAAGGTTGGTCAAATAGTTTCACTGTGCATAATTGTGTTTTTTAAAACGCCTGTCTCTACACAGTAATTAAATCATTTACATTTCAAATGGAGTGTACCCACCTCCAATGCTTGTAATTTTGTGCTTCCTAACTGTACACCTTCCAGGCTGCAGGGATTGATCAGCCGTTCACAAGCGCTGTCTGCTTTCTTGGAAAACCAGCTGAGTAGGACACAGCACAAGGGGCCGTGTCTTCTTCTGCTCAGAAGAACCGGGAACCACTTTTGGGGCAAAACCACTTTGCCCCAAATTTGGACCCCTCCCTCCTGCACCTTTCTTTCCTCTATTAAAAAAGTGCATGGAATTTCTTAAACCATTATAAAATATTCTGCCCACAACAGAATTGTCACTTTCAATCACATCATCCATAACAGGAAAATAGTCAAAAATCTTGGGGTTTTTCATCCCAGCATTCATGGGATTGATTACTATCTGGCTTCAGCACCTGCACTTTTTAGCTATAGGGAAGAGACCACCAACCTCACCACTATCTCTGAGTGGGCTGCTGGCTTCTGGGCGTGTAGCTAGCTATCTATGAAGCAAATTTCCAGAGACTAAGGAGTGAAATGTTACCTCGTCTGTGAGTGAAAGTGACCCCGAGCCCCCTGTTCTTATTCCTCAGAGCAGGATTACTAGGTGAATCTACCACAGACCCTTAAGTAAAACAGGAGCCTCTGGATTTTCCTGCTTAGGGAACTTTTTTATGAAAAGATATAACCACAATTCTACAATGAGTACCTGTCACAAGATCGAATGAATTCTCCTTTCCCTCCAACCCAGGAGGAGTTCAGCACAGTGTGGGTCTGTGGAAGACATTTGCATGGTGTGGCAAAGCCTTGCTTCTTGGCTGAATCCAGAGGGGGCAGAAATTACTGGAAGACCCTAGATTGGCAGCATGGCGGCCCATCCCCCACCATGGGGTGGGGAACAGCCTCAGCTCCCTCCTCACAAAGTCCAAAAGTGGAGGTTCATGTGCTGGGCCTCCAGCTGGGGATATGAGCCCCCCTGAGTGCCGTGGGTCCCCTTGAGGCCAGGAAAAGGGTCAGGGGCAGAGAGGATGTAGTCAATGCTGAACTTGATGTCCTTGTGCTCCTCCTTTGCGGGGTCAGCGGGTCTCGTGGAGGTCGGGGGCTCGCGGGCAGCAGGGGAGTCCCGCGAGCTGACGGGCTCGGGAGGACCCGGGGGCCCTTCGGCGGCCCCTACCGATGCGCGCGGTGGCCCCTCGCGCTTGGGACCGCGGCGTCGCCGCCGCCGGCGGTAGTTGCCATTTTCGAAAAGGTCCAACAGCGACTCGCAGCCGCCGGCGAACGTCCAATAGTTGCCTTTGCCCTTCTCCTGGCCCTCCGTGCGCGGCACCTGCGCCGCGACAGGGTGTCAGTGAAGGGGTCCCAGCTGCGCCCCTCGCGGCATCGGGGCACACTTGGGGCCCGTCCCTTGGGGCTCGCCCTTCTTTGGGACAGTGCTGCTGACTGAGCGGGCGGATGCCGCCCGCAGTGCCCAGGACTTTCCAGCAGCTACGAACTCCAAATCCCACCACCACCCGTCAGGGAGACTTGGCCCAGAATCTGCAAGCCATCCCGGGGCATGGCAGGGGGGCTCACCTTGATGAAGCAACTGTTGAGGGATAGGTTGTGACGGATGGAGTTCTGCCAGGCACGCTGGTTGGCACGGTAATAGGGGAATTTGCGCATGATGAACTCGTAGATGCCCGACAGGGTTACCCTGCCCGCTGGGCTCTGCTGGATGGCCATGGCGATCAGGGCGATATAGCTGCAAGTCAGGCCAGCCCTTGTGAAGGAGGGGCCCGCGGGGCTTCTGGAGTAGTAGCCCTACCCCACGCCGGAAGCAAACCTCGACAGTCCTTCCCCGCAGGAGGTCTTGGGTGATGGAGGTGGGGAGCAGCACGGCAGCTCTCTGCACCCCTCACCCCCCCAACCCCCCCACTGCACCCCCCCATTCTCCTCAGACCTCAGAACTCTCCCTGGAATTTGGAGGTCCAGAAGAGAGGTTGGGAGAAGCTTCTCCAACTGCCCTGAAACATGTGTAACAACCTATGTCTTCTCTGAACCTTGCCTGAAAGAAGGTCCCTTCCCCACCCGCCTCCCCAGGCACATCCAGCTGTTTGAGACCCAGCAGAGGAAGTCTCTGCTCCAGCCCCAGCCCCCTGCCCACCTCCTGCTCACCTGTATGCGGGTCTTGTGAGCCTCTTCTCTTCGTCTGAGCTGCCCGCAGGGTAGTCGTCTGCATCATAATTGAAGCAATTATAGGGATACTGCGAGCTGTCAAACATCCTTGCCTGCCAAGCGCCTGCCTGCGGGTGCTCAACTCCGCAGCTGCTACCTCCTCCACGCTGCCCACCGGCCCGCCAGGACTGTGCGAAGGTCCTTCTGGCACAGGCCAGCAGCTTCTGCACTGAACACTGCTCTCCACCAGAGCTGGGAACCTGGGTTTCTGGGGTCCCCCGGCCCGCCCCCACCCCGTTCCTGGCATCCAATCCGGACGCGGGGGAGGCCCCAGTCATGGGTAAAGCCACTGCTGAGGAGAGTGAAGGGAGTGGAACAGGCTCTCAGTGACCCACTTGACCGACTGGGGGAGGGAGAAGGAGTTGAGTTCTGGGTGGTAAGTAGGGCTGGCACTACCCTTGTCCTGGTGTACTCTGCCTGTGCACCTGGCCACACTTCCTGCTGTGGAGCGGGAGTTCAGGGCAGAGCCATTCAGCCCCAGATCTGGGGGCTCCTAACTCCCCGTACTGGAAGACATTGCTCAGAGCTTCTGGACCTAAGGGCCTAGAGATGGTAGGTTCTTCCCAGGCACGGAATCTGAGCCCATGGACACTGGGCTGTCAGAAGGGACAGAGCAGGGATCCTGCTGGGCATAAAGCTCTGGACTGTAACTCTGTCCAGGTCTGCAGCCAGGCTCAGCCCACCCACCCTCCTCCCCCCCCCCCATATTGGTGAGGCCCTGAAGAGGTGTTTCTGCCTGGGGCACTGGGTCAGAGCCCTCTGAGAGGCACAGGGTCCAACATTTTCTCCAGAACCAGCTTCCAAACACCTTCACAGCCCATATGTGCTCCTCCTCCAGGGGCCCTGGCATTGACTCCAGTCCAGGGGGCCAGACCTGCTGTGTAGCAGGGCCCCTGAGAGCTCTGGGCCAAAGGCTGGCATTCCTGGGAGGGCACTTCTCATAGCTAATTCACTGCTTTACTGGTCCTGTATTTCCAAAGCTTCGGTGCCATGTATGGGTAGGTGCATGCAGAAGAGAAGACAGGGTAGGGAATTTTAGGAAAAGAAAGTGAAGGGCCCTTTGTTTTACAGCAGCTTGTCACCGAAAGGCCTTTCCTTGAATAATCTGAAGAATTCTGCCCATGAGCCATGTTTGTAAGTAACCTGGATAGTCTTCTTCCAAAACATTTTCCCTTCAAAGCAATAAGTTTAGCTCTGAAATGACTCAGGGGATTTCAGGCTGCCCACTGCCCTTGGATAAGAAGTAGGGCAGGCCTGTCTTGGTGGAGCCAGCCAAGTCCCAGAGCCAGCAGGGGTAGTGTGTAGTCACCTCATCTCCCTGGGATTGGGGGTATCTGGCTTCTGGTAGCATCTGAAGCACCCTCACTCTCAGACACATTCAGTGGGTCTGTGTGTCCTCTGGGTCACGGGTCAAAATATAAAATGTGAAAAAATAAATTGATACGGCCCCTCTTGAAAACATGCTGGCAGTTTCTTAGAAAACACAATAGACAATCCAGTATGACCTAGGATTACACTCTGGGCCATTTATCCCAGAGATATAGAAACAAGTTCACCCAAACCTGTATATACATGCTCATAGCAGCTTTATTCGTCATCTCCCCAAACTGGAATCAATCCAGATGTTCTTCAGCAGGGCAGTGGTGGAACACTTGCGGTCTATCCAAATGCTGGACACTACTTAGCAATAAAAACCAGCCAGCTGTTGATGCAGCAGCAGCCTGGGTGAATCTACAATGGAGGGGGAAAAGCTAGCCAGAAGGTTACATACTGCATGATTCCATTTATAAGATGTTCTTGAAATGATAAAATAATAGAAATGGAGAACAAACCTAGGGTTGCAGGGATTAGGAGGTGGGGAGGCGGAAGGGGTGCTTGTGGTGTTGACTTGCTCTGCTCTGGGCCAGGTCACAGCAGATCCTGGTATGGAGTTGCATTAGTTTTACAAATTTTGAAGGGAACCAGTAAGGGTACATGGACCTCTTTTACAGTTTCTTAGAAATGCATGGGATCTAAATTATATCAAAATGTAATTCAATAAAAATCCTCTTGGCCTACCCTTCATATTAAGGTATGGAGGCTGAAACCCAAGATGCCAAGCCAGATGGTAGAATAACAGGATAGTGTGGTGTGACAGTCAGTCGTCAATGCCAAAAGGAGAGAATCCCCCTCCCTTAGTTTGGGTTCTCTTAGCTGAATCATGATGCCCACATCTGCCCGCTCCTATTTCTGCCCTTCTCCTTGGATCCTGGGCTTGCCCTCCCAGGAATCCCATACACAGGCAGAAGCAGAAGAAGGAGTTTTGGTGGCAGCTCTTGTCCCCACTGCAGCCTATGTAATTGAGGGTTTAGGTGAAGACATCAGTCCTTTATCAGATTTATGATTTACAGATAGAAAGCAACATGGCTACTTCACTCCAGCCTGCCAAGTCTCAGCAAATGCCCAAGCCAGAGTTTACAGGAAGGGAATTGGGATTTGGCACCACCCAGAGTCGCTGTGTTAACACTTTGCCTCACCTCTCAGTAAAGCCACCTCCAGGGGCAGGGGCAGTACTGGCACATTCAGCAATTCACATGTCCTATATGTGCTGGTCCCTCCTCTGAAAATGGTTCCTTCCTTCGTAAAGGCCACACACCAGCCCCCGATGGGGACATATGGCAATAATTCTAGCCCTGCAACCCACAGCTAAGGATCAGAGCCCAAGCATGAAGACAGCTCTGCCTGATTCATCGACAAAGCCGTGCTCTCAGTGCGTCCAGGTCAATGGAAAACACCAGAGACAAAATGGCTGGACACGGAGGCAGTGCCTTCTCACCTAGCTACCACTGGGCTCTTTCATTGGGAATGAGAATTTGGTCCCAATCCCCATGATGCATTTTGTAACTCCCCTGCTAGAATACTATTACTTGCACAAATGACAGACACATTCCAGGAGACTGTTTGTTCTGTTTTGGGGCGCAAGCCTAACCACCCCTCAGCCTCTACAAGTCTGTGCCCAGGGGTCTGAGTCCCATGAATGGCACTGGCTGACACGTGGGAACTCACTTTGCCCCTGGAACTCAAAGTGTGGGAAGATCCTGAGTCACCTGCCAGCTGCTTTCAAGTCTACCAAAGAGGAAAAACAGTTTATTTGAGCGCAATAAAAGTCAGGCGCTCCCACAGAGAACAGATTCCTAGAAAGACCAGTTAAACTTACCTTCAGTCTAACACCATTCAAAAAAGGACAGCAACTCACCACGTGTTACACTTGGGTCCATACATGCATGCAAATGCTGGACAGTCATAAAGAGCATTTTCCCAGCAACTGCTGTATGCTGGCCCAGTTGAGCCCTGTGCATGTGTAAACTCACCCAATCTATCAACAGCTCCAGGCAAACAAATTGCCCAGAGTTACACAGCTGTCAAATGGCAAAATGAGGAGATCAAGCATGTTTTAGCCTCCCTTTAAAAAAGATCTGGAGGGCCTCCCCGGTGGCTCAGCGGTTGAGCGCTGTGTTGAGAAGCTGCCCGCACCCTCTGCAGCGCTACCGGTTTGATCCCCGGTGGGCGAGGGTCCCACATGGTGCGCAAACCTCTCCTGCCACCTGCTGCTCCCCTCAGCAGTATATTTTGTCACTCTGCCTGTTCTGCTCTCCGCTCTGGCTCTGGTGAATTCTCTCACCCTCCCGCGCTTCTGACTGTACCCCAGTTCTTGCATAAATAAATAAATAAATCTAAAAAAATTTTTATAAAAATAAAAAATTAAGTCTAAAAAAAATAAAAAAGATCTGGAAAGAGTCAGTCTAAATTAATAACAGTGGTGACCTCTGGGGAGGGAATCAGTCACAGCGCCTTAATTTTTGTAAGGACAGTGTATTTGGATATTTCTTCTTGTGTAATAAAAATATTATGAGTTCACATTGGTTACTGTAATGTTTTTTATTGTATGTAACCAGTTGCCACAAACTTAGTGGTTTAACCTACCACCTGTTTGTTAGCTCACAGCTCTGTAGGTCAGAAGTCAGATGGTGCATTACCACCACCCTCACAGCAAATAGCAACCAGAAATCCACATGACCACAGCTTCCCTGAGTCCAGCAGAGAACGGACGTTGCAGGGCAACAACTCAAGTCCAAGGAAACAGGTGTCTCCAAGGGGAATGGGTGTGGGTACTCTCCTCTATAGCAGGTGCTGGTCCTCCTGGCCAAAAAGGGCCTGCAGGAGGGAACAGAACCCCTGGAAGAGGCGGCAGGGGGCTTGCAAGGAGGCCCTTCTCCAGGGACCACCGAGGGAAGCTAAGAGCCAGCATGTCCCTCACCCCAACAGAGGCATTGGCCAGTCCTCCCAGGTAGTGGTGGTGGTGGTGGTGGGGAGTTTGGGAGGAGGGTATGGCCAGAGGAGGGAGGAGCTTTTGAAGCACTAAAGGATGAACCTGAAAAGGGGTAGTGGAGAAAGCAATGCAATTGTTCATTTCTTTAACTGAACAGACAATAAAAGTTGGCTAGGGAACCTTTATAATAAATTCTGTTTCCTTAGAGTTTTAAAACATTTACTTGACTCTCTTCTAAAACTAAGTTATTCATTTGGGGCCTGACAGTAAGAAGGAAGGCTTCTCTGATCTTTAACCCAGAATTCCCTTCCATAGCAATACTATTAAACAGCATCAGCAGCAAACTTATTTTTTTCTCAGGACTTTCCATGAGTTTGATGCCACTGTTTATTCTGATTTTACAGGGACAGAGAGAGCAATCAACTCACCCAAAGTCACAGCACTTGTGTGGGGTGAAACTAGATTTGAGCCCAGGCAATCCATTAAGATAATTCTTACATTTTTTTTTTATAGACACGTTTTTGTTTTATTTATTTGTTTGTTTGTTTGTTTTTTGTTTATACATGCACTGGGTACAGTCAGAAGCACGGGAGGGTAAGAGAATTCACCAGAGCCAGAGCAGGGAGCAGAGCAGGCAGAAGGACTGAAGTACACTGCTGAGGGGAGCAGCGGGCGGCAGGAGAGGTCTGCACGCCATGTGGGACCCTCCTCCAGTGGCTGGGAAGCAGCCAGGGATCGAACTGGCGCCGCAGAGGCTGCGGGCAGCTTCGCAACCCAGCGCTCAACCGCTGCGCCACTGGGGAGGCCCAAGATAATTCTTAATAATTGCAATTCCAGTGTCAGATTGCGGCCTATAGGAGCTGCCCCTCCCAACACACGTAGTGGGTAAATGCAGGACATAGCCCAGCCTCAGTGGGGGGGAATGCAGCTGTCCTTGTGAGTATTCTTGGACACCAGCAGTTTGATAAATGAATCCAGTAGTCCTCATCAACATGTCCCATGGAATATTGAAGTTCCATAATGCGTTAATATTCATGCATATCAAAACAGAACATTGCTTTGTTTTACTTTATTATTGTACTGTTTGTGCCACATACATATGGCAAAAATACAAAATTCTTATATTGGCTCAGAGAATGTGGGGGGCATAGACTTCCATGTTATCTCTATAACATCATATGATACGTTACTTTCACATTTTGATTATTTAATTAAAAGCTGTGTTTGTTGCAGAAATTTTAAAAAGTAGAGAGTAGTATAAAAAATAAAAATACCTGTAGTTCCATCACTCAAAATAAGCTACTATTCACATGCTTGTATATATCCCTCTAATTTTGGAGTCAGGTACCATTTGCAAAACTGCCAAAGCATAATATTCTTAAAATACTTAAATTTTGAGTATGCCAAAATTCATTTATAAATCATGTTTCAAATATTTCTGGAGAGCGTAAGATTCCAGGAACCTCATTACATAAAGAATCACCTACTAATTGGTAACTATAGATTTATTGATGCTGAGTTTCCCTAAAAGCCTAAAAACCAGAACCACACATTTTTTTAGGATGAAAAAACTTTTAAAAGAAAATAACTTTGATAGGATTAGTGTGCATAGAGTGAGAGGAAAGGATAATAGCTTCACAATGAAACAAACACCCAGAGTTACCCATCTCCTGGTGGGCAGGGTTGGCCCAAAGTGGGATCATTGAGTTCCAAAGGCTTGCCACATTGCTAAGGCATCTTCTAGCAAGGAGCCATAGGAAATGGGGCACAAGAGGACAAAATGAGCAAAATCAAAGTACAAATCAAGGTGACAACTGCCATGTCAGCCTCCCCATGGGTATCTCGACCACATCTCTTCCAATGTCTCTACATCTCTTAACTCCATGTCTCTCCTTTCAAGCCCCCCAAGTCCCTCATGCAAGTCTAAATCTGAGACGCCAGTGAGCCTGTCTTCCTCACATATCTCTCTGCTCCCTGTGCCTCCTCCAGGTCTTCTCTAGCTTCCCCCTGCCGCTCAGATCCACCCTTCATCAGGTGGGCAGGGAACATGGAACCTCCCCTTTTTAATGTCGATTGCTCTGTAACGCTTCTAGCATGTGTGTGCATAGTAATGAGCATTCTGAAATTCTGTGAAACTTCCTAAAGTTCTGATATACACACTTTTTTTTTTTTAAAAAGTTGGTATCTTCTGGCTCTCTTGCTCCCACACCTGGGGCACGGTGAGATAGAGTGTCTGTCCCAGGGTAGCTAGAAGAGGGAGCTCCAGCAGAAACTCTCGGAAAAGACCACTCCTCCCTGGCTGAGCCACAGCTCTTCTGCATCTAAATATTTGATGAATGGAGCAAATAAAGAAGATATGGAATTTGCATCCTTGTCATTTTTCCCAACTGATGCAGCAGGCTTTGGAGCAACTTCCTGATCCCTGCTCTGGCGTGTGCTTCTGCAGCTAGTATTCATGGAGGCAATGTGTGTCTTTGTCAGACAAAAAATCTAACTTTCACAAAGTCTACAATTTAAAATATTCTCTCCAGAATGCCTCATTTTAATGTGATGAATAGCCAGAGAAAGAACAAAGCAATGATGTAAGCCCTGCCCTCAAAATGAGGTGGGCGGGCACCTTTTCCCTCTAGCAGCACCTGAGCTCCCTCCTCCCACTAGGTGCTCTTTCTGGTGACCCAGGAGGAGTCCCTCACCTCTCACTGGTCCAGCTGTATAGTTTCCATCCCCTGTTAATCTCTGTGGTCACACCAAGTGGGTCAGGTCAGTCTCCCTCTGCCCGTAGGGCTGAGGCTGGCAGGGGACAATTACCCACAGGTATCTCCAGACAATTCAGTACCCTCCACATAGCACATGGTAGTGCCATGTGATCATATGATCATATGATCACCCAGGGCAAAAGGAGTCCTGTAGGTAGAGAGTGTTTGACATGATTTCATGCCGTTCCTGTTACTTAAGTTTCTTCTCTGGGGTCACAAACCCTTGCACACCCGGAGTAGAAACACAACAACACTTGGTCTGGGTAAGTGACACATCTGAGACTTTGAGTGGTGAGCCCATGGGGTGTTCATCAAGAGCAAACACAGCACATTCCTGGCCACAGCTCTGAGGGTTGGGGAAGAAAATGAATTTTTGGCCAATGCCCAGGAGTTTCATCAATGGGGATACATAACAAGACATATTTGGAAATTTTCCACCAAATGTTTCCTGGCCCAAAGAAGGGTGAAGAAACCCCTGGCCCCTACCCCACTTTCTGTACCCAAGCCTGAGATGCAGGACTGCCAACTGGGACACGTGCCCTCTCCCTGACTTCGAAGGAATCACCAACCTGGAAAGAGCAAAGGGCCCTGCTCTTCCCTGTCAGCTGCTCCCTCCCAGGTGGTTGGGAGGTCACCTTGGTGTGGTGGGGCTGTCAGAGACCAGAGGGCATGCATACACTGGCCATGGCAGTCCTGATGCCCTGACAAGAGCAGAGTCATACATTTGCTCTAAAGCTCCTGGGAGCTCTAGACTCATTAATGTGGGCCTTCAGGTGGACAAACAGGCAGAAGAGAATCTGACTCCCAGATATTATTGGCTGTGACCTTGTCACTTACCTCCCGATCCTCAGTTATTCAGCTGTAGGATGGGCACAATGATGGCAGCTCCTTCCCCTGGATCTGATGCGGCTGGCGCCTGACAGACCCTCAGCAGACAGTATAGCCCTCACACCCTTCAGCTCACCTTGGAAGGAGGAAGAGAGGACTCCGATTCATACAAACAGAACCATCCAAGGTGGGAGCGAGTGGGCATGATGCTGGCTGGTGGGCTGATCTCCAAGGGCTGAAAGACCATTGGAATAAGTTGGGGATATAGGAAGTGGTTCCTCCTGCTAAGAAATGGCTATAAGGATAAGTTGGTAAGAATTACTAGCATAGACATTTCTTCTGAGAATCTTTGAGCTGTGTGAGTGTGGGTGCAGTTCGCTGAAATTCTTAAACAAGGTAACTCAATGGGAGGAACTATTTACTAGGAATCAGTATTTCATTTTATTATCTAAAATGTATGTCTTCCTAGAAGCATCTAGTTTAGAGAATGACCAAAGAAACCTGGAGAAAGGACAAGACTACAGCACAATAGATTTCCTGATAATCATACCACATCTGCAAAGGGTATATGTTAAGTGAATCTGCTGATGGGCTCGTGATTTCTCATTTCCACCAAATGACTATAAGGACAACTATTAGGATATTTCTCTTTTTTAAAAAGATTTATTTATTTATGCATGCAAGAGTTGGGGTACAGGCCAGAGATGTAGGGGGTAAGAGGATCCACCAGAGATAGAGTGGGGAACAGAATAGGCAGACTGATGGGAATACACTGCTGAGGGGAGCAGTGAGTGAGACAGGAGAGGTCTGCCTTGCCATGTGGGTTTTCCCCTGGCCGGCCGAGATTGAACTCATGCTGCAGAGGCTGTGGATTGCTTCATAGTGCAGTGCTTAACCCATTGTGCCAGGAGGGAGGCCCAGGACATTTCTAAAAGGCTGGTAAATCCATTGATTTCTTGAACACGTGGAATGTCTTGACCTTACACATCAACTTGCAGTTCAGAAGGGTCAGCCTTGCCTTCCACTCACACATCGGTGCTACATCTTTGGCACCCAGACTGTCTTTGAAGGTTCGTAACTGTGTCCTCAAAGTGTGTCTTAACTTAAGTCAGTGGTTTTAAGCTTAAATACCTAACACTTTATGCAGCCCTCGGAAGGCTGGTCTGCCAGCAAGCAGGTAAGCTGTTCGTGTTGAACTCACCCAAGCACATGCTGCAGAGTCCCCTTCCTTTATTAAACCCATGGAAATAATAGGGGAAATGTTAAAAAGTATTTGATATTCATATGCTCTTGCCACATAATAAACATATTTAAGTGCATGGATGGCCACCGATACATTGCACCCACGAGTATCTGTGACACTTTAGCCGTGCTGTAAACTAGAAGGGAAACTCCCTTGGATAAAAAGCCAGATGAGAGATGGCAGGTGGGATGTGGCATTGGGATGTGACAGCAGGAAGTAGGGGCACGGGAAGGAGAGGAGAATCCCCGTGGGGAGGGGGTACAGATCAGAACAGCCACGGGGAGGGCCCCACCCCAATGAATCCAGGCAGTCAGGATGGGAGAAGGCAGTGCATGAGGGAGGAGGCTAATGACTGCAGCTCAGTTCCTGAGAAGGAAGGCACACCAGGGATGTCCCTGAGCACACATCCCCATCCCCCATGCTCACAGGCACTGGCCAGGCTTCCATGGCATTGCAAGTCTCCCAAACTGGTCACAAGCAGGTGTAACAGGTGTCCATCCCAGGACCTTAACTATAAAGATGGCTGTAGTGGAAAATACCAACATTTGAGGGGCTTGGTACCCAAAAACGAGACAAGGATTCAACAGAGGTAACAGAATCAATGGCTCACATGGAAGAGAACTTATTGACAAGTGTATGTAGTGTGGTCAGAGATGTAGGGCACATATTACCCAGGAAGGATGAGACCTCCCCTCATCTGACAGCCCCCTTGGGACTCCCCCCATTGACTTACTGGATGTGGGAGTGCTGTGTCCCCCCAGTGCCTTCTAGAGAGGAATGCACCATCCCTGCAGAGCCCCTGATGAGGAATGGTTGGTAACACAAGCACAGATAGCTGGATACTGGTACAGAGTCCAAGAAAAGTGGGCTGGAGTCATCCTGCCCTCATTCCCACCTTACAAGACCTTCCAGGGTCTCATGGTGGTACAGCGGTGGGGAAATGGGAGAAGGCAGGCTAATAAAGTTCCAGATGTGTTCTGTGATATTTGAGGATTGGAGTTGGTCATCTTTGAAGGGCTATTTCCAAAAGTCTGCATACCTCACCTCCTCAGGAATGTCACCTCCTCTTTACTGGGGGACAGGTTCTTCACCACCTTCCTCAGCTACTTGGATAAAGCAATAGTGATAAATGATAACTGCTAACGTGACGGACAGTGCTTCCATGTGCATGTGCTTGTCTAATTTTCATCACAACTCCAGGAGGTGAGAACTGTGATCATCTGTACTTTACAGTGGGGAGAGGGGTACAGAGCGGTGAATAATTTGCCTGAGTTTGCAGAGCATATGGGGGAATCAGGATTGAAATGATTTCTATGAAATTAACTCCTTGAATAATTTCTCAGATCCTTTGTCTCTCTCCTCGCCTTCTGGAATGCCTATAACTCTTATATTTCCTCTAAAACCTGGAAACAACCCAAATGCCCCAAAATAGATGACTGGATCAAGAAGATGTGGTATATACACACAATGGAATATTACTCAGCAATCAAAGAAGATAAACTCGGGCCTCCCCGGTGGCGCAGCAGTTGAGCACTGGGTTGAGAAGCTGCCCACAGCCACTGCAGCGCCACCAGTTCAATCCCCGGCCGCCAGGCGAGGGTCCCACATGGTGCGCAGACCTCTCCTGCCGCTCCCGCTGCTCCCCTTAGCAGTGTATTTCGTTAGTCTGCCTGCTCTGCTCTCTCCTCTGGCTCTGGGGAATTCTCTCACCCTCCTGCGCTTCTGACTGTACCCAGTGCTTGTATCGATAAATAAATAAATCTTAAAAAAAAAAAAAGACAAACTAATGCCATTCACAGCTACATGGATGGAACTCGAAGGAATTATGCTTAGTGAAATAAGCCAGAAAGAAAAAGAAAAATATCGGATGGTTTCACTTACAGCAGGAATATAGGGGAACCAAATAAGACATCAAGGTAAAAAAAAATAACAACAGTACAAAACACAACAAAGCAAAAATGGACAATTATAAATCAAAGACATCCTGCAGGGGAGGAGGAGGGAGGGGGATCAGAGGGAGCAAGGGAGGAGCACAGTGGACTGAGGTGATGGTGCACAGGTGCATTGGTGAAGGAAACTCTATGGGGACTACACCTGAGGGGGTGGGGGGATGCACATATTGTTTAAAAATAAACAATGATGTAAAAAATTTAAAAATTAATATTAAAAAATTAAAAAAAACTAACCATTTCTATGATCCCAGGGCCTGAGGGCCTCACAGCTTGACTGCCCTGTGCCATCAAATCTTCACAGTGGTGGCTAAAGCAAGGACAGTCCATTCCAGCCCTGATGTGGCACAGCTTAGAACTGACAAGAGCTCCGAGTGCTTATCTTTAAAGGGAAAAAGCATTGGGCCATCTGTCTTAGTTTAAAAGAGGCTTCCAGAATCAGTTTTGTTTTGAGATGATTTCTTTAATTCCGTGACTCCCATTATGAGTTTGGAGAAAAGTGGGTTTGAGGACAGGCTGAAGTTGCTCACCTGCTTCTGAGTTTGAGAAAGATGGATTATATAATACATAAAGAACAAATTCAGGCCTCAGTGACACAGCGGGTTGAGTGCAGCACTGGAAAGCTGTCTGCAGCCTCTGCAGCGCAGGTTCGATTCCCGGCAAGCCAGGGAGATTCCCACATGGCATGGCAGACCTCTCCTGCCTCACCCGCTGCTCTCCTCAGCAGTGTATTTCGGTCCATCTGCTTGTTCTGCTCCTCACTCTATGTCTGGTGAATCCTCTCACCCTCCCACACCTCTGGCCTATACCCTAGCTCTTGTATAAAAATAAATAAATCTTAAAAAAAAAAGAAAAGAAAAAATTCAAGAACTGGATTTCTACTTGTTGAGTCAGTATATAAAATAAATGCAAAGAGAAGCTATTCTAAAATCCCAAAAGAAAAACCCCCAAAGAAACAAAACTACAAGCACAAAAATAGAGACTATAGAAATATATATAGAGACATCTCCATTTTGATAATAAATTCATGGTTTACACTCCATATTAAAATAGGAAAGTGAGAAATTACATACACAGTCCCAAAAGGAATGTTGGAAGAGTTGCCAGATAAATGTAAGTAAAAGTAATAGTGTGAGCTGCACTGCATCATAAAAAAAAATTATTTAATAAAAGCGAGTCATTTCATATTCATGAAAGATAGACTTTGCAATGAAAATGTCATGTGCATTTTTCTCAAAACCATTTGGTCCCTAGGGGAGGGATTGGGGTCAGAATGGGGGGGTTGCAATTGTATGGGGAATATAAAAATAAAATTTATTATATTAAAAAAAAAACCATTTGGTCCCTGGCACCTCACAGTACTATGAAGCCGTCCAAAACCTCTGCAGCACAAGTTCCATCTCTGGCCGGCCAGGGAGAAACCTACATGGCAAGGCAGACCTCTCCTGTCTCACCCGCTGCTCCCCACAGCAGTGTATTTCAGTCAGTCTGCCTGTTCTGTTCCCTATTCTGTCTCTGGTGGTTCTCACCCCCTGCATCTCTGGCTTATACCCCAACTCTTGTATGCATAAATAAACAAAAACCATTTGGTCCCTAAATTCACAAGGCTTCTAGAATCAGTTTTGCTTTGAGATGATTTCTCAAAAACCAAAATATGGTTAAAATATAAAAAGAAATAGACAGAAGACATGTGTAGTGAAGAAGCCATAATATATTTGTCTTAGTTTTTGATAGAGCAACTAAACAAGCTTTATTATTGGATTATTTTAATAATTAACAATTTTGAATTCATAGGTATACAGAAAACCTTGTCCCCTACGAAGAAGATGTTGTCAAAGTCTTGTGGCAAGTTGAGTGAAATTTCTGTCATCTACAAAAAGAACACACAGTATTTTCAAGTATTCATAAAATATTTGTAATATTTGATGAGAAATTAGGCTAAAATCACACACACACAAACAATAAAACCAAACAAACCTCAGTAAAATATCAAAGGCAAAAATAATGTATTTTTACCTTTTTTATTCCTGCCAAAAGTTGAAAGAATAGTGGGTGGAAGGTGTGGAAGTTTCTGTGAGACCATGGGCAGTAAATAGGCCCCCTGCCAGGGTTCTGGGCCTGCATGTAGGAGGCCGGGGTCACCTTAGTTCTGTGGGCACTGGAGGGCAAGGCTGGGGACTTGCTAATGACCTGCCTGGTTGAGGGACCTGCACTTCAGGGTCTTTGAGTTTCCTCTGCCTCTGAGGTCCTGGATTCTAGCTCTGAGGATCAAGCGGACTCCCCAGTGTTGGGTCTGGTGGCCTCTGCCCTGTGGTCTGGGGCTTGCTTTTCTCATACTCTCCTCTAGATGGTGGAAGAGGACCACAGATGAGCATCTAAAGGCCTCTGGGGCCTTCACAGGTCACTCACACAAGAAGCATCTGTTGGCAGCATTTTGGCTGGGGTAAGCTGAGGGAGCAGGGCAGCACAGGGACTTCAGTGGCGCTGGCTACTTGGAGTAACCTAGCTGGGCTGCCCCTGGCCTAGGCTGAGGCAGGTAAGGACCCATCTCCCATGCCCAGACCTACCCAGCAGAGGAGGGATGCTCCTGTCTCTTTAATGTCTCCCCCACACATCCCATTATAGCTCTAGACCAGCAGCTGTGGGTCCCCTCCACCGCTCATTTTGAGATAGGACAGTGATTCCAGAAGGCTCAGCTCCCAGTCAGGCAGTACCTGCCCAGCCCACAAACCAACAAACCCCATCCTTCCTCATTCCAGATCTGAGAGAAGAAAGACCCCTCTGTGTATATGGGAACACTGCCCCACCCCCACCCACGGGAATTCTGCTCTTAACAAAGGCCTGTCTTCTCACCTCTGACTGCTCCAACCAGCCGGGCAGAGGCTCGCAAAGTCTCTTTACCTGCTTCTTTTGAGGCCCTCAAGTGGGATGAGTCTGTGGTCAGGGTGGCAGTCAGAGGCCACTCAGGTGAACCTCCCTGGAGAGTGGGGGCCAGAGCAGGGAGCCCCTGTATCCTGACCATGGGAGCCTGCTAAGGGTTCTGGCCCTCCCTCCCCTGTGGGATTGGATTTTAATGGACTTTGTACACTTGCTGGCGTCCAGGTGAGTGACAGGTTGCATCTGGGGAACCACCTGGGAGGCAGCAGCCCTACTGTCCACAGGTGGTTTGGCTATTCTCCTGAGACTTGGGTGGGAGTGTCCCTCCCTCTCAGACTTCTAGAAACAAGGACAAACTCTCCCTTGCACTTCCCTGAGCCCCCTTCACACCTTCCCTCCCCTGCAGACCACCTGGCAGGCCTCATTTGCCTGTTTCTAAACAAGCTTCTCCACAACTTACTATTTAACTTTTACATACTGTCTCATCTTTCTACCCTCCCCCAACACAGACACGCTCCACCCCCATCCCTCCCAATCAGTTATATCGCCTTTTCTTTTTTTTTGAAAAATAATATTGTTGCTTATATTATTAGATTTATTTAAATGCATTTCACATCAGGGCCTTGAGAGCCTATTATTGTGTTTTCCCAAGTGATGGCTGCAGCTGCACTGGACCTCGTGTTTTCCTGGTTTCTGGGCAGCTCTCACCCTGGGGTGGGCAGCCTCTTCTAACACAGAACATTCCTCCACATCTTGTTTCCTGGGAGCCCCATCTTTCCCTGGGAGCTGGGAGTAAATCTTCCATCATCATTTTAGGGACCCCTTCCCTCTTCCTGCGGCCTGTTTTCCTTTGCTTGCTTTTCACCTGGGTCTGGTGGCTATCCCCTGCCAGCATCCTCATGGCCACCAGCTGTGTTCTGAGCCTGTTGCCACACGTGTCTATGCAAATTCCTCACCTCTCTGCCACCCGAGGCCTTCATTGGCTCACAGACACACACACACACACACACACACACACACACACACACACGTTTACTAATCACTACTTCAGTGACTCATCAGCTTTACTTCAGTTATTTCTGAACTTCTGACAAATTAATATACAAAAGAACGCAGTTAATGTATATACAGCATCATGGGTTAGAATATACAAAGAGACTACACCTGCTTTGTATAATGGTATTACCGCACACTCAGCATCCTCCCTTTCTGCCCGCCACAGAGCCACGAGGGGTCCCCACAGGGTGCTTGTCCCTGCTCAGCCAGTGGAGCTGGCTCCCCTCAGTCTGAGGCACTGGCCATCTTTCCATCTGTGATCTCCTAGGTCTGCTCTTTGCCTTCTGGCTTGTTTGCTCAAGTCACACCCCTTCCTCAGAGGGAGGTCTGCTAAGACTGAAAACTATTTCTACACCACCACCACCCACCCCCCTACTCCCCCCCACCCCCGCCCGAATGCATGGATTCTCCACCCAACAGCCAGCTCAGTTCTGGTACTATCTGGAGGCAGCAGGGGACCCTGTAGCTGGAAGCTCAGCCTCCCGATAGGACCCCACTTCAGATACCAGTTTTAACTCCCAGGTTGACACCTGTTTTCTGACTGATTGGTCAATAAATAGGAGTCCTGTGACTCCTCCCAGGCTTGATGATTTGCTGGATGACTGACAGAACTCAGGAAAACACTTTACTTCGTAGATTACTGGTTCATTATAAAAGGACATCACTCAGGATACCCAGATGCAGGTACTCAGGGCAAGCCAGGGGGTGGGGGAGGGCTTCCAGGCCCTTTCACGCTGCCCTCCTGCATGCAGTCACCAAGCCAGAGAATCTCAGAGCCCCACTGTGTAGGGTATTTATGGAGGTCTCACTATGTAGTCTTGGCTGATGTAGGATAAATGAAGATTGCTCAGGTTTTTGCACCGTCGGCCTCTGTGGCTATCACTGGCAGCCTTGAATGCAGGAGGCGTTTGGGAGTGTGGGCTTGGGATACGCAGGCCTGATGGTGGACACCTGGAGTTAGGTGCGGGTATGCGTAAGTGGCCACACCTAAGTCTGGAGGCTGAGCATGTAAGGGCAGTGGAGGATGGTGCAGCAGAGAGCGGTGGAAGGGCTACAAGAGGAAGAGACCATGAGATCACGCCGGAGAGAGCCCAGAGAGTAAAGATTTTCCAGGGGCTGGGAGGGGCCTGCCAGTCTCCCCGCACCCCGGCCCTCCTGTCCCCCTGCCTGCCCTGTGCCTGGTTGCCGCACTATAAGTGGCATAGGAAGAACATGAAAAGCTTGAAAAAGCCACTGAGGGCTCCAGGACACGCCTTTACCATCTACCCAGATCCACAGAGGACCTGCTCTGTGCCTTCCTGCCACTACAGCTGATTAAATAATTAGCTGCTGGTGGTTAGCCATCCCCGCCTCTCAGGTCTGAGGTGGGCCTGAAAGCACCCACTGCAATTCCGCCATGGCCTTTCTGGTGGCCAGCACCCACCTCGATAAAAGACACTCCTCTCTAAGGAAATCCCAAGGGACTTCTGTCAGGAACTGGGAACAAAACCCAAATCTCTATTTCTTATGATGCCACAGGTGGGTGGCTTAAACAGTAGCATTTATGTCTCCTAGTTTGGGGGCTGGATGTTTGATGGCATCGTTGGTTTCTGGTAAAGCCAGGGTTGGTCTCCTTCCTGGCTTCCTCTGGGTTGGTGGAGAGAGATGTGCCCCTTCTTTAAGGTCACAGTCCCGTGGAGTCAGGGCCCACTCTTGTGATCTCATTTAACCTTAATTCCCTTTAAATATATATCCAAATATAGTCATGTTGGGGGTTAGGGCTCCAACCTGTGAACTTGGAGGATTCAATTCAGGGGATGACCCCTTCTCTCACTGCCCTGCCTAGACGTCTCCGGGGAGCTTGTTTCCCTCTGCCACGCTTGCTACTCTTTATGGTGGTCTGGTCTGTGAGTTGTTTGTGCCTGATAATGGAGACAGGGCTTGTCTGTCTCTCCCATGGCCCCACCCTGGCATGTAGTAGGAGCAAAGCAGTCATTATCAATTATTACTGGTCTCTAAAGCAAAATTGCAAGGTTGATTTTATTTTTCTTTTTGCAAATGGGAAAACCGAGGCCCAAGAAGGAGAAGTTGATTTGGGTTCTTGGAATGGCAAAGCCCAGGCTCTGAACTCTGTGAGCCCCAGCCAGGACACTGGGGACTCACCCAGATCCCTGAACTATGCCTGGGTAAGGCAGGCTAGCCCACAAGCCCAAGAAAATAATGGAGTAATGTGATGAAGTGGCCCCTGAAGTCTGCATCTTCCTGCAGAGGGTGAGGGCGTTTACCAGGGCTGAGTCATCCCACTTTCCATTCCTAATCCATAAGCAGGCTGTTACTGTCAGGCCCCACATCCCACCCAATCAGCTGCTCTCCTCTGGCCTCACAGACCCCTGCTGGTCTCCCCCTTGAAGCCCTGACCCCTGCAAGTAGTGCAGCAAGGAGGTGCTTAGGTGGGGGACTCTCCCACCGCTTCCCAATATCCCAGCTCCCTGGGGAGGGCAGAGGCATGACCAGAGTCCCAAGGCCATCAAGGATTGGCCTCTCCCACATCCTCTCCCTGGCCAGGAATAGTCAGCTCTACACTCTAATGGTGCATTTGAGCTCCAGTGGAGGCTGTTGGAGAGAAGGCACTGTGGCACGGCTAAGCTGGGGTTCTGGCTCTGCCCCCACAGGACCACAGTGAGGTTCATAGTGAGCCCTCAACCCCCAGGTTTCCCCACTACCTCCAGGCACAAGACTTTGTAGTACCCTGTGCTCAGCACACTGAGCATGCAGGAAATGCTCTTGGCAACTGTTGGAAGGAGACTCACTGGAAGTGGACTTCAGGCCTGAGGCCAGTGGTGGGGGTGCATTGCTTGGAGGGGCTGGCATCTTTCAAGCTACCTTGGCTCTGAGTAGCCCTGTGTGGGGAGTAGCCCTGTGTTCCTGAAGCCAGGCCAGCCACCACTGTCCCTGTTCCTGCCAGTAAATACAGTGTGCCTACACAGTACTAAGGCTGTGTAGACAGAATACTGCCCCTGTGGGGCTGGTCCAGGTCTTTGGGGGTCTCTGCCCAGCTTGCTCCCATCACATGGAAAGTGGGGCAGGCACTGCCCCCACCTACCTCTTGCCTTTGGAGCACTCCAGTGTTACTCCAGACCCCAGCCCAGGCACCAGGCCACCTCTGCAGAGCCTTGGCCACACCTGGTCCAGGATTTGCTTTTCTGGGAGAATGGGCAGGCAGGCAGCCAGCACTATAGTGTAAGGGATACCTGGACCTCAGTGAGACCCCCCAGTACACATTTGCCTTATCTTTATTGCACTTTTACCACATTGTAAACTACTCCACAAAAATGCTGCAAAGGTAGGCCTGCCGCCAAGGCCACAGAGGACCCCTGTAACAGCCACTATCAGAAGGAGGTGGCACCGCTCTGCCGCCAGGAAAGCCCTGGGCCCACTAACTGGCCAAGGGCAAGGTCATTTACATCCATCTATGTCACTCTGAAACTGAAAGTGATCCTCACAATGCAAGTCCACTACGGCCAACAGAAGCCTCCTGCAGACTTGCCCTCTAAGTGTACCAGGACATGAGGAGGAAAAGGGTTTTAAGTTCGGTTAGGTCCAGAGCACCTTGGGGGAAGAAGGTGTCCTTCCATTAACTTGGTAGATGGTCCAGGTCGGTAGAGACGTTGCTATTTATATACATATACACCATATATAAATACAAAATAGTAAATAAAGGCTTCCTTCCTACAAAAGGTGGGTGTCTGCCGCCAGGCCGCCTCTGTCCATGAGCACCAGCACTCCCTCTGACTTCTTCTGGTCTGGAAACAGTGAGCAAATCCAGTTGGGCCCACTGTGAAGGGCCCTGCATGTGCCCAAGGGTCCCTTCCAGTCTCAACTCCACTGACTTCCCTTGGGCGCTGTGTTCTCAGCGGCGGGCCGGCGGGGGCTGGTCACTACCTCTGGGTGGGCAGTGTGCTGTGCTCAGGGCCCAGGTCGTCCTCCACCACGCGGCCCAGCCCATCCTTCTCCACGCAGTCCCTGACGGCCTGCAGCACGATGCGAAGCCGACGGTCCAGGGCTTCCAGGTGCGGCTGGTACAGGATGGGGGCCACCCGGTCCTCCCGCAGGGACTCTGCCATCAGCAGGCTCAGCTTGTACTCTTCCTTGGCCAGGAGTTGCAGCCGCAGGTAGGTGGACTTCCTGATCCTGCCGGGGAAGAGAGGTCAGACCCTCTCAGAGGGAGAAGACCTCCAGTGTCGGCAATCGAGTGCGGGGACAGACTGCCATCAGCATTTCATCACCCTAACTGGGCTGTTCTCTGTCCTGCTCAGGGCCCTGACTCAGAGACAAAATGGTGAGAGTCCTGCCTTGCAGCAGTGGCCGGCAGGCACCCATTGCTCCAGGTAGCCCCTGAAGTGGGGACAGCTCACTCGCCAGGAGACCATCCCACCTGGGCATCCCTAGAGCAGGGCATGGTTTGTCCACAAGCTGTTTCCCCAAATGTAAAAATGAGGGACCTGGAGCCTTACTGAGGGTCACACCATCTTCATCACGACCCTACACAGCAGCTCACGTCACCAACTGTGAGGTATGCTGTGATGGAGGGTGAGGAGTCAAGTTTGGGAGAGAATAGCATCAGGGTGCAATGGGAGGGGTGCAGGGTGGGGTGGGGTTCAGGTTGTGGATGACTCCCTCTCTCTGTGTTATGACTGGGATAGGGGTGCGGGCCCTGACCAATCTGTGCTGGTAGAGCATCTGCCAGGGGCACGCTGTGGAGCGGGGCCATACCTGCAGCACTGCTGTAAAGGCACCAGGATGGAGAGCTCATCGTGGGAATATTTTCCAAACCTGTGGAAGAAGAGCAAAATCACCCAGGGGGCCCCATGTATGTGGACACTAGTGTGGGAGGCGACAGCAGGCTTCTCCCAGGGACAGGGCACTTGACAGTACCCACATGCTCTGCTGAGCTGGGGTATGGTATGTCCAGAACATGGAATGTGTTTCCTCAAAATCCAGAATGTGTCCCCAAAACCCAGGATATATGACACAGAGCCCAGGATGTCTGACCCCAGAACCCAAGAAGTGAGGCAGGGTCTAGACAAGGTAGGTCCCTGAATCAGCCTGGTGTCTGATTTACCCACCCCACCAGGCAGATGCTCAGAAATGAGGGGTGACAGGCAGAATGGGTGGATTTGGCACAAGGAGGCTGAGTCCAGGGCATCCTTTACAATGTGATCTAAATATGTAATCATTGGGGTGTCCAAGGCCACCCTGAGGTCTCTGAGTGCCTGCTGCTTCCCTTTTTGCAGTGGAGACCCTGCAGCCATCACTCACTGATAACTCTTTGGGCACAGGCAGCCAGCACTGCCCAGTGGTCAGCCAGCAGTGACCTCAGGCCGGCCTAACCAGGCAGGGCAGGCCATCTGTCCAGCCCCTGTGTGTAGAGTGCAGTGTCCCTGCCCCACAGTCTTCTTAGCCAGGAGCCTCCGGGGCCTATTTTCCCAGGGCCATAGGAGGCTGTAACAGGACCCAGCTCGCAGGGTTTCTGTGAGAATTAGTTGAAATAACATCCTGAACCCTCTGTCCACCCTCTGTTAAAGGCAGGGGACTGGCACCCTTCATCGCTCACAGAGTGAGCCTTCGGGAACAGCCATAGCCCTCCCCAGAGAACCTGGTCCTCTGGGTCTGGGTTGGGTTCCAAATAGGCGGGGATGCAGTCAGCCTTCCATTGTGTCTGGAAGAGCAAGAGCAGGGCTCACCCTCTTCCGTTGTCTAAGTGGATAATGAACGTGTCATTTCCAAACTTCTCAAATGTCTCATAGTGATGGCGGTCCATGTTTCCTGCGGAGAGAAGCATAATAGTCCCGCTTGCTGAAAGTCTGGGTGCAGCTGGAGGCTCTTTCCTCCCTCCCCAAGTCTGACAACAGAGTAAAAGTAGGAACTGGTCACTCTTCAAACCCCAGGTATAGGAAGATTCCCTGCAAAAAGTCCCAGAGATCTGGGTAAACAAGGGGTGGGGGAACCCCTGACCCCACCTTCCCAGTGCATGGCAGCCCATCTGCCTGCCTGCCAGGGCTCACCCATAAGGAAGTCAAAAATGGTCATGTCCATGATGTCCAGGACACGATGGCTCCTATCGTAGGGAGGCGTCTGCTTCACCTCTTCACAGTAGTCGGGATCCACTTCCCACCTGCAAGGGAGCCAGTATGAGGTCAGACCCTCCTCACATGGATAGGGGGATCCAAACCGAGTGCTGGGGTGGCACAGCTCAGTGCAGAGCAGAAGCAGTGGATGTACATACCAGCGATGAGGATAGGGTTGGGAAAGTGACACAGTATCTGCAGAGGGACAAGCACCAGGGCAAGCTGAGGCCACATTAACAGGAATATGGGGCCAGGAGGTGATCAAGCCTCACCACTCTGCCCTTGGCGGACAACACCTAGAGGCTATTGTCAGCTCTGAATGCCATGTTTTTGGAGGGTCACTGTTAAGAAACAGGGCCTGGAACCACACTCACAAAGACATCTTGTGGCTGGAATAACAGGGGCCATCTCTCCCACATGAGGGATGAAAAGAGCAGGGAGTGGAAGCTATATTCAAACACTGGTAATCGCATTTCCAGAGACCCCAGCAGGCAGGCCAGCACCACTACAGGGAGTAGACACATCTAGTTCTGAGTAAGGAAGCCCTTTCTAATCACCTAACCAGGTAGTGTCCTTCAGCTGGGTGGGTTGCTAGGCCTCGCCTCCTGCCATGCTTAACTACTAGGTGGGCGTTAGCAAGGTTGAGGCCCTCTGAGCCCATTTTTTCAGCTGCAAGAAGGATAGAAGTCAGAACACTGAGGGTGCAGGCCAGGCTAGGGTCTGCCCACTCGCACTCACTCTGCCTTCTTGCGTTTGTGGTAGGAGCGCCTCCAGGGGTTTCGCCATGTCTTCCTCTTGGCCAGGGACAGGTCTGGCAGGAAGGCCGCCAGCGAGCCCTCAATCTGGTCGGGCTTCCCACACAGGGCATGCTCTGTGGAGCAGTAGTAGGAACACTCCCCATAGAAGCAGATGTTGTTGGCTGGCGGTAGAGGACACAGCTGGTTACTAGGACTGGCTGGAGCAATCAGCTCCCATCCCAGCCCGCTCCCCAGAATGTCTGTCATGGGCCACATGTCATCCTCCCATAGTCCTCCTGATTGATGCCTGGGATCTGCCCACCTTGTTACCCACAACCTCACTTCTGATCTCAGCAGCCCATTCCAACCTCCTTATTCCAACCCCATTTATAAACAATGAGGCCCCAGAGCAGGGGCTGACCTGCCTCAGGTCACACAGGGTTAGTGCTACACCTCACCCAGGTTTTCTACTCACCCTCAAAATTAAGGGACAGAAATCTATGAGAATTCTGGAGCAAGGTGCAATGGCTTAAAAAGGGCATTCATACTATGGAGTGAGGAGACAGCTGGAGAATGGGAGAAAATGTTTGCAAATCATATACCTGGTAGAGTCTTCTATTTAGTACCTACAAGGAGCTCTTACACTCAAGGAGGGAAAAAAGATAAATAACCCCATTAATAAATGGGTAAAGGAGTTGAATGGATAGTTCTCCGAAGAAGATACACAAATGGCCAACAAGGACCTGAAAAGATGCTCAGTGTCATTAGCCATTAGGGAAATGCATATCAAAGCCACAATGATACCACTTTGTACTTGCTAAGATGATGTTGATCAAAAGAACAGGTAATAACAAGTGTTAAGGTGGAAAAATTGAGACCCTCATGCACTGCTGGTGGGAATGTAAAATGGTGGGTGCAGCTGCTATGGAAAATAGTTTGGTATCGCCTCCAAAAGTTAGACATAGGATTACCATATGACCCATTAATTCCACTCCTAAGTATATACCATGGGGGGGCTGAAAACATATTCATACAAAAATATGTACATAAATGTTCATAACAGCATTATTCATAATAGTCCAAAGGTGGAAATAACCCAAAAGTCCACCAGTGGATGAACAGATGAACAAATGTGGGTATCCACAAAATGGACTATTCTTTGATCATGAAAGAAAGTGCTGATGTGTCCTTAGGACATTCAGTCGAGTGATAGAAGCCATCACAAAGGATACCTATTGTATGATCCTACTGAAATGAAATGTCCGGAGTAGACAAATCCATGACAGAAGGATTGGTGGTTGCCTGGGGCTGGGGAGGGGGAAGAATTGGGCCTAACAGCCTACAGGGCAGGCTTCTTTTTTGAGGTGAAGAAACTTCTGAATTAGATGGTGATAATAGTTGCATGGCATTTTTTTGGTTTGTTTTTATTGTGTTTTGTTTTCTTTTCTTGTTCAATTTTTTTAAAGTTAGTCTGATGTGAAAAAATCCTAATCCATGAAAGAAATTTAGAGGAAAAGAACTGAAGAAAGGTTAATTTCACTTTACAAAATCATCGACCCCAAGAAGTTCCAATGTTCAGTTTACAGGTACTTTGTGAATGGCCAGAGTTCCAGGTACAGGAACTTCAGTGGGGTTAATATTTGAGTGAGGGGGACCTGGTGACGACCTGGCTTTCACATCATACAGGAGACCCTGAGGGTCTTGGAGTTCAGTGCAATTCCCCTCTGGATTCAAACTCGTCATAGTGGACATCATCTGCCCAACAGGGTAATAGGCTAAACTGAGCCCTGCATGCATCCTTTGGGGGTGCAGCAGGTGCATCTGATTATCCTGCTGGGAACATGGGGCCTGTTTTAGCTGCCAGACTTCTAGTTCTCCAGAAGTCTATTTAATGGGTGGCTTAGAGTTGGTGCTGAGGTGGTTTTCCATGTTGAGCTCATCCTGGGCATTTTCTTTGAAGCAGAGTATAGGGTAAATGGGTTAAAAATCAGGTTTCTTTGAGCCCCCCTACCTCTGGCGTGGATGCCTGGAGCTAAGCAGAATAGGTGCGGGCACATGAGCCTTTGATTATGGATGCCTGGGCCCTGAGATCATGGGAGTGTGCATGTGTAAGTGATGGCACCTGTGCTGGGAGGCCAGGATATAAGGGAGGTGTCAAACTCAGAGATGGCCATGGCTACGACTACCAGAGGCGAGATCATAAAACCGAGAATGTCAGAAAGAGGCCAGAGAAAGAGAGCAAAGATTTGCAGGAGACTGGGAGGCTTGCTAGTCATTCCAATTGTTTCCAGAGTCACCATCTGACATCCCATTAAGAGAACGTGTAATCTGAGTAGCCACCAAACGATCCAGACTGGCCAGGTTTGGGCTCAGTCTTGCTCAGGTTAGTTCATGGGTGGTGAGTCGTTTTCTCCACCACCAAGGGAATCTTCTAAATGGAACCCATCCCCTTACATGGGGCTCTTGTCATGTCATCAATGGTATCCCCTGGTTGGGCAGCACTAAGCCCAGCAGGCTGTGCCGCAGCCACCTGGAGTGACAAGGTGCCTGGCTGCGGTGACTGGACAGTCCCTGGAGTTTGCACAGCATGTTGAATGCACTAAAAACCGTTCAACAGCACACTTCAGAGATGAATGTTATGGTATGTGAATTATAACTCATTAAGAGTAATTTAAAAAATGCACATCCCTTTGGCCAGGTGCCACAGTTTATGGCTGGAGACCCAGGTCAGTTACCTCCTAGGGATCAGGCCTGAAGGGCATGTGTATATACTCATTTGTCTATTTACTGAGGGAATCCACGGTCTTGTGTGTAATTACTTTGCTTAGCGGAGATGCTCTCAAGAGCCTGGGTGTGTAGAATGTGGGAGCCGAAGCGCCACGCAACACTTGCAACCTCCTTCCCATCTGTGCAAATAGCCAATGTGTTTCTGCCTGCAGCACGGCCTGCTTGAGTGGTTCTCCCATTTTTCCTGGAACCTGCAGGTCACGGGGTGGTCCCACTCCCCAATGAAGTTAAAATTGAGTCAGCTGGCCCGACTCAGCTCAGGGTATGGAGAGTGACCAGGCTGCCTCCTCAAACCGAGGTCAGGGGGTGGGAGCCAGTGCACCCCTTGGATACAGTGCAAGTCTCCTGGCCTTAAGGAGCCACACCACAAGTCCCCAGCCCGTCTCCTCCTGATCCCCGAGCAAGCAGCTGATAAATGCTGTAGGAAGGACAGAAAACGGGTGTGTGATCTCATCTGTGTGTCAGTGGTTCAATCAGCAGCTCACAGAGGCACAATAAACCTCAGCCGAGGCAGCAGCTCCATTTTCAGGAGGAAAATCTTTATCCCATCTCATTGGCTAGAGTCTGGAATTCATCAACTCTAATAGCCTAAGCCAGCTTTAGATGGTATCGGGTTAAAAGAGAAAGGCATTTCACGGTCCACAGCTTTTCCTCATCAGATTCAAATCCAGTTTCTAAAGGGACAGCCGGGACGGGGCTCTGAAAGCCAGTGTCTCCCACTCTCCACTGTGTGGCCTGGGGCAAGACACCACACCTCTCTGTGCCTGTCTCCTCCTCCGCAGTGAGGGCCCAGCAGCGCCAGCCTCCCAGGCTGAGTATTAAATGAGGTGATCAGGGAGAAGTCAGGGATGTTTGTCTGGAACCAAGCCAGTGACCAGTCAAGGCAGGGAGGGCCGGGCTTGGGAGGAAGGAGGCAGCTTTTCACCTTAGTAATAAAACTAATGGCTGGCATCTGAGGGAGGAGCCTGGACTCCACGGAACTGTAACACGTGGCTTTCCACAAGGGTCAAGAGAGTCCCTCTACCCCATGGGAGAGGGGTGCAAACCAGGCCTTTCTCCAAATACTTCAGGGGACTGCCCAGCAGCAAGGGGAGCCTCAGAAACAGGACTCTTGCCAGCCTGGCCCAGATGGACATTTCCAAAACACGGTGGCTGTCACCTGAGTCAGGGACCTTGGGGAGCACAGCACAGATCTCAAGTTTAAGCTGGACACTGTGTCCTTGGTGTGTGAACAGTCCTGACGGCCTGTACTTCTGTGGCAGAAGGAAGGGCCAATTGCAACATACAGTGCCTGAGAGGGGCAGAGGGCTTCTGAGCTGCTCACTTTCCATCTCTTGCCCTAGGTTTTACAGGCAGTTCTTGTAATAAGAGCTGAGTGGATGACGTGTCAGCCTCCACGATGCATGACATGGGGACAGAAACTTACCAGAAAGTGCAGGTATGTGTTTTGTGAATGCTTAGGGCCTGGAGACTTCCTTCTGTCCCAGCCCTGCCTGTGCCCTGTGTGGTGCTGGGTGCTTAAGCTGCCCCTGAGTGTGAGTTCTCACAGCTGATGTGAGGTTGCTGTGGGGCAACAGGGCCTGCCTGGGTACAACAGGGGCAGTTGCCTTGTTCCTTCCTGCCTCCAACAAGGCAACCCATCATCCTGCTGCTGCAATCCTGGGTTTGACAGAGCAGGGTGCTGCCCCCACCCCACACCCCTCCAACCCAGAGCCTTGTTCTCCACTGGCTGCATAGATTTTTCCCTTTTTTGATTGACCACAGAGCAGTTACTTGGCCCCTGGAGGCAGAAAGGAAATCTGTGGCAGATTAAAGTCTTTTCCAATGTGCGCCTGGCCCTTGAGCAAAGCTCAGCATCTATGGCGATGCTGGCATCAGATGGGTCTAGCAAAGCGAAAACTGTACAAAGGAATCCGAGCAGATCTCATGATCAAAGCTGTTTCCCGTCATCCTACTCAGAGTAAAGCCAACATTTCCAAAGTTTCCAGGAAGAGAACTGGCTGACAGAGCAGGGCGTAGGGATAGAAATTCTGTAGAGAGCACTGCAGGCGTGAGTTTCAGGTAAAGCCAGACCTCTAGGGAGAGGTTTCTAGAGAGCACTGTACAGGCAGAACTGGCCTCTCCCCGGGTGAGATTCTTGGGCTCTCATAGGAGCTGTGCTGACAAACCTGCACTTGCAGGTTTCACCGGGACTGGTCAGGGTGCAGTGCCACCCCAGTCCCCACGGCAGGACATCCCAATGGCCCATCCCAGCCCCTCCCACCCCACTGTTGGAGCCTGTTGTGGGAGTCTGGGGAGCTGAGTGCATATGGCACACCTGGGGAAGGGCAGCACACCTGGGGAAGGCTCAGTTTCAGTGGGGTGACATCTCCCAGCCTCAGTGGCCACACCATGACATGATCTCAGCAGCAACAGACACAGTTAGTTCTGAGGTGATAGCCCCAGAAAAGAGGCCTGAACAGAAAGGTGGAGTCTTGACTAACATGAAGAATGTTGTCGATCACTAAACTGGGTGGTGGGCACGAGAGATCTGGAATGTCACTCACTCTCTTAATGTTTATCCACTGACTACATCATTAGAAACACTGCAATAAAAACCAGTAAGAGCAGCCACAGGGCCTGGTTACCAGCCCGGCAAGTGGTCCCCCCCAGAGACCAGGGGCCAGCCCAGTCCAGAGTCCAAGGTGATCATTACTGGGGGTGTAAGAGTGAGCGAAGATACTGGGGTGCTTAGGATCCTGGCAGAAAGCACTAGGACCCGGGCGAGGGAGAAAGTTCTAGCCCTTTGCATATGCTCAGGGTGTGCAAACAGGAACCGAGTCACCTGAAAGCGATGAGCTCTCAGTCACTGGGGCTGTGCAAGCTGCAGGCAGACTCCAGAAGACTGACCTGGAAAGCTGCAGACCCCTCCCCACCCTCAGGCTCATACTTGACCCTTCATTTCTGGTTATGTGGGACAGGACTTTGGCCGGCAAAGGGGATGGAAAGCGTTCTTTCTGCCTCTCGGGATCTCTGTCCTCCTTGTCCCTTATTAATGGCCTCTGGGCATGAGGAACTGTGAGGTGAGCACTGGACAATGAGAATGGAGCTTAACTGAACTATGGATTTATGGCTGCAATTCTGACAGATTTATGAATGCAGTTAGGACAACGTGCAGAGTATATCGATCAGAAGATCTATGCAGTGAATGTTTACATGTCCATGAGCCAGCAAAACTCGATTCAGCTAGCCAAGGGTCTCACTTGGGATTTATCTGCATGAATTAGCAAAGATGGTTAAAAAAAAATGTGTGGTGGGAGTAGGAGGGGTTCATGCTCTGCCACCATCACTGGGGCCCCCAAGAACCTTCTCTGAACAGTGTAAGACAGAAGTCTGGGGACACGCTTCCCCACAGTGATGGCCTGTACTAACTCAGTGCAGGGTCTGGTACGGGACGGGCTCAGGATGCACCTGGGGCACCTGGGGCAGGTAATGCAGCAGGGTATTTATTGAAGAGTCATGGTATGAAGTCTTGAGGCTTTTGCCTTCAACAGATACAAGTGTTGCACATGAGCACAGGGTATTCCTCCACTTCCTGTCCAGCTGCTGAGGTGAGAAGGGTAGGTGGCAGGGCTGTGTCACTACACGGGGTCTTGCTGGGGTGGCTTAATCTAGGCAGGAGTTCAGCAAGCAGAGATCCCCTCTAGCTATCCACAGGGTGCTGATTCCTAGAGAGGCTAGAATTCATTTTGCACTTTAAAACAAAAAAAATGGTGGAACAGACCTGTTTGCCCCATCAGGGCAAACTGATGGCACAGCCATTCTTGGCAGCCCTTTAAAATCATAATGTAGAGTGACAACCCCACATAGAAGGGAGCACGGCGCTTTAAGTGAGGAACTATATTCTATAATGACTTCCTTTTTGTTAGAATAAGGTGACTAAGCTCCCATTGATGTGAGCAGTAAGCTGGGGTCAGGGATGTGCCCCGTGCAGGCAAGGGCTGGGCCCCAGATCAGGTGTGACGGTGTGCCCAGTGCAGGTAAGGAGTGGCCCCGCTCAGATTACCTGGAGAGATGAAGAAGGTCCTCCACAGCTTCTTGTCCCGAGTAACGTCCCGAATCTCCTTGGTCATGTTGACCATCCGGCCGGCCACTGGAGGAACCCGACGGAAATCCAGGATCCTGGCAGGGAAGGGCAGGGGAGGGGTAGTTATCTCCGTGGTCCCTCACACCTCTCCAAGCTGGAGCAGAACAAACTTGCCTCCCTCTGCCTGTGACTGACAGCGGTATAGACTGAGGTTGGCGGTTCTTCATTTACCTGTCCTTGGCCCTCAAAACTCCTGGGCAACTAAAATGTCTTCATTGCAGGACTGAGCTTAAAACAAATGAAACTAAATGAGCCAGTTTTAATGGAACTTTCTGCACAGCACTGCATGTACTGCCGCTTGACCAAATGTCAAGTGCCAAATGTGAGCGGAGGGGGTACAGCGATGGAGGGCGCAGCTCCCCTCTGTGAGAGTGGCAGGCACGAAGGCATGTGGGCCATCCGGGCAGGACCAGCCAAGTCTGGCACTGCACCTCCACCCCGTTGGCCAGCACCAGCCACAAGGCTTTGTGTCCCGTGCACACACAAGCTCCGCGTTTCCTAACGAGTAACTCTCATGGACTTCAAGGCAACCTCTCTTTTCATAGAAGGCCCTTTGCTGGGTTCAAGCTGTTCTAGGTAGTTGAATTTGTGGAGCATCTGACTTGGGGGTTTCTGTAGCCACCATATAAGCTTTTTGATGGTAAAAGGATGGCTTTTCAACCTTTAATGTTCACTCAAATCATCAGGGATCTTATTAAAAGGCAGATTCTGGTTGGAAGGTCTGGAGCCCTGGATGCTGCATTCCAGCTAGATGGGAATGGCAATGCTGCTGTCCATGGGCCAGATGCTTAACAGGAGGCCAGCAACCATTGTCTTGCCCTGTGGACAGGAGGCTCCAGGGGGCTGAAGCAGGGGTCCTGCATTCCTCTGATGCTGGAGTGGACCCCACAGTTGACCCCAGAGGCAGGCCCATGAACCACCTCCTCCCGGAGGTGCGCAGCTCTGAGCAAGCCCCAGAAGCTGCTAAGTCCACTTTATGCATCCACCCACCTTGCAGAGGGGACTGACATGGGGTCCCTATAGATAGGGGCCCCATGGGACCCAAAAGGAACTCACATTTTGTTGAGAACAGATTCCCCCTCCTAGGAGACAGTTTTTTGAGACTCCTGTCTTAAAAACAGGAGTTCTCTGTGTTAAAATCCATGCATTCCACACTCCTTCCCTCTTCCTCCTTCACTCCCAGCTGCCCACCTGGCTGCCCTGTGATCACTGTCCATTCCTGAGACTCTTCCCATCAGGAATGGGGCCTGTGCCAGACAGTGGGCATGCCCACCTGGGCTAGAGGCCCCAAGGGCAGGGCCCTGTCTGTGTGAGAGGAAGGGTCTCTGTATGGGGCTCTGGGCCAATGGATGGCTGATGGGCCTCCATTCCCATCAGGAGCAGGGATGCAGCCGCCCCTGGGGAGCAGCAGGCAGGACGGGCTCACCTGTCCAGGTGGAAGGCTGCAATCTCCGCATTGTGCCTCTCGTAGTCAGAGAAGTAAAAAAAGTCGGGGGGTGTCTCCTGCTCCCGTGTCTGCCTAGAGAAATGGGACACAAAGACAAGCTGATCACAGAGAAACCTCCAGTGGAAGGGGGAGCACATGTGGCTTTCAACAGCAGGCTGTTTGTTAAACGAGTCCTCATTAGAAATTAAATCATTTAAACTTACAATTAAGTAAATACATCTAAAAGTAATAAATACTTAAATCTCCTCAATCCCCTGTTATTTTCCTGCATGTCTTCCCAGCTCCGCCTCTAGTGACCACAGGTCAGCCTACAGGAAAGGCTGGCACCATGGACACTAGAGAGCTCTGTGAGTCAGGTGCTTCCCCCACCACAGACTCACCAGCCACCAGCAGATCCAGGCCACTCGCCAGGCACCACCCTCCCAAAGACGGCCAGGAGAGGCAGCCCCTGGCGGCGAGGGGAGCTCTCAGGGGAAGGTGCCTCAGCAGCAGGAGAGCCTCCCTGGAGAAGGCTGGCTTTTCCATGCATGAGCCAGGGTTAGGGTCAGGCTGCTCTCAGCCACCCCTCTGCTCCCCACATGGAGACCCTCCCCCTGGGAGGGGGGACAGGTAGGAGGCTTTCTAGGGGCCAGGTGTGGGTCCCTTTCCAAAGGCTACAGGAGGTGATCAGCTTTTCAGTGTCCCACTAGCAGCACCCTACCATTTGGATCTCACAACCTGCCTCCACCAGCCTCATGTCAGTCCCCTCTGCTCCTTCCATCTCCCAAGCTTGGGTCAAGACCACCTGCTATACCCATGCTTGTCACCTTCACTCTGCTGTCTCTCCTCGCACTGCTCCATCTCCTGGAATAACCATCCCTTCATGTCTCCAAGTGGCTAGGCCAGCATTTCCAAGTATGTGCCTCACCCAACACCAGCCCGGAGCCTCCAGCACAAAAGGAGTACTCAGTCAACGAAAGTTTGGAGTTTGGGTAATGGTGCCTAATGGACCCTCTGCTGCCTCAACATTACACTGCAGTATTGTGAAGGCTCTGACAAGGCCTGCAGCCACTGATTTGGAGCTCACTTTATTCACAACACGTGACCACATGAACACTTCTGACAACTGCTGGCTTAAGCTTTCAGGGCAAACCATTGCTAAGTCCTGCTCAAAGGCAAACTCCACACTACCTCCCGCAAGCTACAGCTGTGATCCCTGGACAGAAAGTCTGTTTGAGCAGCAGGTGGCTCTACAGTGACCCACCGTGAAGCCTGAGCGGGGCCACCAGCTCATCCCCCTACACGCAGTACCCCTGCTGGCTGGCTGTGTGCACCCCTGGCCTGGCTAGGGCCCTCCTGGGATCCCCAGGAGTGGATGGACTAGGGGATTCTGGGACCTTCTTGGCTCTGACATCCTGTGTCATCACATTAAGCAGCAGATAGCAGGTGGGGTGAGGCTTTTCCCTCTGTCCCTACAATGGGACAGGAAGCCACACACAGGATGGCCCTAGCTATTCTGTAAAGGTCAGTGCTTCACAGGCACCAGGAAGCAGGGATATCAGTGACTCAAGTGCCTGTCTTAAATGACTTGGGGACATTAACTGATCTTTGTCTAAAGTTGTGTCAGAGCAAACTCCCTGTGTGAAATCCAGGTCCCTAGGAGCCCCACCTCCAACTGGCACCTCCCAGGAAGGAACTCAGCTCTCAACCTAGTAAGAATTTACCAAATGCCAGGAACCCTCCCCAGGCTAGAAAACACAGAACACAAGAGAATAAGGGCCTCACCCAAGACCCAGACCATACCCCCACACAAGGTGGAAGCTGTCAGTCTTGGCTTGAGTGCTCCCATGAATGTCTGGGGATTTCCCATCTTTAGCTCCCCTGCCTGGGTCCGCCCTTCCTGATACAGCTGAGGTTGGTCAGTATCCCTCTGAACACCCAACCCCATTGCCAGCCAACACACACAGATCACAGGCACTGAGAACAGAATAGCCATCCTGGGGGCTGGGGGTAGGAAGAGAGAGGCAGGGAGGTCTCTCGGGAAGGGCCTGGATCTTGCCAACAGGCCCTATGTCCATGTGGGCCCCAGTTCCCTGTGTGCTTTAAGCTCGTAATAGGGGGATATAGGCTCTTTTCCATGTTCCCCTGAACTCACCTGAGTCAAAGCTTCCTTGTCAGTCTTTCTAGGAAGAAGTGTGTGATGCGGGGAACAGGCTGTTTTTCATAATCCCAACTTATGTGACACCAGCCTTGGCAGGACTCAGGTTAGGAATGGCCCTGGCCTTGCACAGAGGGTCCTTTATGAGGCCACAGGGCTGTTATAGGAGCTATTTAAGATGATCACAGATGGCATGTGAGGAAGGAAGCAAACATCCATCTAGCGACCTCCCAAGTGGTCAGTGTGCTTTTTCTTAGTCAACGGATGCTGAAAGAGGATTGGTGTGCAGAGCAGGGCTGTTGGTGCAGGGACAGCCCCCAGGGAAGGCAGCTACTCACAGCTCTCAGAGCCAAGAGTGCCCCACTGAGGTGACACCAGGCTGCGCAGGGCTTCTGAGATCTCAAGAGAAACAGTCTAGACTTGTGGAATCTCCTGACATTAATGCTGGCAGGTAAATTTCATTTTCTAAAAAATATCATGGATCAAACCAAATACATGAGCTTTGCTGGATGCCACCCATGGGTCCGAACTGGCAGCTTCCAGAGGGGTGGATATTTTTGAGATTAAAAAGCAGTCATGAACTCAACTTCGAAGCATTGGTTTCGAGCAAAGCTCTCTCTCCACAGCATTGGTTCTACTGGAAGAGGGTCCTGCTCTGCCCATGGCCAGTGCATGACCCCTCTCAGTGTCCTGGCTCCGCACCCTAAAGAGAGCAGCTGCCTCTCTGTGGTTGCAGGACGACGTTCGCTTTTGGAGCTGGGACTGCAAAAGGGCATCCACTCAGGCTCTCAGTCCTGGCCAGCACACAGCAATAGGGCCACCGTGACCCTCATCTGATTTCACAGGGGGGCAACTGAGGCCCAGGGTGGTGCAGACCTGTTACAACCTAAGGCAGCAAGGGCTAGGCCCAGTTGTTGTTGGGTTTTGGATTTGGTTCCGACCAACCATACACATGTAACATGCACACAAAGGTGCATACACACACACTTGCACTCACACTAGCAGGCACTCCCACTCCAGTACAGGGGTGTCAGAAAGGATCTCATAGAGAAGGGAGTTAGGAGCCAGTACCCATGATTCTTCTCCAGCACAGAAAGTGAGTTCTCTCACACAGAAGGGCCAGCAAAGAGCATTTAGTGACTGTGGAAAAACAGTCTGAATTCCTGGCTGCAAAGGGAGACTCAAAGCTCAAGTGAGACATGAGTAACCTGTTTCTTGAGCACACTGCACAAATCAGGCCAGAAAAGCACCTTCCACTGCCCAACTTGCATTCTGCTCATAGCCCCAGCAGCAGATGGACAGGGAGCAGCCCCACCCCGGCTCTGTGGCAAGGCCCTGCCTCTGTGACCACCAACTCCAAGGCCAAGCCAGGTAGCAAAGAGTCCTTGGCAGAAAGGACAGCACCACCTCTGGGCCAGAGCTGGAGCCTCCGATATATAGGGAAGATCAGGAAGCAGCCCCAAGTGAATGAGGTAAGAGGCTGTCAACAGGGCTCCTTTAAAGCCACAGTGCTGACCTGCTCCACCCGCCCAGACTCACCACTCCTCCTCCATCTCCTGCTGGAGAGGCACCCCAACCCATGATTATTGCTATCAGAAACCCCCCAAGCTCCTCTAGATCCAAGCCACCTCTTCAGACCTGCCACCACCCCTCCCCCTCAACTCCTGTGGTTCCTGTAACCCTAACCCTTCCGTGGACCCAGCCCACAGGGCTTCCCCATCGCTGTCTTTGCTGTGCTGTGCCCTCTGCCTGTACTTCCTCCTCCACCCTCCCCAAGAGCTGTCTCAGTCCCTGCAGGCCTTCCCTGGTGGCCTGAGACCACGGCTCCGCTCTAGAGGAGATTGGCACTGGGACACCAGATCATTGTTGGTATGGCCTGGGGCGGGAATGCCTCGCCAACTATCTGCTTTAGAAAAGGTATTTAGCAAACAAATGGGCAGATGAGGCAATGATGGAAAATGCAAATCGAGGGGGCATAAATCCATGCCCCTTGCGCTCTTCGCACCCATTTCTTCAATGTCCACCATCACCACCATCACCAGCATTAGCACCACCTCCAGGCCTATTATCCCAAATTCTGACCTCTTTTTGCCAGAGGTACAAAGGCAGTATCTGTGATGCTAAAAAGTACTTCTATCTAGCAATGATTTGGTCTTTGTCTCTCCCTCACCCTGCCTGCCTCTGAGTGGGCCACACACCTGCTCAGGTGGCTGTGAGGTCTGCTCTCTGAGAAAAGCCCAGTCACTTCCTGGAGGCTCTCTGGTTGCAGGACAGTTCCTGGTTCCCTCATATCTTCACCTCAGGGCTTTCCCATGGTTCACAGAAAGAGGCAGCTCTATTCCCAGCCCTGAGACCCAAGGGCAGCCCACCCCCTTACCTCTGCCCCAGTATGGCCTGGAAGTCCAAGGAAGGGTGATGAATGCCTCTTTGTCCATGTGCCAGTGACCTTCTCACTCCGTGAGAGGTACCGAGATGTTCCTGGGCCTGTCTTCTTCAGGCCACGCTCCAGATGGCAGAATACTCAAACAGTTTTAAGGCTCCAATAGGTTATGAGCACCACAGACAAGGCCCAATTGTATGTCCTGATAGGCCCAGAAATAAGTGGGGCACCCAGGAGGTTCCTGCAGGGGAGGCAGACACTCGGACAGGTGGGCTTGGCAGGAACACATAGTCCTCTAAGACAGAATATGGGTGCCTGGACTGGCAGTGGGCAGATGTGTCGCTGTCACCAGCTGGAAGGACTGGGAGAGTGAGCTAAATGTTCTGACCCTCAGCTCCCCCAGCTGACTTTAAAAAGAAGACACTTTCTCCACCTCCTTCCCCAAAAGATCACTGGACAAGGCTCTGGGGAGAGCACCTGGCCCCTCACGGGATGTGGCAACTAAATATGGCTCCTCCTTTCACAGGCACGTACACACTCGCACTCACGCACACACAGAGAGCTGGTGGAAGGAAGGTGAGTGTGTGCCAAGGAAAGATGTGTGACTGGTTTGTTAAGGACATCAAAGAAGGACAGGGCCGCCACCCCCACCCACAGCCAGGCCCCATCCTACTGTGCAAACTTTGCCCAAACTAAAAGGAGGTCGTGAAGGCATGTGAGCTGTGTGCTGCAAAGATGGAGGGAAGCCAGGGTCCAGCCCAGCCTGCCAACAGCCCCAGAAGGGGCAAAGGACCATCTGGCAAAGGACTCCATCCCAAATCCTGCTGCTCCATGCCAGCAGGATGTGAGTACAAGCCAATCAGCACACAGCGAAGAACTGAGAGTCTGAGACAGGGCGCCCTCAATCTTGGCCCATCAGGCCGGCCAGGATATGCTGCTGCTGCTCAGGATACAGACGGGGCACACAGGGTGCTGGGTAGGGCAGGGGAGTGAGGTCTTCTCACACGGGAAGGGGCTGGAGGGGGAACGTGCACCACGCTGGGAGGTATGACCATCTTCCCGCCACTTCCTAAACTGCACAGAGAATAGAAGGTGCTGTGACTGACTCAGCAGTTTGGGGAAAGCACTTTGGAAAAGTACTGAACCTGAGCACCTGGCAGCCTCTTCTTCCTCTCAAGCGTCTGGGAGGAAGGCATGCCCAGGTGTGGGAGGACAGGTGCTTGCGCCCCAGGCTCTGGGCTTTTTTCTGGGTGGGGACATGTTGATGTGAAAGGAGATGCTATCGGACACTGTGGGGCTGGCTGAGCACCCTGGCAAGGTGGAGTCACCAGGCAGCTGGGGTGAGGTTTTCCTGGAACAGCACCTGAGGCAGCACAAACCTGGAGGGACACACCAAGAACCCGAGTGGACCAGGGTTGGGAGAGCCTCCAGGTATGACCAGACCCTCCTGGGGGCTGCTGCTGCCACACAGGAGCACTTTGTGGCTGGAGCCCCTTGTTGTTGCCTCTAACGTCAGAACAATGCACACCTGGCCACGGGTTTGTGCAGGTGGAAAAGAAAATGCTTAAAGGCTGACTTTCCTCATAAAACATTAGCTGAGAAATTGTGTAAAACCATAGTTGAGGTGACCATTACAATGAAAGATGGCCTTTGCTGTGAGATTGGGAGAATCCAAGGGAGAAAAGGCAGAACTGGGTGAAATGCAGAAGGGCTGACATCCTCCTTGGGATGAGCTCTGCTCTCACAGAAAGGCCCCAAACACACATCTCCACCACCTGGCTTGCACGATCATCCAGAGATTAGAAAGCAGACATTGGAGGATGAGACTTGGGAGTACACTGAGCACCTCTTACACCCTCAAGTCCCCTAAAATCCTGAAAAGGAACCCCCACACCTCAACATTCTCTCTCTCCCTCTTCTCTACAGCTGACCTAAAGCTCCTTCCTTTAGAAGGACTTCCTTTAGCTCCAAAGGAACACATAAGAACTGACTGGTTATTCATACTAATGTGAGAATGACTACTATGTTGACCTCTCCCAGGCAATCTGTGGCCCTGAATTGCCAGAACCTGTGGATATGCTATCTCAAATGGCAAAGACACTTCGCAGATGTGATTAAGTGAAGGGTCTTGAGAGGGGGATTATTCTGGATTATCTGGGCCCACTGTCCAAGGCATCTGAGGGTAAAGAAAGGGGCTGGAAGCCAAGGAATGTAGCAGTTTCTAGAATCTGGAGAAAGCAAGGATATAGGTTCTCCCCAGAGCCTCCAAAAGAAACACAGCCTGCAGATTCATTTGGGATTTCTAACCTCCAGAAATGTAAGAGAAAAAAATTGTGTTGCTTCAAGCCACTAAATGTGCGGAATTCCACATAGCAACAGAAGGAAATGAACACCAATCCTTGGCAACACTAAAGCAGCACAAGGACACAGTGATTTAGCTTCCCAGTCTGGAAAGCTGTGACATCCTATTTCCTCAGATCTGGTCATTGCCATCACTGCTGAAACATATCACACTTACAAGAAACGACAAGAATGTTCTGAGACGGGGTGCCCCTATTTTTACAGAAACCAAAGAGATGCAGAATCCAAGAGCACCCCATGCCTGTCCCTGGACTGGGCCAAGGGTCTCATTTTAATGATGAGAAAGTCTGAGGTGAGAAAGTGGAAGAGTGTCTGCAAAATCACAGTGCAGGTCTTGGGCTAGAACAAGGTGCCCCGACCCCAATCCCGCGCAGGTCTAAGTGAATGTTTGATTTGGTGTCTCTGAACCTCAGGACCTCTCTAGCAATGGTGATTTTGTGGGAAGGAAATAGGTACCAGCATGCCTGCCCCACCACACTGCACTCTCCTGCCCTTCCCAGCGTGTCACTGTGACTTCCTCCAACCCCTTACGCAGTCACAAACACTCCCTCCCCCCGTTGTCAGTTCCCACTGCCACTACTAACAGCTTAATGTTCCTTAATTTGTGGGAAAACAGAAAACTTTTGCTTTGGTTAAAAATAGAGGAAATTGGCAACTTATTACCAAAACCTGTGAAGAAATAAAGGCCAACGTTTATCTGGCTCTAACTGCGAGCTGAGTGCCCTGTGAAAACAGTGCCTGGTATGCAGTAGGTGCTGGATAAACATGCGTGGGACAAAGGCAGGAGCAGCGCTACACATTTGCTGAGAGCTGCAGGGAGTAGCGTGCTGTCTGTCAAGGAATTTGGGTCCCAATGAGACCCAACAAAGAGCACATGTCAGTCTCACATGGCTGGGGCCTTCTACTGTCAGTCACAGGACTGCAAGCTGTGAGGTCCTACCATTCCCAGCAATACTACTGGCAGAGGCCATGGATTTTATAGGCTCTGCCTCCAGCAGTTATACATATATGTGTGTGTGTGTATATGCATATATGTGAGTATATGCATGTATATATACACATACAGTGATAGATGCTATATTGTGCATATATAATGTGTGTATATATACATTATGGTATAGCAACACTATCCAATGCTTACTTTGTCTCATTTACATGTAGCAACTTGGGAACTTAAAGCCATTGTTTTCCCATTATACAGATGAGGAAATGGAGGCAGAGGAGATGAAGTACACTTTCCAAAGCTGGTAAGAGGCATGGCCAACTTTTGTACCCAGCACTACCTGATACTCCAGAGGTGTGCTGAGTCTGCTGGACAAGAGCCCCTGTCTGGACACAGGTGGGGCCAAAGGACAGGCGAGAATGTCCAAAGGACAGGTGAGAGAAGGTCCACAATGGGTGAAGAGAGCCAGCACCGTGGGCATGGCTGGAGCAGGAAGCCCCACCTGGGACAAGCCTGCGCTACCCCTGAGCTGCCTGCGGGTCTGGCAGCAGGTCCACAAACACCCTTTTTTATTAATTTATTCAAGATGCTATTGATGGCAGAAAACCCAATATTCAAAATGTTATTGATAACAGCAAAACAATGTTATTGATGACACTAAGCCCCATTATTCTATGGTGCTTTTGATAACAGCCCACGCCAATATTCTGTTTTGATAACAGCAGACTCCATTGTCAATATTATCAACAACAGCAACCCTCAATAAGTCAATGTTACTGATAACAGCAAATACCAATGTTCCAATGCTATTATAAAAGCAAACTTAGAACTTGCTCCACGCTTGATTCTGTCCTCAGCTTCACATCACTGACTCACCCCATCAGCACAATTCTAGAAGGCAGCCATTGCTAGACCACTTCACAGACGAAGACTGGGGCTGGCTCAGACAAGGCCACTGGTGAGGGAGGAGCAGAGGCTGCTGACCCAAAGCCCACTTGTCACACACAAACAGGGGCTTAAAATAACAGGAATGTTTTCCCTCACAGTCTAGAGACCAGAAGTCCAAAATTAAGGTGTGGGCAGATCACATTCCCTCTGAAGATCCCAGGGAGGGTACTTTTGCCTCTTCCAGCTCCTGGTGATCCAGGTGTCCCCAGGCTTGTGACCATATCACTGCAGTCCCCACCTCCATCATACGTAGCCTGCTTTGGTTTCCATGTGCCAAACCTCCCCCTTACAAGGACACATGATTGCATTTGAGGCCCGCCATGCTACTCCAGGATGATCCCCTCATCCCAAGATCTTCGACTTCACCACATCTTCAAAGACCCCTTTTCCTAACAGGGTTCCATTCACAGTTCCAGGAATTAGGGTTTAATCCCCTGGGGACTTCTTCTAACCTGCTACAGAAGGGATGCCTTGAGGCAAAGCCCCAGATAAGGTAGACACTTCCTTTTTCCTCCTGAACACACAAGGGATCCCTGACTCACCAAATGAAAGCGAGGAGGCAAAAATTAGCCTTTCTATCTTGGATAATCTTCCTGTCACTCACACAGCAGAAAACAGCCACCTTGTCATTAAAGAGATATATTAAGCTGTTTAATATCAGGTTTTCAGCTGGTAGATGTTCTGGAAGGAGAGAGGAGGGCCTCCCCCAGCAGTCACTTCAGCGTGATGGTTCAGTCTTGGGGCACACCATCAAGATCTCCCACTAATTTTGGCATCACTCGTCCTGGCCCCATCTGGGGGTGGGCATCTGTTTGTTTGGTAAAACAAGCTGACCTTATTAAAATCTCTGGAGCTGGTCTGTCCATTCACTCTCTCTTAATGGGCTAGAGGCTACATCTGACCCCCTCTGCTGCTAGAACTAAAGCTCTGGAGACTCGGTGCTGCAGACAGAATTGGGGGGCGGCCCCTGTCCCTGCTCACCAACTTGCTGCCTGTGCAAGTCAGAGGGACTGAAGTGGGGCCAGCAGAAATCCCAGAAGAAGAAAGGCAATGTTCTGAATTATGTGTAGGCCTGCCTAACGGCTGACAAATTCCTCACCATGCAGGGACTTAGTAATGAGCACTTAGCAGAAGGCTCACTAGCAGCCCCCTCTAGCCTGGAAAGCATGCCTACTTCACATGAGTGCAGAGGCACTAGGGTTATCCCAGGACCTTCTAATCCATGCCCGAAAGTCCCTCTGGTAGGGAAGGGCTCCCTGTTGACTGCCTCTGGATTGCTCTCTGTGGGGCCTGGTAGGGAGCACACCCTGGGGTGTGATGGGAATTGGGGTGCAGGCCTAGCAGTATCTTCATGCCGCTCATTCACCCCGGCTTTGATGCCACCTGTAAGTACACAGAGCTGACCCCCTCCAGGGACCCTGGCCTTGTGCAGCTGCAGAAGACTGCAGGGACTCCGGTTCCAGGGGTTCCAGGGACTCAGCACCTTGTCACCGAGGTCTCCCTTTCCAGAACTAATGGGATTGGAAATCACCACGCCAAGACCAGGTTGGTAGGAGACTCCTACCAACCTATTTTGAATCTTGGCATATTTTCTCTGACGATCTCATCATGAGCAGGCCCAGTGGATGGGCATTGTTCCTGGCATTTTGTGGCTCGGGCAAAAACCAGCAAATTCTCCACCGGCCACACAATGAGCCACGGCCAGAGCCTCAGAGCCAGTCGGTGAGGTCCTGCCATTCAGGTGACCAAGCCCATCTCCCAGAGTGTCCAGGAGACCCCACCATAGCTCTTCAAAGCAGAAGGAGGAAAGCCACTCCTCAGTCGGGTGGAAGAATTAACTCAGAAGAGACTCTTGAAACTCCTTGGGCAATTTAATGAAAACCAATTTGAAAATGATTCAAAGGAGATTTGTAAGTATAAAGAAAGTCTGAAGCCCATTTAAAAATAATTGTAATGGTTCACACTTGATTTCAAGAGCAAAGGGGGAAATGGATTTGCTCACAAGTTTCTTATCTACGTGTTTTAAGCACCCACCTGTGAGCTCATCCAAGGTCCTTGGCTTTGTTTGAACAGAGAATTAAATAAAATGGGAACAAATGTGCTTCCTCCAGGAACCCTGAAAGTGTAGGTGCACATTGCTTCTTTCCATATGTAAGCTTGGGGCTCATCATTTCACTCAAAGGAATATAAACACGAGGAAACTACTGTGCCCCAATCTCCTAGATCATGGATTAAATATTTAACAACAAGGGTACTTCGATAATGTTGCTTTTCCTCCAGGAGGAACAATAAACAGAATCCAGAGGTTAGGGATGCCTTCTCTGTGCTGTCGAAAGAGATTTCAGTCTGCCAAATTTCTTTTTGGGGTGTAAAAAACAACCAGATGCAATTAAACACTCTTGAATAGAGCCCTGACCCTCATTTTCTTTCCCAGTACAAGGAAAACAAAGACCACATTTCCTACCTTCCTTTTAATCCCCCCTCCCTTCATGACAACTAGGACAACTGCCACACACCAGCAGGCATGCCAGAGACTGTCATAACCAGAGAAAATACAAAAATACTCAATATTGTTGGTCAGAAGAATGTTTTTGGAAAAAATGACTTGCTTGCTCTGATTTTAGACAAAGGATAATCTTTTCCAGAAGCCCCCAAGGAAACAATGGCACCGTTGGCCTGGGCAGGCGCCTGCCAAGATTAGGTAGTGAGAGCCTGGGTCCCACGTTCAGGCCCCGGCTTCCCCTTCTGTGAACTGGGGCAAAGCTGGGCACAGCCCAGAACACTCTCTGAAAGCTTTAGCATGTTGTCTGTACAGTTTATTCATTTACCTGCCTGTTATAGAATTGCTACTAATTTCCTGTTCCTTCTTTTTTTACCAAGCTGCCAAACAGGAGCAGAAGACAACTGACTTTGTATTTGTGGTCAGCCCAAGCTAACACCATTTTGTTGATGGCAAATCAGCGGGGTGTTTGGGTAGCTAAGGAACCTCAGCTGCTTGGTGTAGGGGCAGCTCGACCACGTACCTGTCCACACAGAGTTCAGCCAGCTGGGGGCAGAGGGCAAAGCGGGCTACTGTGTTCTACATAGCTGGATGGGGGCCTCTTGGATCCTAGGAAAAAGGTTTTTCTGGGCCACAGTGGGACAGACTGAGCTGGGGTCCTAACTGTTGCATCTTGGAACCACCTCTGGACCTGCATCGTCCTGCTGCTAATGACGGGGTGGGGGGAGGCAGGAGTAGTGGGGGCCTCAGGAGACTCTCAAAAGCCTGTTACAGGTTGTTGCTTATTGGCTTTTCAATGAAGTCCATTTTTTTTCTGACTATAAAAAGAATCCACGAAATTAGAGACAACCTAATGTCCTTCAACCATTGGCCTGTAAGGAAAATGTCACTATGAAACATGGTATCTGTGCATCAACCAGGCTGAGTGTCCAACAGAGGTGCACCCAGAACCCTCAACTCCATACATGCAGCAGTGAGGAGCCCCACTTGTGCTGAGACACCAGGATGCTCTTGTCTTTACATCTGAGCCCATTAGTGTCAAACTTCATTGTACATCTAAGGGGACCATCTCCCTGCAGGGCCCTAAACCAATACCCAGCTTCAGGCCATAATTAGACTGGAAGGAACCTAGCTCCCCACACATGTACACATGCATACATGCATGCACACACACACCCATGCACACATATGTAAACACAGTGTATGTACACACAAGTACAGGCATGTGCAATACACACATATACATGTTCATGTTCCTTTAATGCAAGCAGCTCTGCATAAAGCTACCCCTTGGCTCCTGTCATGGAACAGGACAGGGAGGAAGTGGGGGAAAGGTGTTACTCTGGGCCCTCAGCTTTCCTGCCTCCCCCACCTGCCTCAGACTTGGGACCCAGCCTCCCCGACCTGCCTCAGACTTGGGACCCAGACTGCAAGAATGGTGTGCTCTAACCTTCACAGGCCTGGTTTTCACCTTGTTGTTCAGGTCTCAGCTTAAATGCCACCTTCAATCACATGACCTGGGCAGCTTCTACATACAAGAGTGTTTTTGCCTATTAGTCAACTGCCTATCTGTGGGATGAGCTCATGAACACCAGAGAGGCCCTGCCTGTTACAAAGCCATCTCTGCCACGGCCCTCAGCTTGAATCCTCTCCAAGGCACTGACCCTCTGAAATATTCCTTTTTGTCTGTTTACATGTCTATTTACTTCCCACCAGAATGCAGGCTCCGTGCCAGCTGGGACCTTTTGCATCTTGTTTACCACTGAATATCTAAGGCTTAAAACAGCACCTGGCCTGCAGCAGGGACTCAGCTGGAGCCCAGCGACTCTGCCAGGCTGATGGGAGTGTAGAAGAACAGACTCAATCGCCAAGTTTATAAGAGGAGAACTTTTGAAACAGGGCCAGGGAGACCCCTCTATGCAAGAGACCTGGCAACTATGAGCCTAAGATCTACAGTAGCCTGATAGGACTATGGCCTTCTTGCAGCGTGAATGGGGATCTGACTAAGGATCCCAGCCTGGCACCCCACAGGGAGGATGCTAAACCTCCTGGAAGCCAGGAAGCTCTGGCACAGCCAAGAGGGTGGGGAGCTGGCTTGGAAGACAGCCTAGGCTGGGCATGAACACAAAAGGGTTCTTGTCCACCTCTGGTCAGTCCAGGCCTCTCCTGGCTCCATATCCAGTGACTGGCTATTGGGCAATCTGTTTGCCTTTGGGGCTGGGATAAGGGCCCCGGTGGAGAGCAAATGCAAAGAATCATCAAGAGAACAGCAAATCCTTGGAAACTCCTAACCGCTTGCTCAGTGGTTCCCCAAGCTTTAGTGTTGGGCACATGCCTAGAAGTCTTTCCACACTCAGGAAAACTCCTATTCACCCTGCAAGACCCAGCTCAAGAGTTTTTCATTCAATGGTCTGGACTCCTTCCTTCAGTCCTCCTGCCTTGTGCAGCTCTTGCCACCCTGCTGGCTCTGAGCTCTCCACCCCCACCCCCACCCCGGCCCGCCGCCACCCCCGGCTGTGGTTGCCCAGCACAGAGGAAGAGCACAGGACTAAACTGAGCTCCAGCAGTGACTCTGAAGTGTTCTGGAACCCTCAGTTCTTCATCTTCATCTGCTCTCCCACCACCTGATGCCCACCCTCAGGCCTCTGCTCCAAATGCCAAGGGGGTCTTTCTGCCCACAAAGCTCTCCCATTCACATCAGGGCCTTAAGACAAGATTCACAAAAGGACCTGAGCTGCTAATGGAGTCAGCCTTGTTCACCCTAATGGGGTCAGCTACTTCCTGCTGACTCCTCCATGATCAAGCTCTTTGTGCAGTACCACCTAGTATGTGCACCTGCACCCCCAGTTGCTATGATGTGGGGTACACCTGCCACAAGATGCTGTGGGGTGGGTTACCAGTCTCCTAGATGCTATGATGTGGGGTGCACCTTCCCCTGCAGCTGCTCTGATGTGGGCATATCTGCCCCCTATCTGCTATGATTTGGGTGTACCTGTCCCCATCTGCTATGATGTGGGGCAGTCAGAGTGCAGGGTGGCGTGAGTCTGGGGTAGGAGCATGGGGGGCTAAGGTATGAGACTAGATGCACTGTGGAAGCCCTGCAGAAGGGCCCCAGCAGTGCTGTGTGAATGAATCCTACAACAGTTCCAGAGAAAAATCACCAGTGTGAATGGACTGGGCTGGCCTGCTACTGTGCCAGCGAGCCCACTGTGCCCCTCGTCATGGCCCCACCTCACAGATGCACAGATGAATACCCTGGCCAGGGACGTGCCCACAGGTGGTGGAGGAGTCAACCCAGCTACTCAAGGTGCACTCCTCACAGTCCAGCCTCATTTGATGGAACATGGGAAGGAAATTGAAAACAGGATGTTGTTTCAGGACTTCCAGCACAGATACCTAAGTCCTGAGACTGTAAATATAGACAACAAACCTCGGTAAAAGTTAAACTTGCTAAGAGAAGAAATAGCAAATGTCACCACCTCTAGAGATGATAATTATGTTGCTACATAAAAGCCCCTCTGCCAGGTATCTTTAAAGCCTCTCCTTGCAAAAGTGGTAAGTGGAAGCAGGGCAATGGTTTCACGATTTTATAATAAGACTTCAGTCCCAGTTCATTGTTAAGCCTGTTAAAGGGTGCTCACATGGGGACCTGAAGACCCCACCAGAGGGAGGATGGGAGGTGTCAGGGAAGCCAGCACCTCCCAGTCACCTCCCAGTCACCCCAGTCACCTCCCTGTCTCTAGCAGTTCCAGGAACAAACACTGCACCGGAGTCAAGTCCATTATTGCAGAAACTCCTGCCCCCGGTGGCCCCAGAATTTGCATTCCAAGGTCACCCCATCACTTGCTCGTCGTTGCTCATGACAGTCAGGTTTCTAGCACACCAATGTTTAGGGGGTCCCTGTGAGGGCAGGGCCTGCCTAGGCCGCAGGGGATGGGTCTGTGGGTACCGTGCTACTAACCCTGAGGAAATGCAGGTGTGGGGCAGCCCCAACATGATACGTATCTAAGAGTCTGACCCCATTTCACCCCCAATTGGACACTAGTCACATGGAAGACTTGGCAGGGCCTGGAGGCAACAAGGGGTCATCAGTCCCCAGTCAGTATACAGCCTTGTGTGACCCAAGGCCCCTAAACCCCCAGCCATGTCTGCTTACCCCTTAGGGGCACCCCAGACCCTCCATCCTTTGAGCCCCTCCCCTGGGTCATGGGGAGCTCAAGTGAGGTGGCTACTCAGACCGAGGTCACAAGCACTGCTCTCCTGCTGAACTTCCTCTCGCAGCACAGGCCCTACTGCCTGGAGACCAGATTTGGTGGCCCCACTTCCTCAGAGCTGGAGGGTGGCTCTGGCTTCGGCATTTACAAATACTGTCACAGCCTGCAAATTTTTCTGCAGTTGCCTCTGTTTATGCATTTCGGCCGCGAGGAATTCCTAGGCCTCAAAACAGCTGTTCATGGACAGTTTTTTCCAGAGATATAGACACAAGCACATATTTCTATTCATTGCAAAGGGAATGAAAAGCAGTGGCTAGTGGTGAGGTTTGCAGCACACAGGGCACATAGGCACTGGGCCCAGCTAGACAGGACAGGGGTCTAGAGGCCCTGCCCTGTACTCTGTAAAGCCTGCTAAACAGCAAGTAGGAGACAACCGAATGATAAGGCCTATTCACCATGCATGGTGCTTCTCAAAATCCACTGGCTGGGAAGAGTGAGCACCTGCCTAGCACAGACCCCAGGCCGTAGGATGCCGATCCCCACCTTCCAGGCTGGGCTTGCCGCAGTATGATGTCACCCCAAGGGCCTGGGACCTAAAGGTCAAGACCCTGGACTCCAGCCCTGGCCTGCTGCCTGCTCCCTGTTTATGTTTAAGCTTTCTGCGTCTCAATTTCCTCCTCCTTGAAGGAGAGTTGATAACGAAAATTAAGCCTATCTCCAATGGCTGAAAAGGTCAAACATCTTTACGTACCAGCTACCTGGCTGCCCTGTTCCATGTCAGACTGATGTAAAACCCTAATAAACATGTGACGATGACAAACAGCTTTATCCTGAGGAGAGAGACACAGCCCAGCACAGTGGCCTCGAAAAATGTTCTTTCTGCCATTCTGAGACATTAAAAGGAGGAAGAGAGAAGCGAGCACCCCCATCTGCAGGCTCACCTCAGCCATGTGTACCTGAAATGCACTGAGATCTACAGACACAGGGGACCCTCTAGGTGGCTCTTCCTGACTACAGCAGGGGACCTGCTGCCCCTCATGTTGTGGACTGAGGACCCAAGGGTCAGACTGGCTTGACCAGAGGTAGCTGGGCATGTGCTGCCTGTGAATTCTCCAGGCTCAGATGGGCACCCTTACACCCATTCATAAGGAGCCCCCATGGCAATCACTGACATCAGGAATCCTGCCAGACCCACACCAGCCGGACTCTCATCCCGAGTGCTGGACTGTAGACTGTGCAGCCTTTGGATAGCTTTGGCAGAACCTACTGAAACTGACCACACCCACCCTGTGACACACAGTCTCTGGCATACCCACCCTCCCCCCCACAATGAGCCACCAAAGTACAAGAAAAGTAATGGCAGCTTTGTTAATAATATTCCAAATCAGAAACAACCTACAAGCCCATCAACAAAAGAAGGGACAAATAAATTAGGGTGTTTCTGCACAGAGGAAAAAGATTCATGAGGCAGGGAGTGGGGTGGGGTGGGGTGGGGGCACACCAGCTGCACCTCCAGACACGGACCACATAGAACCAGAGTGGGCACAGAGGGAGCACAGGGCTCCAATCTTGAAGGAGCAAGAGCTCAGTCAGCCACAGGAAGTGGGGAGTTATCCTCGAGAGGCAGGAACAAAGGGCATGAAGGACCCAGGCTTGTTGGATTTGTTCTGTTTTTTTTTTTTTAATTTTCTTTTCTTTTTTTTTTTTTTTAAGATTTATTTTTATTTATTTATTTATACAAGCACTGGGTACAGTCAGAAGTGCAGGAGGGTGAGAGCATTCACCAGAGCCAGAGCGGGGAGCAGAGCAGGCAGAAGGACCGAAGTACACTGCTGAGGGGAGCAGCGGGCGGCAGGAGAGGTCTGTGCGCCATGTGGGACCCTCCTCCGGTGGCCGGGGAGCAGCTGGGGATCGAACCAGCGCTGCAGAGGCTGCGGGCAGCTTCGCAACCCAGCGTTCAACTGCTGCGCCACTGAGGAGGCCCTGGATTTGTTCTTGATCTTAGTGCCATTACCTGTATTGCTTGGTCTGTGGATCTCTGCCTATGATTTCTGTGCCTTCCCTGGGAATGTTATAATTTCATAGAAATATAAATTTTTAAAAGGTATGGAAATGGTATATTATTATATGTTGGTAAAAGTAAAATTTTATTGGATTTTACCAACATTTATAATATTTGCTCTTGATCTAATCTGATCTCTCTTCATACAACACACAGAAAAAGAGGCCCCATGGGAGTTCATAGTGAATTGATTAGCAGTAAAGATTAAGACTCTTTATTCCTTTTGTCAGCCCAGGTAGTGAAAGAGGTGCTGGATATTCATGGAATCTATGTCTTACTTGGATGCTGTAATGGATTGAATTGCTCCTCCCTCCAAAATATATCTTGAAGTTCTAACTCCAACACCTCAAAATGTGGCCTTATAGGGAAACAGGATCTTCGCAGACCCTTCGCAGTTAAGAAGAGGTCATAGTGGATTCAGGTGGGTCTTAAATCCAATACTTGGCATCCTTGTAAGAAGAGGGTCTTAGACACACACAGGGTGAAGGTCATGTGACAATGGAAGCAGAGACTGGTGATGTGACCACCAGCCAAAGAACACCAAGGATTGCCAGCCTCCAGAAGCAGGAGGAGACAGGACCCTCCCCCATGGCCTCACAGGAGCAGGCTCTGTCTATTCTTTGATTTCTGACTTCAGGCTCCAGACCTGGGAGAGAAGGGGTTTCTGTTGCATTAAGCCACCAGTTTGTGGTGCTTTGTTACGGCAGCCCAAACACTCATACAGGTATGTGAATGTATGTTGTTTGGGGTTTTATAAATTTTGTTTTTATAAATTTTATCCATGGTTTTTGTAAGTTAAGGAATTAAGAGAATAGCCTACATTTGAAAGGCCTCAAGGCTAGTGGTAGCCCGTGGACACACACCTGCATGGAGGCCCGAGTGGGCACAACACCACCCAACTGCATGGAGCGCAGTTCCAGCCCCATGTCCTATGGCTTGATGACCTTGGGTGTCCTCAAGTGTCCTTGGGAACATCTCCTGTGGCCCTGAGCTTTGTTCAGTCTCCCCATCTGTAATGAGGTCCTTGGGTAACCCCTTATGGTGACTGTGGCGATGCCATGCGGGCTCCCATGACTCTATTCTGCACCCCAAGATCTCAACCCTGTCTGCATCCAGGCCTTTCCACCCTCCCCTGGCTTTCACAGAGCCTTGGGATGACAGGAGCTCATTTAACCAGACTCAGAATGACCCATTTCAGACTTCCCTGAACCTGACCCTTTCTTCTTTTTTGCAAGCAAGGCTGGATCTGCAGAACACCAGCAATTGTAACTGCCAGTGTTGGGGGTGCATTCTTGTTGTCAAGGCTACCAGACAGGCACAGAGGCATCTCAGTGCTGAGTATCCCCTCCACCCTTTGAATCAAATGCTGCAAGGGCAGTGTTTGGTGACAACAGACCTTAAAACAGCCTCACCAGGCCCTGGGGAGGGACCAAGCAGAAGCCCTTCTGTAGCCAATTTCCAGCCAGCTCCAGATGCTACTTTCTAAACAGCCACCATTCAAGGGCACCACATATTCATCTTCCCTCTGATGTTTTCAGGTTGGAACTGAAAACCACAGGTGCCCAGAAATAGTAAAAGAGCAAGAATTAGCTCGGGGAGGGGCACTGGGGGGGCTCTGCCAGTCACTCCTGCCACTCCCACTGAACCTACCATCCAACTCATACTGGGACCCACTACCTTTCCCCACCTGAAACACAAAGATGCTGGGGGCAGAAGACCTCAGCCTCATGGAGTCCAGTCTTGCGTGGCGTAAGGCCCAGAAAGGGGAAGTGAGCTTTGCATGGTCACACAAGCAAGGAAGTGGCAGGGCTGACACAGGGTTCTCTGCTCTTTGGGGTACTATTCCACCCTCAGCTGCCATGTATACCCCTCTCTGGAAGTACACCTCTCCAGGCACCAGCCACCAGTCTGAAGCCTTTGCTCTCTCGGCCCTACCATATCCAGTCACACAATGCCCAGGGGTCATCTTCTCCTAAATGTCTCTTAAATCCATGCTCCCCCTTCCATCCTCATGCTTCCTCTGGCACTGACAGCTGATCAAGCCATGCCACTTCCTTGTCACTTCTGGCACTGACAGCTGATCAAGCCATGCCACCTCCTTGCCCCTGCAGCCTTTCCAGCAGGACTGACTGGTGCTTCTGGGAAAAACAAAAACCAAAAAACATATCCAGGTCCAGATGCCCTCCAGGGTCTGGCCGCTGTCCCCATTCAGCTGCCTGGCCTCATCTTCCCTCACTGTCTACGCTCAGTCCCAGGATTGGCCAGGAGGATTTCTGCGCTGAGGTGTTCCGTGCCTCTATGCCCAATGAGGAATCACCAGCCAGGATAGCAGCGGACACTCAAGATGTAGCTGTGAGACCAAGGAACTAAATTGTATATTCCTTTCATTTTCCTTCAACTTTAATAGCCACATGATGTGGCTCATCGTGCTGCAGCCTCTTGTGGAGTGTATAGGCCCACCTAGAGCAGTGGGGCCTCACACTCATCCTCAGGCCTCAGCTGAAGTCATCTGAGGCTGCCTACCCCCCAGACCCCCGTCAGTGCCAGAGGAAGCATGAGGTTGGAAGGAGGAGCATGGATTTAAGAGACATTTAGGAGAAGACGACCCCTGGGTAGTAGCCAGTCCTATCAGACCCAACCCAGGCAGCTACTATGGCCCATGTCCTTCCACAGTGTACCTATTCCCTCCCTTCTGAACACCTCTGTGGATCCCCAACTGAGAACCAGCCCCCAGTCCTGGGCCACCCTGAGCAGTAGGGGAGCAATAAGATGACAGTTTAGGGAGTGCCAGGAGCAGGAACTTCCCAAGCCTGGCGATTAGAGTAGACAGCCAGGCTGTGAGTGTTGGTGGGATGGCTGAATAAAACTATTAAATGTTCAACGTCACCCTCGTACCCATCAGTGACACTTGCCAGGACCCTCAAGCTCCGCCCCATCTACTGTCCCTTTGCTGGACCCGCTCTCTTACATCTTTCAAGGGTTCAGAGGGAAAAGACTACCACCCAATTAATTCACAGTATTCCACTGACAACTTAACAAAACTATTATGAACCTAGAGAAGAAAGATTTTCTTAAAGAGAACTATTAATCACAGATTTTAATTTTTTAATGTTATGGTCATAAACCACAGCTGTTTTCATATTCTGACCACAGGCTTTGGAGGACAGGAAAGGCATGTACAAGCACCTCAATCTCGGCCCAGCTCCCCAGGGTCACCAGGGGAGTGGAGGTTGCCACTTGCTGGACCACAATCAATGCCAGACTCAAGGCTTGACCGGTGGAGGAGGACCCAGTCTCAGGAAATGCCTGGACCTGACCCAGGAGAGGACTGGCCATTTGTGAGCCCCCATCTGCACCACTCGGGACCTCTGAGCCACATGTTCACAGTAATCCAGCCTCAGCCACCCCACTCAGCCCACTGACCACACCAACCCACACGGGCCCCACCCAGACTGCCTGCCCATGGCCTTGGCCTCCACATGCTGGAAAGTCACCATGCTGATCCCCTTCCCCTTGAAAATTCAGAGGAGAGGTGGGATAAAGGTGAGTTTAGTGAGCTTTCCTAGGAGGCTCTGGACCTTGGCTGTCACAGTTGCTGGGTCACAGGCAGGATGCCAGACCTCTGATCTCAACTCTTCCTGTGCCCGCAGAGGTGACGGTGCCCACCATGCTGGGGGGTGGGGTTAACTGGGGTGGGGGTAGGGGCTTAGGGGATGGGGAATGATAATGGGGAGGGGCAGCCTGAGTCCATCTGACTTGATTCTCTGGTACCAGGCATCTACAGAGGGCTGCTGGTCTGCACTGCCTGAGAGACAGGGACCAACTTTTGGGGGTCAGCAGAAGGAACTCCCCAGTGCCTCTGAATATACCTGAGATGTTTGGTTGGATTTTGAAGAGAGTACCCACCAAGAGGGTGGTAAAGATATCATGTCTAGCTACTGTCTGGATTCCTATAACTGCCAGTGAAAGGGGCCAGCCCCATCCCTCCCCTAGCCCACATCGGGGCAATCCCATCTGCCCAACCTCCTCCCTCCCTCAGATGACATCAGGGCCTGGAAGGAGCCTCTCTGCCCAAGTATACTCTGAAAGGCCCTTTTGGGGCTGTTCCCAAAACAGACAGGCTGGAGGCACTAGGAAACTCCCGGAGACCAGAAAGTTCCCTGAGAAGCCCCATCCTCACCCCCCAGAAGTCACACCCTCTAGAATATTCCAAAGAGTCCACACCCACCCCAGGACTTGCACCCTCCAGTTGTGCAGGCGCTTCCTGCCTCACCTCTCCCAAATCATCCATCATGAGAGTTGGGGGCTACATGAGTCAGGTTGGCCTTCTAGACCCCTCACAGTCACAAAGCTAGCAGTGTCCGCTTCCTGAGACAGGTCAGGAAGCTTTATGGACACTTGTAAAGAGACCTGAGCTTCTCCTCCATGCACAGAAACCGGAAGGAGGCAACTGCTCACAGATCTTGACGTGGATGCCAGCAGCTTCACTCCAAATTAGCTCAGCGTTTTCTACCCCATAAGTAGCCCCAGGTCTTTGCCTTCTCCTGGTTTCTGTTCACCTCTGTTCACAGCTTTTCCTCAGGCCTGACTGAGTAAATGGTGTTATCAGTCCCACCAGCTCCAGGATACCTCGATCAGAAGCTGGTCAGCAGATCCTGGGGAAGCCCTGGGCAGAGCTATCCTCCCCTGTGAAGTCCAGCTAGGACATCCATCCAGAGGAATAGAAAGGCCCAGAAACTAAGGCCTGCTCAAAAACGGACTTTCAACCATAAGTTGCAAATGAGCAGCTATAGTTTGCTTGACCTGCAAATTATGTGAAAGCCTTCTAAATTTGAAGATAAAATCAGAAAGAAATCCTCATTTCTAGCTTACTTCTAGCTTATCTTAAAAATTAGAAATCAGGCCAGAAGGCTAAGATCGGGAGCACCAGCAGACATGGCTGGTTCTCGTGTAGTCCACGCAGCTTGCCACAGACTTTATCCAGCCCAGCAGGCTCACTGACTTGCGTGGCCTTGAGGGCACCTGGAGTTCAATCCATGCTATAAACACAACAAACTCACTCTTGCCAGTGCACCAATAAAAGATGACAGCCTTGTATCCCTTGAGGAATCCAAGTGCCCAGATCATTAGGGTGGACACCATAAGCTTCAGACCCTCAAAGTGAATTTCCTTGGGGTAGTTGGCTTTCATATGTCCTTTACCATTCCCACAACTTTTCATGTGCCACTGAGTGTTTTGATATATATTTAGGTAACACCATTTCTATTTTATCTAGAATAGGGCAAACTATACATAGGTTGAATCCAGCCTACCTGCCAGTGGGTGGCTTTATAAATAAAGTTTTATTGGCACACAGCCACACTGTTCACTTACACAGTGTCTGTCTACTTCCAAGGTAGGAGAGCAGAGCTGAGTGACTGCTGAGACACAGACCATGTGACTTACAGAACCTAAAATATCTGCCAGCTGTTCCTTCAGAGAAGAAGTATGCTAACCCCTGAGGTGTGCTGAGGGGGTAAAAACATTGACTTTCTTTGGTGTCCACATTCCAGATTCTTGTTTAAAATGCTTTCATGGAATATGAATGTCTGCCCTGAGGATTTCCAATCTTATTTAGGGGATGAGGTAAGGAGAAGCAAGTCTGGGGAAGCCAGGAAAAGTAGGTGGTGAGGGTTCAGGACCCTTGTGTCATCCGTTTTGTTATGATAGGGAAAAGCCAAGAGTGGTTACCCATAGCTTACCCCAAATTACCTCTGGAAGGAAACACCACATTTTCCATCACAGAATGAGAACTGCACGCTGTCAGTTCCCACATAGGCCTTCTCCACACCTTGCATCCCAACCCAAGCAGCCTTCCCCACTTACTTCATGGGTTTGAACAGTGCTTGCCCGTAATTCTGGAACGTCATGATGAGCTTGAGCTGCGTGCCCCCCGACTTCATGGCTGCAGGGGGAAGGAAGGAGACACAGGGTCACTTGCTGCTCTCAGACCCCTCTTTCTGCTAGTGAATGAAGCCAGCTCCTCAGATCAGAGCCTGGGCAGTGCCTCTAATCCCATGGCCCCTCCTGGCCATTGGTGTGGCTGAAGGCCCCCATTCTCCCTGGGAAGTTAGGGGTTTCTTGCAATATCCTGAAACACACTGTCTCCTGGTATTCAAGTGTTGGGGCTAGAGGCAGAGTCTCTAGGACAGTCTGTCTGACAGACAAAGGACTGACTTCTCGAAGGATGACCAGATGTGTGAACCTGCCAGCAATGCCTGCCTCACAGACACATCTGTACACACTTAGACACCTTCACACACACACACCCCACTGCATGCCTAATCTAAGTTTCTAGGGTTCTTGAGAAAGATAAATCAGGGTATCCAGAGGAGTCGCTGAATACCCCTTGGTTGGAAGCACCTATCTCATCAGAGGGGACTTTCAGAGGCTCCACGTGGACATTGTGGGGGTGGATACCTCCAGAATCATCCCTCTGGCTCCCCAGCTGACTAGCCAGCTCAGAAAGCAGAAGAATTTCTGAAAGGACCTGCTCTTTTCCTGACTGTGTCTTTCCCCTACACTGATGGAGCAGGAGGGAAAATATTTCAGAGATTCTCTTAGAGAGGGAGCGCCCCTGGGGTAGAGAGGGCTGTCCTAGTTTGCCATCTGCATGATGTGGGCCCTAGCCCACCTAAGATACAGAAGTAGGGTGCGGCAAAGCCATGGGGTTTTGTCCTGCATTTGCAGAAGCACTGCCCAGGCAATCACCTGCTAAAGACACAGGCATGAACAAGAGCCACGTGGGCAAGGCGTCCCCACTGGAGTCTGAGTTCAGGACGCGGCCAAGAGAGGTCACCGGATGTGAGGAACCCTCAGGAAGGTCTCTCTGGGGACAGTTAGGCTGTTCTGACAGAGGGCGCCAAATGTGCTGGAGGAGCCAGAGAAAACACAGACTCTGAAGCAGAGAAAAGGGCTCCTCTGCAGCACTGTAGGGGCTGGGAGGGGTGGTTGGAGCCCTGGGTTAGCACTCGGTCTCAGAGGGGTCCCTCGGGCAGGGAGGAATGGCTGGGACCCATGTGGATATAGCCCCCACCTAGGAGGGAGCTTGGCTAGGGGGATAAAGCATTGGAAAGAGGCTGGGGCAGCTGGTTTAGATGAGGACAGACTGGGGAATATAGAAAATAGAAACATCCAGAAGTATCTGGGGGAAAGATGTAGCCCTTTGATGGTAACAAAGAATTTTTAGCAACACAGCAAATTGCTTATGATTTTATTATTAAGAAGGCAGCTCATACAGCATTTACGCTCTCTGATCTGCTTTTTTTGACAGGACATGGGAAATCTAGTGCATACCTTCCCTCAGTGATTACCTCCCAGAAGCTGGTGATTTTAATTTCTTTTATCCCCCTCATCCGAGCTTTCTAAATTTCACAATCAACATTTATCACATTTTTAATAAGATGAAAACAGAAGTGATTATTAAAAAATTAGTGGCCAGACCAAGCCCCATTTGATGTCCCCATTCCATTTAATAATGGGGTCGCTGGATCTAATTATTCCTTCCTGGGCCAGTGGGGGACAGCACAATAGCCCTTTCCAGAGCATGTAAGCTATTTTTTTTTAAATAACCTAACATTATGCAAATCTGGTCAGTCTAATCGTTCTTGTTCTGGAAGCAAGTCCCACTGGCATTGCTGTTTCACTGACCCTGTGTCCGTTGAATGACCAGCTCCCCGCGGAGCAAATAAATAATTAGAAGTTAATGGGCATCAGACTGTCCCAGTGATAAGAACTCCAGAAACCAGGCTCTTGCTAATAATACCCAGCATGTCTCTCTTGCCTGGGCACGTGTGCCTTCCTGCCAAGGCACACCATTCACTTCCAGCTGGATGTGCTCTTGGAAGACATTTGGAGTTCTGCACTAAAATCGGTATAGCTTCCCTGCAAAAGGCAATGGCAAAGGCTAAAGGTGTTCATCTGGGGTGAAAAAGAGGCAGACCCAGGAGCCTGCATCCTGCCGCTGAGGAAATCAGCATTGGGAAGTGGCTGGGATGAGAGAGGCCACCAGGCCAGCTCATACAAGGGGAGATAGGAGTCATAGGAGCAGAGAGCTCAGGTTTGCAGGAAAAGGCCCCACACAAGGACTGGGACACATGCTGGTCAGGTCTGCACATTTCTTAGAGGACAGAGGTCAGTTCAAATCCACCCACCCTCAGCCCTGGAGAGAGAGCCAGGTGAGCAGCAAGCCCACTATGGCCACAAAGCCAGACTGAGTCTGTGCTGTCCCAGCACACACCTGACAGCTGCAGCCCACTCTCTCCCTGAATGGGCCCCCCCACACCTGCCTCCTCCTTTTCATCTCCAAAACCCCACCCAATTCCAGGCCACCATCTTCACACACTGGGCACCACCAGATGCCCAGGTTTGCCCCCTCCATGCCCCACTGTCTGCACTATCCCCTTCCTGCCTTCTGCTCCCCCACCTATTGTCTTAGACCAAGGGTGTCAGCTGTCTTTCCAGCCCCCCTGAAAAGCCCCTCCCCCCAGCTCTGCTCCAATACACATATTAATTAACATGACTGCAAACTGTTAATAGCATGCATCATTACTTATATACCTTAATATTCATTAGCAGAGCACTGTGCACTTATTTATATCAGGCTTGGCCTGTTAGCCCCAGGACCACTGAGACTTGGATGGAAGGGGCTTTGCTCACCATCCTTCCCCAGCACAGGGCACAGAATGAAGGCAATCTTATTACAGGGGTCTCCTTTCAGAAAAGCCCGGGCAGATGCTGACATTTCTCAGGAATTTCCCCAAGGAAGGATCGAGTTAAACCAGAAGCAAGAGCAGTCCTGGAGGAGAAAGACAGTCCTGAAGGAAGGTGAGCAGCTGGGCTGGGGCCCCAGCACCCCACACTGAAGGAGGGGTGGAGGGGCTCGGAGCAGGGGACACGGAACCCGTCTGCATTGACCTGCTTACACCACACACTCCTGGTATGGTGGGTACAGCCAGCACTCAGCTGTTTATTCCCTGGGGCACCAGGGCCGGGGTCTCCAGCCTCCCTTTCCAATAAGAATCCTGATCCATATTTGATGGGACTTTTCAATGAACGAATTTCATTGTTTAGAGAAGTGTGAATACATCAACAAGTACAAATGTGAGGGGCTTCCAGGCCACAATGGGGCCTCTGACTTCACCAACCTGGCCTCAGTCATCTCATTTGTGAAGTGGGATTCACATCTGTCCTTAGGGTCGCAGCCAGGCAGACAGCCCCATTGTTTTCACAGCCACTGCTGTGATGATCAAGGTCCACTGATCAAGGGTCAGAGGAAGCAAGTGCCTCTCCCAAGGATAGTTCAAATGAGGAGAATGCAATACCAGAGCACTTAGGTCACCCTGTCTGCCTCCCCCAGCCCCCATGGAGAGGTCTGACATTGTTCCAGACCCCTGGGAGCCCATGTGAAGCTCCTCATAGTGTCCTGAGGGACATCAAGGAACCAGAACCATGGTCATCTGCTCCGACATGAAGGGCTGCAAAAGGCTGAGGCAGGACTGATGCCTGTGCCCTGGGCCAGGGCCTTCCCACCCCGACTCGATGCAAAGCTTTTTGGAAGACTGGACCTCACAGGTGTGCCACGTCAGCACTACCCAAATTTCAGTCCATCAAGCACCACCCTGGGCTGCCTGCACCATAACTACCTCTAGCCTGGACTGCTATTTACACTGTGCTTTTCTTTAAGACAGCTCACTCTTACTGTGAAAGTTCTATTTACTAACTGGAAGCCACAACCCTGCAGGGGAGGATTAGGACACACCGGACACAGCCTGTGGATTCCCAGCTGCTCAAGGCCACAGCTGCTGTCTATTCAAAATGGAGAAAGCAGATCCTAGGGCGAAGCTGGGTCAATGTCTGCAAGACTTTGTGCTTGATCTTCCATCAGATGCTGGAAAGCTCTTGGCCACAGCTCAGCTATGTACAGCCTTCTTGGATTGCCTCAATTGTCCTTTGGGGTGGTCTTAGTCCTCCTTCCAGGATGATCTAAGGTCCCTCTAGGACTAAAGCTTTGGACATCCAGTTAATTCTTTCACTAGGTTGGCTATGCCAGGCCCTAGAGACTGAGCCCAGGGGACTAGAGGGGAAACCTGGCCTTTCTCAGGCAGAAACTGCCTTCCCAAGGAGCCTGCCTTCCACTAATTAGGCAGGACCGCTGAGTTAGCCCCAGGCACCCAGGGGCAGCTGCCTCACATGAATGATCCAGCCGGGGGCCCTTTGTTCCTCCAAGCCCACTGCCAATTAGTCCCAGATCCTGGCTAGATCAATTAGCACCAAGACTTTTGTCCAGGGAGTCGTTTTCCTTTGTTCAGGCACCAACCTCAGGCTTTTGTCCTGATCTGGAGAGAGCAACTGTGAAGTCTGTACTCGGGCCACAGGCTGCCCCAATCTCTCACACCGGTGTGGCTTCTTTTTAAGTAATTCCAAGTACAGAGTAGTTAATTTTGTCATTTATTCTTTGCATCCATAATTGTGCATGATAGGGATTTAATTATCACCAGCCCAAGCCAAGGGCGCCGCACACACGCCTGATTTCAAGCTGAACAGAGGTAGATAATATCCGAGTCTCTTTAAAGGCGGCAAACGGCAGGTTACCAAGCAGCCAGGAGCCAGGCTATAAATAAATCTCTGTTGGCCACAGCGGGTGTACTGTAGGCCACACACACGTGTCTCATGAATTGGATCAAGTGGTTCTGAACACGGGAGATTTAATGGAACCATTCTGAGAGAAAGCTTCAGGAAACTACAGGAAATGCTCTCTATTACAACAATATTTCTGGGCTCACATTTGATAGTGAGATGAACAGCTTGAAGATTAAAGTGACTACCCAGGGGGCTGGACGGCTGATTAGAACAAAACCCTGAGCCAGAGTGAAGATGTGCCAACCCTGGGCGGGTCCCTCTCTTGAGGCCTCAGTGTCCCTCCTGTAGACTAACAGTTGGAAAGTAGGATTGGATTTTGGACTCTGGCTATTTCTATTTAGACTCTTCTATAACACCACCATGGTCATTGCAATCTTCTCTTTCTTCCATTCATGCTCAGAAAGAAGGCAGTGCCGAGCTTTGAATCCTCAGGCCACTCCAGGCTCCTGGTTTCCTATGTGGGATCTTGGAAAGCTGCAGCCTGCTCTGGGTCACAGTTAGACTGGGGCAAGAGTATCAGGCAAACCGCTCTAGCTAGAGACCCCCATCTCCAAGCCCACCCCCTGGCTATGCTAAGCTGGGACCCAGCCAGCTCTGCCATCTCAGCAAAGGAATTTTCAACCAAAATATCCAACTGGATGTGGAGACAGACACCTCCTGGAATGCACATATCCTCCCCGGAATGCCTGCAGCAGCCTGGGTTCCCTGCAGGCCAGGAGACAGGACTGGATGCCTAGAGCAGTGTTCCTCTCCTCTCTGCTCACAGGTGGAAGGATTTCCTGCAGCCCCAGAAGAGGGGCCTTTCATAAATGTAGACTCACTGTGAGTATTCAGGCCCAAAATAGCAGGGACAGTGGGGCCCAGGTACCTAGATGCCCTTCACCAGCCTCCAGCAACCAGCACTGGCTGTCCTGGGCCAGGAGACTCTCACCTGCCCAGAAACACTGCCTCCTCAGAGTCCTAGCCAGGGATGCTGCTCTCTCTTCTCATAGGCAGGCATAGAAGCCTCTCAACAACCCTGTGAAGTTGGTTTCAGTCCCATGCTCCTTAAAATCTTAAGGAGCAGAAGTGTTTGGGGATCCAGATGATTTCTGAGGAGGGTGGATATGTGGTGTATAGGTACCACATATTATGTAGTGCCCTGAATCAGGGGTAGAACCCATAATTAAACACACTCCCTTGTCCTCAGAGGAACTGCAAGTGAGAAAAGTAAGGATTTATAAACAGCCTCCAAAATTTAGGTGTTGCCCCCATATATATTCAGGTTGAATCAGATTTTGCTATTGCATGTGTTATTTTTGGACTTCAGGTTTGCAATGTATGTTCTTTATTCCATCTGTATAACCATCTGCATGTTCCATATCCTGTCCCAAGCACTAGTCAGTTGAGTCAGTTCCACAAATCACTTTGACTAGTGGAACAGGTCTCAACCTCGGTGGCCCTTCTGCCCCAGGAGATGGACCAACCTTCCAGCACCAACCAGACACCTGCAGAAGGACTGTGATCAGCCTCTCCTCTGAGGAGTTGCTGCTCCAAAGAGCAGATGGCTGATGACCAGCAAGGCCAGAGCTGTCCAGGGGGTGAGTGAGACCTGCTCAGACAGCACAATGCACAGATGGCAGGCACTCAGCCCAGGTCACCACCAGGCACAGATCCAGCCAGAACTCTACAGAGAACTCTGTCCACTGCATCCTGAGCCAGGTGACCTGGACACCACCTCCTGGGAGAGTCAGGCAAAGGGGGTGGGGCACCCCAGGCCCTGGGGGAAGAGAAGGAGAGGATCCGGAGGTGTGCAGGGATGCCTAGGAACTTGAAACCCCAGCCTCTCCCTGCAGTTATTCCTGATCCCTTCTCTGCACCGTATCCAGTGGGACTGGAGGCTACATGGGGTTGGATGAACCTGATCAGCCTGTGGGCCCCTGCAGGCCCCACCCCCACCCCCACCTCCATCCCAGACCCTGATCTGCACTGCAGGGGTATGGCTGTTTGAAGCCTACCGCACAAAGCACTAGTTAGAATTTTACAAGTTCACCATCTTATCCTTCCACATTCACCATCTTACTCTATTCCTACAATGTTCCTGAGCAGGGATAGAGCTTGAGCTTGAGCCTATTTGACAGGTGGGAAAATTGAACCCAGGAGAAACACCCACAGACAGTAGCAGAGCAAGGTCTTGTAAAAGAATATTTCATTTCCCTAAAAGCCTTTCTAATTTTAAAATTCTATGCTCATTTTCTCAGGAAGCCCCGCCTTCCCTGCCCCCAGCTTCTTTGGTGAAAGTCTATACATCATTTACGATCCAGGTCCAACAACATTTCCTAAAAGGTTCTCCATGCCCCTCCTCTCCAGATAGAGATCATCTTTCCAAACACTCCTGGACTTCGTCTACACTGCATTGAAAGCATTTATTTCTCATCATTTCCTATCCACCTGGAACAAAGGTCAGAGGCAGCAGAATCTCAACAAGATTAGACTCATCCTCAACTCCCCACAACCCAGAAAGGGGCCCTGAATGCAGAAGGGGATTAAGAAAATCTGCTGAATGGGTGAGCAAATTAGTTGATGCACTCACTGGTGTTTTTTTTTTTTTACTAGCCTCGTTTACTCTAAGGAGAAAAAGGGACGCCCAAGCTGCAGCTGTCTGCCAGACCTTCCCCCATTCCCAGCACACTCAATGACCCCTCAAGGGACAGTGGGGGGCTGAGATTCTTACAGGGAGGGCTGGGGCTGAGGGCTGGGTGACACTCAGATTCCTTCCAGGCAGCAAACAAGGAGAGAAAGAACCCCAGCTTGTTCTGGCAAGTTCTCTGCCACCAGGTGGACAGCAACCTGTGGGGTGCGTTTCCACACACGGCAAGTGTTCGGTAAACACTTCAGCACTAGCAGAGAGTCAGAAATAGCCTCTAAAGAACTTTGGGAAACCCATTGCGCCCTCACGGTTAACCTGTGTCAGACACTGGACAGAACCCCAGGACTAGAACTCTTTCAGCATCAAGGATGGTCAGGAGACACCCAAGAAGACAGTGCCTGGAACTGCCGCCTAAAGCACTCCTGTTCTCTGGCCCCCTCCACCTTCAGTGGCTGTGTGCGCCCAGCCAGCTCCCTGCAAAGCCCCAGGCTTCAGCCCCTCCCCCACTGCCTGCTTCTCTGAGCCACTGGTGACTAATGGGACCTTCACAAACAATCGCCTACAGGCCCAAGAACAATGGTACCAAATCTCTGCGCTCAGAAACTGCTGCTGACACATTTTCCTGAAATCAGTAATTGGGTGCCCTTTTTTTTTGTCTAATTCAGCAGATCCCAAAGCACTCAGAGTTGTTGCCTCTGAACACTAAGTGCATGGCTTTCACCCTGGACAGAGCCAAGCCCTGGCCACTCCCTGTCCACAGGAGGCCTGGCTGGGCTCTGGAACAGAACTAGTCCAAAACCACAGGAAGCCACAGCTCTCACTGTTTCCCTGCCAGGCTGGGGTTGCTTGGGTATGGCTGAAGGAGGGGCTGCAGTCACCAGGAGTGCCCCTTTGCTCCCTTTGGGGATGCCCTGTGGTCCAGAAAGCACCCTCTTAAGGTCTTCCTTGGGCATCTTTCTGCCCAAAGCCTCAGGCTTAACGGCCTCTGGCATGATCACCTCAGGAGGTGATGCAAGGAGGGCTCACAGCAGCCTGACACACACACACCCCCACCCATACCCCCAGAGCACCTACCGACACTGGTTATCTTCTGAGCTCCGAGGTCCCTCAGCAGGGCGTGGATGGCGGGGTTATGTCTAGAGTATAGCTCATACCGGTTAATACCGATGTGGAATTTGAGCCAGTTGGGATAGGAGTCCACAGCTGCTTCCCCAGTGGGAAGGAATCCTTCATCTTCAGTACCATCATGTGGCCTATGGAAACAAGGTGACCCAGAGTCAACAGGATAGACCCAGTGGCAATGACCAGGCGGGGGCAGGGAGTGATATGTGTGTACGTGAGAAGGGGTGTTGGCAAGGAAGCCAACCAACGTTTTAACTCTGGAGTCAAACAAATGCAGATTTACTGAAAGCTGCCTTTGCTCAAACAGGACCTGCGATGCCTGCACTTTTTCAGTGGCTGTTGTTCTACAACTAATAACATATCTAAAGGCCCTTAATTCTTACTTTCACTCAGGAGACCCAGAGAAAACTATAACTAAAGCAAGACCAAACCCAGAGCTCAGCACTAGGCCCCCACCGCGTCTGTCCTGGGTCACCAAAACAGCCCGACAAGTGTGATGTCAGCGTGGGGTATGAGGGACTGGCGGCTTTTCCTGGGGCAGACAGGCGAACCCACCTTTGACCACAGACTGCAAATCCCAGACACGCCCAGTCTGTCAGAAACCTTGCCTGAGCTCTCTGCTTTTGTTCCAGCAACCAGGGGTAGAGATGATGCAAGAGGCTAAATTTGATTTTAATGAGAGCTGTGTTGGGTGGGGAGAGAGGAAAGAGAAAGGCACTCTTTCCAGCTGAAGTCCAAGTTGAGGACCCACCGCCCACGTGGCCTGAACTCACATCTTTAGCCACATGGCCTGAATCACATCTTTAGCTGGGAAGGACAGACCCTGCCTGCTTGCTGGGCTGGAGGGAAAAGTAGCACATGACTTAGCTCTAATTCCCCTGCAAGTGAGGTCTTTTTGACCCAAGTTGTTCTATAAAGAAGGGTGGGCAAAAGGAGCCACCCAGGGCCACCGTTGACCGCCGACTGTGGGCTGTCTCTCCTATGAAGCATCTCAGGCCCGACACACTGCTCTAATTCTCAAGTTTCTGAGCATTTCCTTTAACCTGGCCAGCAGACAAAGCTCAGAGGCCACCAAACACCTTGGTGTGTTTGGATAGAAAACACTGGCCTGGTCAAATTTCAGGGGAGAAAGGATTTTTATAAGATGTTTTTTGGAAACCTGGTCTTTCCCTGCTGTTGCTTGGGTAACCTTTTGCAGGTAGTTATTTATTCTGGCCTTGCTGCTAGTTAATATTTCACTGCCCTGGCTTGCAGCATCTGCTTATCTTGATGTATGCCTGAGGAGGGCCTGGGGAGAGAGAGGGTGTTAACCCAGGAGAGTTTATAGAGATGCTCCTGGGAGATGCTTCTCGCCTTTATGAAACTGTCATCCTTTACAGCCAGCACTGTTCCCAGGCTGGCCACTCTCTGTACCCTAGCTGGGAACGCTCCTTTGTTATGCCTCACTCGGTCAGCACACCCCTCTGCTAATTTTGTTCTCAGCGAATGATTTACAAGTCTCATTAGGTGTCTCCAGACCCTCCTGACAAGTCGACCAGAGCAACATCACCAAGGTATCTCAAAGCCAGCAGACAGCAGCTGTCCAGGGAAGGTTAGGGGTTGGCTCATTTACCCACTCACAACTCCGTCATTCATTGCCTGACTCCACTCCCAATGACCAGAGCTTTGGGGGTCACCACTGCCTTCTTGTACATGCAGCACCGGCTCTCCCCCAGCAGGGCTGTGCATCTACCCTCAGACCAGCCGCCACAGAGAACAGCCCCCAAACCACCCAGGAGCCCTTCTCAGGGAGGCAGTCTGGTGAGACAAAGTGCCCTGAGGAAGAGGTGGCACCCACCCCACAAAGTTGCCTTCCCAGCCTCTTCCAGGGTGTCCCTGAGCCTGTGCCTCTACACAACGCCTTGTATGCTCAAGGGCTTTTTCAGGGAAATCAGCGCTGAGGTTGATCTTTATTCTCAAAGGGTGCACGGTTGCCTTAGGGGTTCAGTGCCCTCCAGCCCCACTCACCAGTCTGGATTCTCCCCTGCAGCCTTGGGGTTGAACCTGATATCACTGTTCACATTGAACAGGACGTCGTCCTCAGTTATCTGTGGAATAGGCAGCTGGTAGAGTGGGTGTTCGAACAATCTGGCCAGGAGGGAACTGTCCCCACTAGAGCCAGGGGGCAGCACGGAACGGCGGGGACCAGGATCTCTGAGCAGCGGCCGGTGCACCAAGTCTGGGGGTCGGGGAGTGACAGGATCCTGCCCCCGCAAGGCGCCTTCGGCCGGTTCCGCCGCTGGCGGCAATTTCTCCAGAGAGTGGGACGTGAGGTTGGAGGACGGGTCAGAGCTGAAGTCCTGCAGGATGCGCAGCGTGTGTTTGTTGGGCCAGCCCGCATCGCCCGTGGCGGAAGCTGCGGCCGGAGGCTCCCCGGGGCGGCCCCTAGCCTTGGCCCAACCTGGTGCCACCGCTTCGGCAGCTGGCTGCGCGCAGGAGCAGCCTGGCTCGCCGGAGGGCCGCGCGGTGCGCCTCTCCAGCTTGGGCAGCAGGTCCAGCACGATGTGCAGCGCGCAGGCCACGAGGAACACCATCAGGATGAGCACACGGAACCTCCTCACCAGGATCATCTTCATGGCGAGCGCGGCCTGGGACTCCGGTGTCCTCCCGGGGTGCGCCCCGTCCGTGCCCCTCTAGTCTCGGCTTGGCACAAACGCGGTGCCGCGGCACAGGTCAAGGTCCATCTGGCTTCAGAAAGCTACCAGCTCCGGAGCTGTACCAGGGTCCAGCCCGCGTGTAGGGCACCCACCGCCAAAGAGCCCGCTGTCTGGGCCATCTCGGAGCCGCTCCCTCTCGGCCTCTCCGGAGCGGCCGCGCCCTCGGCCGCTAGCCCAGCGGTCCTCGTCCGCGGAGCTGGGGGCGCCGGGAGCAGCGAGCCAGGTGGTTGGGAGCGCAACCGGATGAAGCCCGGCGCGCGCAGCTGCCTGCTCGGGTCTCCCGGGCCGCGGCCGAGATCAGCCGGCACACAGGGCCCCTACGCTGCGGCCCATCTCAGCCAGGGCGCGGCGGCCGGGGAGTGGAGGTGGCGACGGCGCAGCGCAATCCGATCCGCCGCGCAGTACCCTCCGCGGCTCCGTGGGCCGCGGTAGGCGCCTAGCCGGCCAGGCAGAGAAGGGGCGGCTCCTTCGGGCAAGGCTTGGTGGCACTCACACTGCAGCTGGGAGGCGGGGACCTGGAGGGGGATTGGGGGCGCGGGGCCGTGGGGATCGAGGGGCCGGGGGGGGGGCACGCACGGAGCAGCAGGCGAGGTCTCCAGGCAGGTGCAGCGGCCGGGTACGGAGCTCAGCACCCTCACGGCCGAGGCTTTCGGCACCCCGCGCCCCGGGCGGGGAGATATCCGAGCGCCGCGGAGCCGCCCCCCGCGTCAGCGCCTGCAGATTGGTGGAGCTGCAGCCCCGCGAGTCACCGCCGGGTCCCGGCCGACTCCGCTCGCTCTCTGCTTTCTCCTCCCCTCGGCCGCGCCCCGCGATGCCTCTGCAGCTCCCGGCCGCTAAGGAGAGGGCGCCTTCTTCCCGGGGCTTGCTGAGAGACCATGGAGAGGCCCGAGAAAGAAAGGTGCGAGGGTGCGGGTCCGGCGCGCCGGGTTCCAGCATTCGGAAGAGGAGCGCGGTGCCGCTGCGGGGTAATAGTGAGATGGACTCTGCGGTCAGGCCGCTGCGCCAGGACCTCCACCCGCCCGCCCTGGGCCGGCCGCCGCCAGCTGCAGCCTCTCGGCTCCTCCCCAGATGAGTGAGGGCCAGAACCCAGGCCAAGTCCCTCCCCGGAGCTGCTGGGCGTCTGCGCCGCCGGATGAGCTCCCCGCCGGGCGACGACCTTGCGCCCCGCGCCCCCGCCTGGGGCGGCCCCTGCGCGTCCCGAAGTGGGCGAGGGAAGGAGAAAAGGTGGTAGTGGTGGGGCACTCAGGGAAGAAGACTAGAGGAGCGCGCGTTTGACCCAAATCCGGAGGGACGCCGGAACAGCGGCGAGGGGGCCGTGCCTGGTTGGGGCACCATCCCAATCCAAGGGGACCACGCCTGCGCCTTAACCCTGGTGGCGCTGCCTCCTGCAGCTAAGATTCGCTTGGCACCGAGAGGTACCGGGTAAAGAGCAGTTGGCGGCTCCCTAGATTTGGGCGGGCAGTGCGCGCACCCGCTGCATTGGCCCAGCCACATGCGCAAAATCGGCCACCCACATCCAGGGAGAGAATTCTATCACTGGGCTCTTCTGAGCCCACACAGCTTCTGGACTCTCGGTGCCCCATAGGGAGTGTTAATGTGAATGTGAGCCTAAAACCATACTTAGGAAGGATAGTGAACCTAGCCAAGGGACAGGGTCACAAACATCCCTTTGAGCAGACAAGATTCTCTGCGCCCCCTCAAGGCGCTGTACATTCCTCCCAGCTAGATGAAGAATCCCTCCTGCCTGCCTTTGCAGGACTGAGAGGGCGGGCGGGCTTCGGTGAGCAGCAGAGATGGAGACCCTCCTTCCCCATTCACCCTGTCACTCTGCCCATGGACCAGCCTGCAGTGTCCCCTAGACTCGCCCCTGTGTCTCTGTGCCTCATACAGAGGCTGACACGCACTAGGCACCTCCAAGACACTTGTTGAGTGAAGGAGAGGACCCCAGCAGCTGGTCAGTGAAAGAGGTATTTCTGAAACTGTTTGAAATGAGTAAAGTGGCACTTATTGTGTTGGAGTGGGGGGGCCTGCGAGTGTAGACAGTTTTGACCTGGGCTGGAGCTCCCCTCACTCTCCCTTCTTTCCCTTCCTCACTCCACCAGCCCCTCACCCACTCCTCCCGCCTGACTTCCTCCATTCATTCTCCATCCTCTCCCTTCCCCACCTCTCCCTTTTACACTGACAGCCCCATTTATGAACAGAAGAGGTAACTCTGGAAAGGGTTACCCAGAGAGATCAAGGAGATGATTGCATTGAGATGAGGGTGAAAGGAAACCCACCCATCCCACCCCACCCCACCCACCCCACCCCACCCCACCCCCAATCTGGCTGAATGGCACAAAGGAGAATAGGTCTATGGTCACCCAACCCAGCAAGTGTCTCTCTCGGCCTTGAGGTTCTGTGAAGCCCCCTCCCTTGGCCTATGGGTCCTAGACAGCAGAGCTGTGGCCAGTATTGTCAGGGTGGACATGGGGTGGGCAGACCCCATGAATCACAGGCATCATGAGTGGGGGTCTCACTGGGACTCCTTGTGTGATTATTTTCACCCCACCCCCAAGACTGGCTTCTCTTGGGACAGAGATGTTGACCTTTTCAACTCACTGATGAATGAATGGATCACTTGCCTGGTTCCTAATTTGTCTCAACTATCACCTCCTTAGAAATGTCTCACCAACCAGACCATTTTGAAATGTCCACCACCACCACTCCGTTTTCCTAGAAACATGCACTACTTCTGAAAAGCCCATCTTCTACTCTCAAATGTGGTTTGTCTCCCTCAATGGTCATGCTCCACTGCATGGAGCTCAGATGTGGCTTATTTGTGGGTCTGTCCTTGGAGTCTACAGATCTGGACTGCAGAGAAGGGGTCACAAGTCACCATCCAACTTGGGGCAGGTGTCAAGAAGCTAGGGTGACACATATGAAAGAAGACTTTGAAAACAGAGCATAGGAAGAGAGTATAGAAAGCCCTTGACCTGATATTTCTGCCTGGTTCCTTTGTCCTTTGCTCCAAGGACTAATTAGATTTGGTTTAATAAATTCATCTGTGAAAATCACAAAGAGCAAACTTACACACACACACACAGAGAGAGAGAGAGAGAAAGACATAACAGACAGACAGACACACATACACGCAGAGACACACAATGCATGTATACATATACAGATGAGACAGACATACACAGTCACACAGGAATGGAGCCTGAAGTTCCCTTAAGCCTCTGCCTTTTTGTCCCTGGGCCAAGGTCGGGTGGGCCAGGCTGGAAACTCAGGAAAGAGTGCCCCATTTTAGATTAACTCTGGCCGCACTGGAGATCAAGGAATGCTTCTGGGAGTTTTTTCCTCCCAAAGGCTAGAGTTTCAATGAGCCAACACAAATTATGGCAGGTGGTGAGGGGAATTCTGAATAAAAATAGGGTTGGTACAGCATTTGTCTGACTATTATATAAGTGGTCAGAGAAACTCTTGAGAAGTTGGAATGGGAGAGGTATACCTTGCCTGGACCTGAGATGGGTGGATGAAGGCAGAAGTAAGGAGACCAGTTACGGTGACCTGGATTGGTAGGGGCAGGCTCCCCCATATCTCAGGCTCAGATACCTGATGAACCTAGGGTAAGGGGTCAACCTTGGGATGGGAAGGAAGGAGGGCTCCAGGCCTGTGGCTGGGGTTCAGCTAGAGCCGGGGGCTATGTGAACAAGCAAATTTAGGTGCAAGGAAATTGGGATCTGATTTTGGATTGTGCGTTGTCTGTGTGCCTAGAGCCATGGCAGGGTTGGTGGAGATGGGGTGTCAGGGCCAGGAGAGAATGGGTAGGAGACTGAGAACTGGCCTGGGACCTCCAGCAAGGAGAGGCATGTGGGGGACACCGAGGAGGGGCGCTTACTGGACAGTCTTGGTGTAGTTGGGATGAAAACCAGCAGAAGACTCTTAGGAGAAGTGGAGAGTGATGGAGACCAAGTGGAGACTGATCTTTAAAGGGGCTTTGTGTGAAAGGGAGTAGAGAAACGGGATGATGTGGGTACAAGGCAGGACTGACCGACCTCCTATTCCTGAACCAGATAGGGCACCTGGACGCTGAGAAGGCTCACAGGAGGACTAGCTCCCTTCTCCACCTCACCCTTGGACACTCAGCCCTACCTGCAGGTGTAAGGGGGAGAAGGGTCAGTCATTGGAGGATCCCAATGAAGTAGCAGGGGTAGGAGCTTCCTAGGCAAAGCAGAGCAGCCTGCTCATGAGAAATGGTGTCTTGGGGTCCTTCACGGTGGATCCTGGGAATAGGAGGGACAAGACAGCTCCTGCCTCTGATAGGTTCCTAGCAGCTGTGAACCCTGTCCTGGGTTCTCTGAGTTCTGTCAAAGCTGCAATCTTGAAGACGGACATAAGCCTCTTCCTGTCTCTGTGGGTTGAGAAGCGACTAGCCAGCCTGGCTGCTAAGCCACCCTTCCTCTCATTAAGCAAAAAAGGGCCCTATTAAGTAAAGAAAAAATCTGGACCAAGGAGTGCAGCATGCACCTGGCATGCTACCTGTGTGTGAAAAAGGGAAAGAAACTGCACATCCATGGACATTGCATGAGAGACATGGCAACCGCACTGAGGAACAAACACCCAGCCCACACCACAGCACAAGCCACAGGGCCTGGGGAGTAGAAGCTGGGCAGGAAGAACTGACTGAGGAGGACAGGCCATCCTAGGAACTGTGTAGGAACTGTGGCTCATGTCTGGCTGAGCCCTTGCCAAGCAAAGGATCACAGGTTTTCCTGCCCTGCTGTGAACAAGGCAGTCCCAGAGTGACCCACTCACGGCTCAGGTCCTGTGATGTTTAGCTAAGAATTATTCATCCAAGACCCACATGGAGGCTCAGGGCTGTTTACCACAGGCCAACCTCAGCCGCGGGCTATTCTGGGAGCTGGAGGTGGGGACAGTCTGGTAGGGGAGGGGTTGGCTCTGGACAGCAGGCAGAAGCAGACCATAGTCTTCATCGAGCCTCCAACTGTACATTGGTATTATGGGGCACATAGTCTTAATCCCTGTATGGAGAGCCAGAGAGAATGGAAGATCCCACCTGTCTGGGGCTTGGCTAGCAAGGGACTGACAGGGTAACAGGCCAGGAGGGGAGAACCATGGTAGGAGAGACGCCTCCTTAAGAGAAGAGACACTAAGACCAGCATCCTCTGTGTGGAGTTGAGGGGCTAGAGAGCTGCTGTGTGGGGAAGCTTTCCATGAGTGAAGATGGCCTATCCCTGCAACAACCATCACCAGCCTGCCGACCTCACCCTTTTACCCACCGCCACTCGCCAGGCCTCCGCCTGGCCCTCAGGTTTGAATTCTCCAACCACTACCTAAGGAGTCTTTAGAAAACAGAGCCCCTGTCCTCCTGTGTTCTAATTAAAAACAGATCACAGGGGCCTCCGCTGGTGGTGCAGCGGTTCAGCGCTGGGCTGCAAAGTTGCCCACAGCCTCTGCAGCGCCAGTTCGATCCCCCAGCGAGGGTCCCACATGGCGCACAGACCACTCCTGCAGCCCGCTGCTCCCCTCAGCAGTGTATTTCGTCAGTCTGCCTATTCTGTTCCCCGCTCCGGCTCTGGTGAATTCTCTCACCCTCCTGCTTTGTGCTTGTATAAATAAAAAATAAATCTTTAAAAAAAAAAATAAAAAAACAGATCACGCGCCTCCCCAGTGGCACAGCAGGTTGAGCACAGCACTGTGAAGCTGTCTACAGTCTCTGCAGCGCAGGTTCGAATCCCAGCCGGCCAGGGAGAGTCCCACATGGGGGGCAGACCTCTCCTGTCTCACCTGCTGCTCCCCTCAGCAGTGCTTTCCATCCGTCTGCCTGTTCTGCTCCTCACTCTGTCTCTGGTGAATCCTCTCACCCTCCTGTGCCTCTGGCCTATACCCCAGCTATTGTATAAATAAATAAAAATAAATAAATAAATCTTTAAAAAAAAAAAACAGAATACAAAGTCCAAAAAGGAGCAAATGAAACAGTAAAGAGTTTATTTTGTACATTTCTGCATTGCTCAAATGATTTTATATTCTTTTCTTTCATAGTGGAATAGACACAAAAAACTGGCCATCTATTGGCCATAAATAAATGTTAGGAAATTGCACATGAAGGTAACCTGTTCGCAGAGTCCACACGCAGACACACACACAGCTACTCACAGACATATACTCTTTAGTCTGTTCATTAAACACAATGCAAGACAAAAACTAAGCTTCAAAAATATTTCTACCTGGAAATTAATAACACAAATAAAAATAGTCTGATATATAATTTGGGGACTGTGAAGTAAACCAGAAGGGAAATTATAGACTATTCAGAAATGAACACAGTGAGCGCGGCACTGATTAAAACCGGCAGGACACCCCCAAAGGGCTCAAGTAGGAAGCGTGGCGTGATGACGCATTCATTAGAAATTGGAAACGACTGAAAATAAGAGCTTAGCTTTCCGTGTGCGGCACTACAGAAAGAACAATGAAATAAGCCTAAGTGGAGAAGGAATGAAGTCATACAGAACACAATCAAAGCAGCCAAAAAGAAACAATGGTGAAGTTGGCTAATAAAATAAAAGACATTTCTCTGAATAGCCCAATAGGAGAGTTAATTGGTTGTGAAATCTGATTGAGGAAAGAAAAGGGAGAAGAAATAAATGTCTTAGGAATGAGAGATGTACACAAGTGGAAATGGGGGGTTGGTTACAGTAGCCCCAGGAAAGACCGTGCCACTCAGTGCCCTTGTATGGGATGATACAAATGAAAACGGGACTTTTAAAGCAAAATTCCAATGACCCAAAATGACTTAAGAAGTACTAGAAAAAGAAACTAGACCAATCGTCAGAGGGGAAATTGAAAAATGATCAAATATTTTTTCCTAAAAACAAAAGCCAGGCTCACTTTATGTGACAGCGTCATCAGACACTCAAAGAACAGATACTTCGTATGCCACAGAAATTGCTCACAGCACAAGGAAAAGAAGGACAGTCACTGGTGTTTCCTGGAGGTGTCTGCACACTGCTATCTACCTCAGGTGAGGCCGTTTCTGGAAGAAGATCCCTTCATTTACTTAGCAAAGGAGAACACCTTTTGATTATCCAATACCTGCTGAAAGCCACTTTGTAAATCCCACACCTTTTCCTGTAAGATTTCTTGGCAAATCAGAACTAGTAGGGAGTGGCTGCTCTGTAACAAGGGGTTGCCACTGGAAAACTGCAGCCCCCTTCTAATCCTGCTGAGCAGAGATTTATTTGCAGCATTCCTTGCAAATGAGGAATTGCTTCATGTTGTAGACAACGGAATTTTCTGAGGTTCCATTTCCCTTCACAGTGAGTTCTCTGCTCCTGCCTAAATAAACACCCACTGAGCTAAGCCCCTGACTCCTTCTTATTGTCCTTCTCCCCCACATCTCTGGGTCATAGGAATGCTTAGCCCCTGCACCTGGAGATACTGGCTCCATTCCAACTCTTCTCCATGTACCCCAAGCCCTGCTTCTGGTGCCCTCTCTCTCCAAGTGCCCCTAAGCTTCCTGAACCCCTTCTTTCCATGCATCCCTGGGCTCTCCACAAGTCCCAGCAAATGTCTTTGGTGCTCTGGCATCCACGCATCTACATGTCCAGGCCTGCCCTACCCCTGGAACTCAGGACTGCTCCAACTGGCTCTCTCCATTTGGATACTGAATGGGAATCTCCAACCCAATGTGTCTGAAACTGAGATCTCCCTAATACTGCTTCTAGTTGAATATTGAGCTAGACCGCAAATCATGGGATCATCCTTGATGTAAATCCTCTTAACACAATTTTTAAAATATGCCAGAATCCAGGCCTCCCTGGTGGCACAAGGGGTTAAGACGCAACCTACAGGGCTATCTGCAGCCACTGAAGCACAAGTTCAATCCCCTGCAGGGAGCTGCCCGTGTGGTGCAGCAGACCTCTAACGACTCGCCTGCTGTTCCCCTCAGCAGTGCATTTCAGTCGATCTGCCTGTTCTGTTCCCACTCTGTCTCTGGTGGGTCCTCTCACCCCCCACGCCTCTGGCCTGTACCCCAGTTCTTATATGCATAAATAAATAAATTTTTTTTTAAAAAATATGCCAGAATCCGGCACTTCTCTCCACCGCTGCGGTTAATGATGGTCACCAATGTCTCTGGCTGGATTATTGCAGTAGCCTCTTCACTGGACCCCTGGTTTCTGTCCACCCTCCTCCTGCTTTCTCCCCACAGCAATCAGAGTGATCCTATTAAGACAAGTACTTCAGGTTGTTTGTCTACTCAAAGTCCTTCAGCTGTTCTTCATCCAAAGTACTGACCAAGCCTATAAAAACACCCCCCCCACCCCGCCCCGTTGGTTATCTCCGCTTCTCTCTCCTCTACCACCCAGGAAAGGATGGTCCTAACCCAGGGCCTTCGCACACACTATGAAGGGCTCCAGTCATCTGTGCCGGGTGGACACAGTCTGCATGCACTTTCTTGTCAACTCTGACCTTACAATAGAGATGCCTTCAGACCCAAACAGAAAGTCAAGCAAAGAGGATTAGGGGTGCTGCTTTGGTACCAACTAAGTCATCGGGGCCAAGGCCTTCCAGAATGGGGAGGATGGAGATGAAGTAATGAAAGATGTTATCAATTAATTTGTCTCCTTCCTTTCACCAAATGAGGGATATTGCTCTGATGTCCACCAAAGCTTGCTAACTTGAATGTAGAAAGACAGAATCGACGAGACTTGCAAATATTTTTATTATCACCAACTTGCCAGTGACATCATTTTCTCTTTTCGTGGTAATGGAGAAGTAATTTTAGAAGGAGGCATTTGTAACATTAAAAGGCATTCACCAAACATTATTTTATGCATGAATGTAATCTACAGGTTTGGTGATTAGAGGGGAAAATGCAAATATTAGACAATTAAGATTTGATATTAGAGGCAAATGCAAGATTCAAGTGAGAGAATAAATTACAGCACAACATCTTATTCAGAGCCTCAGATGTCTGGTCCTGGAGTAAAAACTTCATGCTGATACCTAACATAGTGTGGGGACAGCAGGTTCCCCTGGGGGCACAGCGGTGCTGGGGGCACATCAACTCTCCCTCTTCAGGTCCGCTCTAATGGTCCAAAACGCCCTGGCCTCAGAGCAAGCTTCATGCAATACAACCATGTTGAGAACGCCATCTCGTCCTTTGCAAGCCATGCAAGTCCACGTCTTCTTCGGAGTTCAGGTGCAAGCCCCAGGTAAGCTTCACACAGCGCCTTGGACCACACTTTGCAGCTTCTGTCTTGCACGCTGCAGCCTCTGCCAGACTGGAATAATGACTTTAACTCAGGGCCTCCCCTCCCACCAGGGAGGAAGCTCCAGGAAACCTTCCTTGGGGACCCCCTGAGTGAGGGTCACGGTTCAACCCAGACAAAATCTGCCACATTCAATGTTACCATGGAAACAGAGCATAGGGTAGAACTCCTCCCTGGCACTGGAGGTTATGAAAGCAGAGGTGTCTCCCCTCGCCCCTGTGCTGATGTGTCCCATGGCAAAGGGCACAGCAGGGGAGCCCAGTGCTCATGCTTATCATGCAGAGGGACAAGACCTTGTTCCCCAGCACATTCTAGATGCCACAGTGAGGCTCATCAGAAGGAGCCGCTAAAGAGGGGCATCAGATTCTGAGCTCCGTAATCCCCTTGGGTGTGAGATTACTGCACACAGATAAATCCTGGAAACAGCTGCCCAGAATATTCTTTGTATTGGCAAGTGTGCGTTGAGGTCATTATTCAGGATTTTATAGGCAATTCTTGGCTGTGTCCCAGAATGCCTGTGTCTTTGCAGAAAGAGAAGTTGCGCTTTATGGGTGACAGATGTCTCCCTCACACCTCTGCATCATCACCACGGTGATGGACTGGGCGATGCCCTGCAGACTGCACCTGAGGGGTGGGGTGTGATCTTCATGAAGATTGTTTCTCACTCTGCCATTCCCTCCCATCTAGTCCTTATGGCAAGAGCAGTCTGGAGCCCACATATCCAGGTAGCCCAGGGGTTGGCTACTGTCCCCTGGGGTCAGGAAGGTGCAGGTGTATTTCCTCCAGGTCCCTGGAACTTGCCTTTTCTCCTCCCTTCTGTGCTCTGCAGTCATCGATGGGAATTTCCTCAATCGAACCCTGTTCTCTTTATCAGAAGATAAGCAAAAACAATTCTTGTTTAGTGTGAGCCCCCCCACCCCCACCCCCATCCAGGCATAGGCAGTGCAGTGAAGGCTGAAGCCCCATTCTCTCTGCTCGGTCCGCTGGATGCCTGTCTCCTGGGGTGTGTAATCATGGCTCAGATCTGCCTCCAGCCTCTGGCTTTGCAACAGAATTTGAAAAGAAGGATTGATTTCTCAGTCGAGGGAAATCACTGCATTTGGCCCATAGAGAGAACAGCTTAAATATCCCTGAAAGCCAGCTCTGCTCCTCGTCTCCACTCTGCTCAAAGGCTGAAAGAAAGGCTCTGCCCCACCAGGGAGAGAACAGTGCTCTGGGAGGCTCAAAGGACAAGCTCCCAGACCTCTTCCGAGAGGCCAGGATGAAGATTCTGGAAAGCAATTCAGGAGTATAGATGAGCAGGTGGGATAGGCAGAGCTCCAGGAAGCAGAATGATCCAAAAGCTGGGAGGCTGAGGGAACAGGGATGGTGTGGCAGTTCATATCCTTCTCTGAGGGATCCTGCTATGCAGGCAGTGAGTCAGAGGAATCCAGAACTACAGCCTGAGCCATCAGCAAGCTGGTAGGAGGAGGGTCAGCATCAAGCCAGCCGTGCCTACGTGGGGCCCTTGTTACCTGCATTTCAGGGGCACAGTAAGCATAGCAAAGACCTTGTTGATGCCCCACCCTGGCCTGCTACAAATAAATGTTTGTTTTGCCCAAAATTCATAGGCTGATGTCCAGTAGATGGTGTTAGAAGGTGGGGCTTTTGGGGGTGATTAAGTCATGGAGTGGAAGCTGCATTAATGGGACTAATGTCCATATTAAAGGATCCAAAGCACTCTTGTTCCTTTGGCCCTGTGAGGACACACAGGAAGATGCTGTCCATGAACTAAGAGAGGCCCTCACCAGACACTGAAGCTGCCTTGATCTGGATGTCCAGACTCTAAAATTTAGAGGACTAAAATTCTGCTGTTTAAGGCCCCTTGCATGCTATTCTGTTATAGCAGCTCGAACCCCCTAAGACAACTCCCACCAGCCAGTGGCCACCATGCTAGACCCATGGGGCCTGGGAGGGAGCTGGAAGAAGGCAGTGAAAGTGATCCCACCTACAGGCTCAGGCCCCAGAAAATGAAGTTAATAGCAGAGACCCAGAGGGTGAACAGAGGGGCAGTCAGCTATCAGAAACGAAGCAGAACCAAGAGTTCTGCTTCTTCCAGGCCCAGTGATTTGAGAAAGTAGGTTTGTTTTCACATCAGTTGGCTCCATAGGTATTTAAAATACCATCAGCCCTAACCCAAATACTTTGTTTTTGGGTTCAGCAACAGTGAAACAGCCCTGGATGGGGTTCAGGTGTGCACTGGTCTGCAGGCTGATATGTAGGTGAACCCTCTATCTCTGAGACCTCCATGGTCATGGGCACCATCAGGACCCAAATATTGGCTTTTTGAGTGCAGAGTGGCTTTGTAACTTGCCCCATTTCCAAGGTTACTTCCGTAGGAATTCAGGAGTGACAGTTGCCCCCAGGTCACACTTGGCCCTCTCTGTGTGTTGGCCTCTGTGGACCAGAGCCCAGAATCAGGTGGAGCTACCCCCAATCCCAGGTCAGCCTATTATACCTGGGCAGCCAAACCTCATTGCAAAGTGGGCCTGGGCGAGGCTGCTGGGTGGTTCTTCCCACCATCCATGTGCAGAATGAAGGCATGTGGGCAGGGCAGGGGAGCCAGCATGGAGCAAAGGGACCCGGGAATGGCAGATGTAGAAAGTTTTGGAAAGTTACCCATTGCTTTGGGGTCTCCCTGGGCACCCAGTGCCTACCTACCTTTTGGCCCCCACCTCTCCAGTTCTCATTGTTCCAAATTGCTGAGGTCTCTGGAAACCTTATTTGTATCTTCAAAACTGTTCTCAAGTGAAGGCTGAACGGGGGCAGAGGGGGCAGACCCATGAAGGAGATTTGTTTTCCAGGGAGGGTCAAAGGAAGCCGGGGGACCCCACCCCCTCAAGTCACAAAGGGCTGGGCCAGGGAGAACTCAGCCTGTCTAGGGTCCCCTGCTCTGATGGGAAAATGAAAATGGGCTGGATGGCACCTGCGTGGGCTGTGTCAAGTGTGGTAGCCAGGAACAGGCTCACCAGCTGCCAACCAAAGCTGAGTCCTCGCCAAACGCACCAGCCAGTGGTCATGATGGGGGCCCTGGGGTCAGGGCAGTGAGTAAGCTGGAGTATCTGGGCAGGTGCACACATGACTAATATACCTGGGTGTGCACACATGCTCATGCATGAGGCAAATACATGTAGATGCACATTGACATATGTATATGCACAAACATGTGCTGTACATGCATGTACACATTTCCCCATGTGAGCACTGCATGCAAGTGCATTGTGTGGTGTATGCTTGTGTGTTCACATGTGTGTGTCCAATCATATGCTTGCACACACATGCAGTTACACAGACCCCTTTTTCTTTCTTTTTTTTTTTTTTTAATAAATTTTATTGTTATATTCCCCATACAATTGCAGCCCCCCATTCTGACCCCAATCCCTCCCCTCCCGCCCCCGCCCCCCTAAAAGTGTCTCTGGTTCATAGTTTTTTGTTGATTTTGATTTTCACTTTCTTATAGTTATTCATTTTCCTGGTCCCTTATTTAAGTTTTCTAGATTCCTGCTATGAGTGAGACCATCCGGTATTTTCCTTTTTCTTTTTGGCTTATTTCGCTGAGCATGATCCCTTCCAGCGCCATCCATGTTGCAGCAAATTGCATGTGTTTATCTTTTTTGAATGCTGAGTAATATTCCATGGTATATATGTACCACATCTTCTTGATCCAGTCATCTATTTTTGGGCATTTGGGTTGTTTCCAAAGCTTAGCTATTGTAAACAGTGCTGCTATAAACATAGGGGTGCAGGTGTTCTTTGGAATTGATGTTTCTGTGTCCTTTGGGTAAATACCTAGGAGTGGAATTGCTGGGTCATATGGAAGCTCTATGTTTAGTAGGTCCAGAAATCTCCACACAGCTTTCCACAGTGGTTGGACCAGTTTGCACTCCCACCAACAGTGCAGAAGAGTTCCTTTTTCTCCACACCCTCGCCAACATTTGTTGTTGCTAGTTTTTTTAATATGTGCCATTCTCACTGGTGTAAGATGGTATCTCATGGTAGTTTTGATTTGCATTTCCCTGATGACAAGTGATGTTGAACATTTTTTCATATGCCTGTTGGCCATTTGCATTTCCTCTTCAGAGAAGTTTCTTTTAAGCTCTTCTGCCCATTTTTCGACTGGATTATTTTCTTTGTTGTTGTTGAGTCTCATCAGCTCTTTGCAGATTTTTGTGATCAGTCCTTTATCATTAGTGTTGGGTGCAAAAATGTTCTCCCAGTTGGTGGGGTTTCTCTTTGTTTTTGTTATTGTCTCTTTTGCTGTGCAAAAGCTCTTTAATTTGATATAGTCCCAGCTGTTTATCTTTGCCTTCACTATCACTGCTTTGGGTGATGTGTCTACACAGACCCCTTTTTCATTTCAGCAGGAACCACTTGCAAGTCTCAGACACACACAAAAGCCAGTCATGTAAACAGCAAGTTTGACATTCATGCTCTAGCGTTCCAGCTGTCAGAGCAGACAGGTCTGGGATGGGGGTGTCAGGGATGGAAGGAATTTCCCCATTTTAGCAGCTCTGGGAAATGAGAGCCTGAGGAATTTGTGAAACACGTGCTTGCTGTCTCCAAAACATACCCAGGTGCTCACATAGACTAGGTCCCTCCACCCTCCACCCCGCCTGCATGGATCCAGGCAGATTCGGGGCCTCCCTGCTCCCAGAAGATCCAAGACCTCTCCCCACATTGTGACTTGTAACTGTGAGCCTTGAGTTGCTGCCTAGATTTTCAAATACTAAGGTCTGAATACACAGAGACTGTGAACATGAGTCCAGGTGAAAATAGCACCTTGGCTCAATCCTGGGAGTCATGGGTCATAGGCGTCAATCTCTCTGTTGCCCCCTGGTCTTTCTTGGTGTGTGTTCAAGGACGAGAAAGACAGACATTTATGTCCTGAATCCTCCTGGGGAGGAAAAACAACCATGGCTAGAGACGCCCAGGGCCTTTCCAAGATGTCCGGTTAGGCCACTCTGGCTTCTGACCAGCGTGGGCATCTGGGACATCTGGGACAAGCTCCACCAGCATCATCAGTTAGATAATGCCCGAAAAAGACCAGACAAAGCCATCAAGCCCAAAACACCTCTCCAGCTTTAAAAAGAAAAAAAAAGCAAGCAGAAACTTTCTCTCTAGGCCAAGGATAAATTAGCTAAGGACAAATGCAGTGCGATGATCATTCATCATCACCAGCCGAGAGGACACTGGGAACCCTGTCCTGGCCTCGTGACTCAAGGTCAGAAGCTTCTACTTTCCCTCATTATTTCTATTTTTAACAATTGTGTTCAGGCCTCCTGCAAAAATAGCAAGAGGTGAGACCATTTCAAGTGCTAACATGCCCCCCCTCCCCCTTTGTCAGAAAACCGCAGGGATGCAGGAAAAACTGGCCAGGACTTGGGAAGCGTGACATTGAGCCTTTCACCACCAGAACCAATACGGCCCTGGCGATGTCTGATCCACTCTTCTCTGCACAAGTGAGCAAACTGAGGCCAGCCAGAGCAGGCATGTTTGAGGTCATTCAGAAAATGGGGCCTGGACTCTCTGAGATGCAGTCCTCGGCGGCTAAGAAATCTGGTCACAGAAAGTGACCGACAGGACAGGAGCAGCAAAAGCATGGCTTCTGCTGAGAGTCCCCCAACCTCTGTGCTTTGAATCAAAGATCAGGCTCCTCCCCTACTAGTCCCTGAGAGCTAAGGGGCTAAACATCGCTCAGGTCCGAAGAAATTAAGGCAAGCCTGTTTGGGCTCCAAAGAGGCACCGGGTATCTCCTTTGTGGATGCCGGTGTGCACACAGTCCTATAATTGTGCACACGTGTGCATAGGCATGTAATCACATGTGTGAACATGTGTGCCCATATGTACTATGTGTGTGGACACATGCCATGTGTGTACATGTTCTCCTGTGCACATGAACTTACTTGTGTGTGTATTCATGTGTCAGAGAACATTGTGCACATACGCATTCGTGTGTACATGCATGTACAGTCATCCCTCAAGGCCCAAAAGAACAGGACTTCTCTAGGAGTCAGGAGGCCCAGTCCGGTTGTTACTCTTCCCCATTCAGGAGGTTAGGCATCAGCTCCCCATTCCTACCTCTCAATTGGGGCCTCTTGGGCAGCACAGACAGCTGGGCCCCTAGCCCAGTGGCTGCTGTGGGTCAGCCTGAACACTTGTTCAGGACTAGTCAGTCTCTCACCTGCTTTCCTCAGTTATGTGGATGGGGGTGCTAAGGCCTCCTCACAGTGACCTCTGGTCTAGACAGACCAAGTCCTTCCTGAGAGACTCTAGGAGAATGTCCATGAGGATTGAGATGGCTGCCCGGGGCAGGCCACTTGTCCTGTACATGTGTGTACATGTTCACCTGTGCACATGCACTTACTTGTGTTAGTGGCTGTGATGAGGCACTGTCTTCACACACTTGCCATTTATAAAAGGGTCAAACTGTGATGCTAACCCACCCATTATTTATCTATTACTACTCACCAAGTTACCTGGAACCTACTAATTGAAAGGACAGCATTTGGCTTCTCATGTTTTCTGTAGGTCAGGGATCACTGGCTTAGACTTGAGGCCAGGGGAGAGCACTACACAAGGGGACACCAGGAGGTGGGCTCAGTGGGGGCCACCTTACATCCTGCTACCACAGGGCCCAAATCTGTACAACTGATAGTGAGTGAGTGGTGTCGTCACACACAAACCCAGAGCATGAACTACTCTATGCCTGACAATAACAATACTGCCAACTGGAAAGAAGCCAGACACACACAGTGCCTGCTGTACCATTCCATTTATGTAAGACTCTACAACAGCACTCTCGTCAATGGTGTTGAAAATCAGAATAGAGATTACCTGGCAGCAGGGAGGTGACTTTGTTGTCTGCCAGGAGGGGATGAAATGAAGCAGTGAGACAATAAAGAAAGGGGACCCCATCTGACCCCAGAGCCCACTGTCACCTGTTCTGTGCGCCCTGTGTGACACTTGGCTCCATCCACACTCCTCAGGAAGCCCACCAAGGTTTGACCCCCTGCAGGTGTGAGGGCTGCAGATCTGCACAGATCAAGACCAGCCACTCATGCCCTCAACCCCACAAGGAAATTACTCGATTGAAGAAATAAACAAAACAAAAACATAGCAATAGAAGAGTAAATTTGCACTCCTAAAGATATTTGTGGCCATATCCACAAAAATATACATATGGGGGAGGATACTTCAGCATTTGAGGGAAATAAAGGTGACTTATGCTTCAGAAATTATTGGAATATGATGCAATTATTTACAACGAATTTACAAAATGACTTAGATCTTGAGAAAATAGTGCCAATTATAAAGGAAAACATGTGCACTAAGACAGAAACCATGTAAAATGTTGACATTAGTTCTGAAAATAGAAGTAGACATGAATACATGTAAAAAAAAAGTTGATAAAGTAACAGAATTATGGGTGTGTATTTTCTTAAATTCCCCTTTAGTGAAAAGATACAAGTTTTCTAACAGAGAGGAGATGAAAGGGCAGGGCAGGGAGTTCTCATGAACCAGGAGCTTGGGGACTGGGGGCCAGGTGTTGGGATCCAGGCTGGAAAGCTGGCACAGGTGCCCAGGGACCCAGGTGAGCGCAGAACCTGAGAGGTGGGGTTAGAACCAGGGGAAGGAAGAGAGGCACCATCTGGGAAGTGAGAGGGGCCTCCACCTCTGGGCGTCTCCTATTATGGTTTATCATAATCAAAGAAACAAAGATCAATGATGTTAACATTCTCCCAAAATGATGATGGAGAAGCTAATTACTGAGAGGGAAAAAAGTTTAGATAATGGAAAATGAGGTGTGTGCATATAAATATTTTTGCCTTTTAATCAATTGTGATTAGAAAAGCCAATGCCTTGGGCTGTTTTCTGGTGACAAGATGCATCGCCTTCTTTCCACCGTCCTAGCCATTACTTAACCAGGGCTTGACGGCTAGAAACAAATCATCCACCGGTTCATTTTATGGCTCATTAAGCAAGGATAGCAGACACCCATTACTGCTTTTTGGCATTAAGAAGATTTTGAAACGTATGCACTGCTAATGATGCTGGAATTAGCAAAGGTCAGAGCGAACATTAATGGAATTCTTAGAACATTAATGGAATTCTTATCCGCACAGCATAAGTGGGCCCATTTCCTCCTCTTGGTAATGGTGTGGGTGCTATTAAAAGCAGGGCTGGAACCCACACAACGAGGAAATTGCAACCCCTGGCAGGAGGCATCCAACTGCCTAATGCACTGGTCTCCCAGGTCTCCACAGGGAGGGGACATTGCCTACATTCGGGCATCAAGACAGAAGTAGAACTTAATAATTATTTTTCAGCAAAGGTTTTGTTTAAAGATTTCACAACCAGGGTCTTCCAGACAGGGACATGCCAGTCCATTTTCCCTTTAAAATAATACTCTTGATTTTTAACATTGTTTTAGATTCAATGATTTTATACACTACATTTTTTTTTTTAATATGAAGGTCTATAAGTAAAAGTGGATAAAACATTAAGACTGAACTGCTGTGGGAGTTGTAATGGGTGAGGGACCCAGAATCCCACACTAGGCCTTCCCTCACCCCCCAGTCTTAGTGGTACCCAGGATACCCCATAGCTCCACAGGTCTGAGGGACCCCACTAGAGATCCTGGACTTTGGCAGTTCCCAACTATTCAGACAGATTGGACAGCACACCCGACAACACATCCACACAGGGCTGCTTCCTCCAAGGGGGCTCCAGTTTGGGATGGCAAGCTGGCATGACCCCTTAAGATGAAGAATGTGCTGCTTGCGAGGACAGCCAGCAGCAAAACCAGGGCTCCCGAGCCAGGCTCTGTAGCAACCAACCCAGACAGTCAGGGCTTGGTCAGTGGCTACAAAAATTAGGGGAGTCTTGAAGTGTTAGATAACACTTCAAGTGTTAGGTACCTCCTCACTTCTAACCCAGAGGCAACCGAAGAAAGGTTATTATGCTCCTTTAACCAATCATTCAGATGCCTGCTCTAGGCAAGGCCTCATCCACCAAGCCTGCAGCCGCCTTCCTGGTGGCAGTGACCAACTCCCCGGCCTGTGGTTGAGTCTCTGCCAAATACAAGTGAAGGCAGCTGACCGTGCCATGCAAATTCAGAGAAGCAGCTTCTGTCCTCATTTGATGCGGTTTCATTTAGATCCACACTCTCCACAGGCCTGGTCACAGTGAGGACAAATTATACCCTAGAAGTAAGAAAACTCAGACAAGTACACTCAGGGAGGAAGAAAGTCAAGGCTCTTTCTTTTGTGTCTTGCATCCTTTTCATTGACTCTCCTGAAGTTCTCGTAGGAACACGAGCCTGGCAGTGCGCACTGCCCGTGGGAGGACTGTAATAATATTTGGCTGTTGATTAGATGGAAATACACTCCTGGTGGGGAAGATTGTTAGCGCCATGGGAAGTTCATTTTTAAATTGTAAGATATAGTTCTAAGCAACCAAACAAAACAAGCCCATTTCCCACACAGGTGTTTATCAGGAGCCTGGACTGTGATGTCAGCACCGAGTCTACCCAAACAACCATCCAATTGACCCTCAGCCTGTGCACAGAGCACCTGTGGACCTCTGACTTGGGCAAGAGCTCCAAGTCGTCCTCAGGGGTCTTCGCTCTAATGACCTGAGATAGGGCAGGAGAGGGTGGCATCCCTCTGTCTTGGTTGCTCTGCCAAGAACTACCAGTTAGGGAAAGGCAAGTAAAGGGTGCTTCCCAGTTGGCACCTTCTCTCCTGTAAGAGGAGGAGGGGAGATGAAGGGTCATAGAGGCACTCAAACCCCCTCCAATTCCTTAGAAAAGCAGATTCTGTCTGGGCACATAGGAGGCTGTCCCGTCAGCCTGTCCCATCAGACCACTGGTCTCCAGAGCTGGGAGCTCTCCACAACTGGCCTCAAAGCTTGGAAATCCCTATAGTCTCTCACCAAGATGGAAATACAGTTTCCTCTAAGAAAATCTACTATTCAAGTGCATGATCTTAATCAGATGGTTAAATTGAGACACTATTGCTAAATTTATGATCAAAGAAGAGAGACCAGTTTCCTCTAGAGACCCAAACCCCTGGTATCACACCATGAACCCAGGAAAACATGAAAGGCAGGTGCAGAAACTCTCCAGTCCCCAAGGACACCAGCCTCTCCCCAGAGTGTGCAGGAGAGCACTCTGCTGCTGGGCCCAGCTGTCCACGAGAAGTCAGAGACAGTTGTGCAGTGATGGTCTGAAAGTGTTGGGCCCCGACTGAGATTGGTTCCCTGAGTTCCTAGAATTTGCCCTCCTAAAAGGTGATATGGATGCCAGCGAAACCAGGTGTTGGGGTGACAAGTAAGGGGCACTGTCCAGGCCCCCCTTTTGGGGCAATGGGACAGAACCGTGCAGGATGAGGTCACTTCTTAGGGCTCCACAGTGATGGTCTATGCAGTATGCGCCCCATTCTTACCCAACGAGTGTTTTTTCCTCCAATTTTCATTGTGGACATGTCCCTCTTGACTTTTTTGAAGGTAAATGTTAGCTTCTTGTGTGGCTGACCAACTAAAACAGTAGATGAGAGAAATGCCCTTGAAAATGCTTCCAACAGGGAACATTTAGACACACTAAATATATACTTTATATGGAGTTTAATGAACACTCTGCTGCTTTTGATAACTATGATTTCTTTATCTTCTGGTAAACAGGGACCAGAGGTTTTTTATTTTTATTTCAAGAATAAAATGTAGCTCATCGGATGTTTTTCCAGCAGCAGCCCAGTGTAATCTCACCCTGCAGACTTTAGGGAAAGGGACAATGCACAACTGGATATGCTACTCAGATGCCACCCCAAATCTGGCGGGGTCAGGAAACTCACCTGAGGGTCTGTTAGGATACGTGCGAATGTGAAGTCTCCAGGGACAGCTTCTGCTTTCTCATGGCAAACACCTCTTCAGGTGTCTGTCCTAGAAGTCCGTGCTGTGTCATCTGTGAATGTGACACAGGACATCACCTGGGCCTAGAGGGCGCAGGGGCAGCCAGAGCAGAAAGCCCACCTCCTTAGAAAAGCAAGCTGTGACCTGCACTTGCACGAACTTGTTGATTTCTCCCTGTACCTAGAGCAGCCCTTCTTCCGTCTGAGCTCGGATGGGCTCTGTTAGGTGAACTCTCTCCTCTCCCTGTGATCTGTTGGGGTGTGGTTTGCTGAGTGAGCACATCCCTGGTTCATTGGATCTTGGTTGGTCCAGGGTGAGCTTAGACTCCACAGCACTGGAGATTGTTTCATGGACTTATATGAACTTGAGTGTGAGCAAAAGACAGTAGCTCTGGGCCTCTCTGGTGGCACAAGGGTTTAAGACGTGGCCTGTGGAGCTGTCCACAGCCACTGCAGCACGAGTTCAATTCCCAGCCCGCCAGGGAGCAACCCACGTGTCACAGCAGACCTCTCCTGACCTGCCCGCTGCTCCTGTCAGCAGTGTCTTTGGTCTGTCTGCCTGTTCTGTTCCCCGTTCTGTCTCTGGTGAGTCCTCTCACCCCCTGCACCTCTGGCCTGTACCCCAGCTCTTGTATGCATGGATAGATAAATCTTTGAAGAAAAAAAAAAAAGTAACTAGTGGTACAGAAGCCATGTGCATAGAAGAGCAGTTATAGGCTTTGGACATTTAAAAAAAAAAAATAGACAGTAGCTCTGAAGATGCTGTACCCCGCAGAGCCACTGCTGCTGCCTCACTGCTGCTTATAGAGGACCTGCTTGAGAACAGCGCCTACACTATGGGATGAGCCCGAGAGATGGCGGGGAGGGACCAGCACCACCTTTGGGTCTCTAGATCCATCTGTCTAATGCAGCTATTGACTGGTCCTTGATCATCCCCCTGGAATAGCTGTGCCCAAAAGACTTGCCCAGAATCATAACCTTGAGTGTTCTCATCAAATCTTCACTGACAAAAGAATAGCCAAGAGAAAAAGTGAAGGGGATCTGTGTGTGTCTGTCCATCCCTCTGCTTGCTTTCACCAGGTTTGTGCCTGGCTGCTTTTACCTGGGTACATGTGCTCCTCCATACTCCACCAGGGTGCATGGGATGGTGGTGCCAGGGAACAAACCAGTGTTGCCTCTCCTCCCCCAAGTGACAGAGTCCTCAGCCTGAGCACCACGCCTAGTCTCTATACCATGTCTCTTTCACCCCACCCTCACAGGTAAATGTGTGGCCACCTCTGGCAAGTAAATGGAAATCTGGGAGAAAAACTTCATCCTGCAGATGCCACAGCATCATTTCTTTGCCTTTCTTTCTTTCCACATGAATCCCTCAAGTCTATTTTATCTCACCAGCATTCTGTAAAGGCCCTTAGATGTCCCAATTTGGAAGGATAAGTGGCATCAGAAAGAGACCAGGTTGAACACCCCACACACACACTCCATAAAGAAGTTCTTTTTTTTTTTTTTAAGATTTATTTATTTCTGCATACAAGAGCTGGGGTACAGGCCAGAGATGCAGGAGGTGAGAGGATTCACCAGAGACAGAGTGGGGAACAGAACAGGCAGACTGACCGAAGTACACTGCTGAGGGGAGCAGTGAGCAAGACAGGAGAGGTTTGCTGCGCCAGGTGGGTAGCTCCCTGGCCGGCCGGGGATCGAACTCATGCTGCAGAGGCTGTGGATTGCTTCATAGTGCTGTGCCTAACCCCTTGTACCACCAGGGAGGCCCTCCATAAAGAAGTTCTGTTCAGACCTGAAAAGTGTGCTGGAAGTGAGCAGCTCTGATGATCAAAACTTTCCCACTAAAATTCATATTTTGGAAGAAAAGGGAAACAAACCATTTAGGCTGAGTTGTGTCCCAATCTGCTGAGTAGCACAGTACAGCTCTGTTACCAGGGTCAGGCCAGGAGGGGGAGAGTTGTGCCTGACATCATGGGGACACAGGCCCAGGAGGAGTCCCACAGTCTCAGTTTAAAAACACAGGCTCAGAGGGCAAAAGGCCACACGGTGGGCCACCACCCCACGCAGCACCCACACCAAGCCACCGGCACCACGCCCTCTAATTTGGACTGTCCAACGGGACTCACCACACCGATCCCGCTCCTTCCTGAGCCGCCTCTCACTTGGCCTCCAGCTCACCACACTTTCCTGTTTTTGTTTGTGTTCCTCAGGCCCCACTGGCCTTGCACCTCAGCTCCTCTGAGGGGCCTCTGCTCCAACCCAAGCCTCCCGGTGCTAGGCCCACATGCCGACTCTACCTTCCGTCCCAGTCGGATTCCCAAGGCCCCACCCTAGAGCAGAGGACTGGAAGCATCCCTGGAGCCTGAAGAAGACATATTCTGACTTGTCGTGGCCGCTGAACCTAATCACAGGGACGCCAACAGCACCGACCACATCCGCAGCCTGACAAGCATTTCCCCTATACATGATACCACATGGTCTACCTTGGCCTCCTCTGTTATGCCCCCTTTTCATGGCCCCCAGGCCCCAGGCTGCTGTCTAAGAATAGCCAATTACTCCAACCTTCAGGTTTAGGGGAATCTGGCATCTGGCACCCATATAAGGTTGAGTCCACCACCCTGACCGGGTCCAACTCTCACGCAGGAGTGCCCCTCCCACTCTGTTAATCTGAAGACCCACCTTCTTGAGCTTGTCCACAGCAGGAAAATCAATTGAGTAACACAGTTCAGCACCTGGCTGTCTACAGGGTGAAGTCTAGGAAGCCAAGGACTGTACTGGCCAGAGAGGACCTCCTGCCCCACAGACCTGCCTGTCCATCATGCTTCCAAGCTGCCTGTCATGCTGAGATAGGAACATAAATAGAACTGAGCAGGCAGGAGTCTCCAGAAAAACCTGGAGGAAGGACATGTGGGCAGCCCCTGCTCATGAGGCCCTGAGATCTGGGTGGCAGAGCTGAGCCTGGGGCACAACTATGAGGCCATTGGCCTAACTGGTCATCTGCACTTAGTTCCCAAACATGCAGTCATGCTGTCTTTGCCCAATACAAAGGCATTCTGTGCAGAAAGCAGGCCCAGAATGTTCCAGAGCATGGGCAGCAGAAATGAAGGAAAAAGAACCATAAGTTCCCAAAGAAATTCATATTCTCGGGCTGACCTCGGATGGAGGAGGGCCTGGCAATCCTTCCAGACCTTTTGTGTCATGGCAATTAAGCAGCTGGTTTATGAGCCATTAAGCTGATGGTGCTCACTGATGATATTTTAGGTTTTGTTGAAATTCATCTGCTGGTTCATCTTTCATAATAATCCAATATGGATCATCCATCATCTTTACAGCTTCTGCAAACGAGCACCAAGTGTCAGGTCCAGTAATGTCTCCAGTAATGTTTATTTTTTCTTTAATTACATGCTGAAAGTATCACCGCCTTAGTGGATGGTAGAGAGTTAGTGGGGGGCTTGTGCAGCCACTATGGGACCTTGATGAAAGGATCCCTGTCCCAAGGAAAACCAAAAATGATCAGATCACCTGTCGCTTCCTTCCACTAGGCCTCACTGAGCATGACATGCAGACTCACGGGTCAGTGCCTCACGGAGGCTGGCATGGCCCAGTGCCCTGTGGGGACTTTCACCCATAGCACAGCTTCCCCTCAACCATCCCTGACAACTCAGGGATCATCCTGGGCAGCCAGTTATGCCCACTGTGACCAGCACATCCCTGTGTGTTACTCGGGGCTCTTTTATAAGCAGCTCCAAATAATACTCCTGAATAATGATCCCCTCCAATCCTCACCATTGCTCCTGGCTGGGGGTGGGGGATTCTCCTGCACAGTGACACCCTGGACACTGGTATTGGTATTTGCAGAAGTGTCTGGGCATCCAACCACACTGTGTCTGGGCAGGGATTGGGTCTGCCCCAGTGTCAGCCCTCTGCCACCCAGAAGTGCCCGGGAACTGATGTCCCCAACCCAGGCCACCCAAGTGTCTCCAGAAATGTGACCATTGAGATGCAAGCTACAAGCCTGCTTTTAGCTTTCCAGATCCTACTGCAGAAAGTTCTCAGCTGCCTGATGAGCACAGATGCGGGCTGAGCAGAGGAAGTTCAAAACCAAGCAAGGGGGGTGAGAGATGGGTGCCGCAGTGTAGGGGTGGACAATCCTTCGCAGTCTTCTAAGATGAAACTTCCAGGTGTACAGCAAGCTCTGGGCCTCAAACTCCTCATTCAGGAAAGTATGCCTGGGTGTACAGGCTTTGGAAAGTTTTCCTCCTGTCATGGGCAGAGGGTGGGAGCAGAAAGAAGGATTTAGCCCTCAGTGATAAGAAAGCCTATACAATTGTTATTGCTGCATTCTCACTTGAAAAAAAAAATGGTATAGTTTCAGCTTCATGCTGAGGCTCCTGGATTCTTCCTCTCTCAAGGGTCTCATTACTGGTTAAAACCTAGGTTAAACCAAGTAACCAGCAGCTGCTGGAAAAGCTGTGAGTCCAATCTCTATTCCTGCAGGGGCTTCTAGGGGTAGACTGGAGAGTTTGGATTCATGCTTTAATTTTAAATGATCGAGGAAAAGAAAATTAACTAAATGATGAAAAGGTCAGCGGCTGTTACTGACCTATCATGAGGATATTTTCAGGCAAAAACACTTGTTCACTGAGAATTATTCACTACCAGCCCCAGAAAATGCTTCTGGCAAAAGACCTCTATTAGAGCAAAGAGAAAAACATCAGTTGCATTTAGCAGTGGCATTGACAGTGGAGACCAAATCTCATCTGCATGTAGCTCTGGGCTTGGGAGCTGGGCGTGGGGGGGTCAAGAGGGGGGTACCTGTAGATAAGGAACATCTGTCACCTGTCTAAATGCAGAAGGGCTTTGTCTGAGGCTTCAAAAAACAAAATTATCTTAGAAGCAGGCTTTAGGTTAATTGCACATTAAAAAAAAGATATACTTTCTATTGAACTGAATAAGAGAGTGATTTCAGCAGTCTCTTTTACATTGGTTTTATACATATAAATGGAAGGCTTTGCTGTTTTAGCCTCTGTCAAACCTATTAATTCCATGGGTATGTCATTTTGGCATCCCTGGCTTTTCTGATAGTACTTAGGATTCTGCCTTGACCTTCACAGGATCACACCATGTTCTGACCTCCCCAAAACAGGTCATATCCTTGGCTGTAATGTGCTCAGGACAGACCACGTGGAGCATCTGTAGAGTAAATGACAATTAACAGTTCAATATAATCACTGAAAATCTCCAAAATCTATGCAAATCTGTCTGCATCATAAAGTCAGTCTCCTTAGAAACCAAATTACACATAATGATATCTGAACTTTGTATAATTGCAGATATAAAAACTGTTAAGAATTTGATGTAAGCAGTGAAGGCTGACCGAAGCAAGGACACAAGCATCCCACCGCAAACCCCATGAGGTCATGACGGACCAGCAAAGATTTCAGTCTTGTCAGGAGCAAGAACAGGCATGGGTATATGTGCATGTGCTTACTGCAGTTATTAATGAAATGAAATCTCTGTAGCACATGGTTTACAAATTATAAAATATACATAATACTCCTTTTTAAATTTCATGTAACTGATTCTCAGAAAACATTTTTATTATTATTTTTGACTTTTTCCCTACCACCATCCTTTATACTCTTATGACCCTTTCTCCCTCCCCCCACCCTTAACATCAGAAATCTGACTACTTCATCTATCAGTATCCTTTAGTTTTTATAAGTATTTTGTTTTGTGGAATAATCCGCTCTGTAAATGCTAATATTTGTCTCTGTAATTCTGATTTGCTTTGCTATATATACTTCCTCTAACTCCTTCTGTTTTACCATAAATAGCAACATTTTACCTTTCCTTATGGCTGACTAGTATTCCACTGTCTCTGCTAGACCACATCCTCTTCATGCCCTATCTGTGGGCGTTTAGGTTGCTTCCTTGTCCTAACTATTGTAAATCATGTAGCAATAAACCTCGTAGAGCATGCCATTTTTTTAGTCCTTGGTGTCATGTTCTTTGGCTAGATGCCCAAAGGGGGAATTGCTGGGTCATATGGTATTTCCATTTTTAGTTTTTTAAGGTAATTCCAGATGGCTTTCCAAGATGACTGCACCAGTTTACAGTCCCAACAATGCATTAGGCTTCCTCTTTCTCCACATCCTCTCCAGTACTTGTTGGGTTGGGGGCCTTTTTAATATGTGTCATTCTCATAGGCGTAAGGTAATAGCTCATTGTGGTTTTGACCTGCATCTCCTGTATTAAAAGCAACAATGCATGTTTTTCCACGTTTAATAGCCCTTCTGAATATCCTTTTTGATGAATTGCTGCTCAGGTCCATTCCCCATTTATAATTATTAATAGAGGGTTTTTTTGGGGGGGTTATTGTTGAGTGTTTTGTATATTTTGGACATTAACCCCTGGTTAGTTTTTCCTTGCATTTAGTAGGATATCTTTTTAATCTATAATATTTTCTTTGACCTCATGAAAGCTTTTTAATTTGAAGTACCCCTCCTACAAGAATCTGGGTATGATGCTAGGTTTTTGTCACCCAGGATTTTTAGGCATCTACTGTTTCATAGACTGATAGCCTATGCACTTCTCTAGATGCACAAGGCAGCTGTCAATAGAGGGTAGCAGGTAGGAACTGGGGCAGCAGGACACACAAGATCAACTCCATTGAGCATCAGTGTTCAAATTTCCTACAGTGCTGTGGATACCCAAGTTGTGTGATGGGGATCTACAATGATACCCACCCCAGCATCAACTCCTGACCAACGTGTCATGAAAAGCCTCATGCCAGCCACAACCTTTAGGCTGTGGTTGAACCATAGATGTAGTGCTGGGTAAGGACAGAGTTAACACAGTGTTACAAGCCAGGAATTGCTCTTTGCTTTTTGAGTATGGAGATTTACCCTGGGGCAATTTCTCCTGTTGTTAACATCCAGATGTCTCAAATTCTAGTTAATGAGAGCATTCAGTTATTGTCTGGGTTTTGGCTCTGGGTGGGGGTAAGGTGCATGTTTTGCACATCACTGCTCCAGGCTACAAATAATAGCCTCCTCCATGAGGAGACACAGATGATCCAATCTGGCTTTTACAGCCAGTTAGGATGCAAGCATTCTCTTTTGGGAGCCACAGGTTCAAGCCAGTCATCACCACTCTATACCCTTACTCCAATAATTCTTCAGAGGTGCGCCCTCTGTCCTGCATGCCATCTCTGTGCACCCCTTTCTCAGTATAGTCTCTGGTTTTTGAAGTCCTTGATGTGGACATGTGCCCTTGAGCTGACAACAGCAAAAGCTCCACATGGCAGTTACCCTTCTCTCTCATGGGTTGTACTGCACCGGGATCACTCTAAACAGTTTACAGTTTTATCTGCCCTTTTCTGCCCTGCCAGTCACTCTTGATGTATGTTAGTCAACTGTTTATCTTTCAGGGGTTGCTGTCTTTGTGTAGGTGTAATTTGGTTGTAAATATGTGGAGGAGATAAGCCTGGAAACTTCACTCTGTCATCATCTTGCCAAACTCTCACAGAATATTCTTGTTTTTGGTGAATTTTTATGTTTATAGGCAACCTATAGCTGTAATGACCAGTGAAACATGTAAAAACGTGTTGGAGATGTTTTTACTTGCATTAAAGGGAAAAAATGAAGCCACAAAACTAAGTCTGACCCTCACTTATGGCTTCTCATAATTGGATTATAGCTTTTTAATTTTTTTGAATTAGAAGAATGTTTTCTTGAGTTTTTGTGTTATTCTCAGTGCAATGGCTTTAACACCCTTATACACTCAATTTGCATTGTTAACATTTGCTCTATCATTTTCTTAAGTCAAGACACTCTAACAAAGCAAATAAATCACGTGCTGATTTGTAGTGTTTGCCCATAATGCATGTAACCTTCACATGGCTGACCAGAGCTGGGAGAGCAAATTGTGGATGAGGAGACCCTACAAGAGAAGAGACATGATATATGGGGAGACCCCTGCTAGCCTTGTAGGTCTTTTCTCAGCACAGGAAGCCGACCAGGAAGGGCTTCATCAACAGGTTTTCAGATCTGTTGTACCAGTGGGATCCCTGGTAGGTTATGGGCAGGAGGGTGAGATCAGGTATGATTCTCCTGCAGGGTCATCTTATTGTCTCTTTGGCTCTCAAAAGGTGAAAGCTCCTTTCAAGGTGGTCCTCTCCATGGGTCCATGAAGCTACCTCCCTTCATTCTGTTAGACCAGGTATGGAGTACTCCAATTCTGGAATACTCTACTTTCTCTGCCATGTCTTTGTAAACAGCGCCTTATTAGATGCTCCAGGAGTAATGTTAAAGTGTTTTGCACTTCCTGCTAGGAAGTGACATAATACAGAGTCTCCAAATGACAGAACTTATCCAGGGGTCAGCAAAGCAGCAAAACTCACTCAGGGATCCCCAAAACAGAACTCACTCAAGTGCCCAGAGCAGCAGAATCACACAGGGGTCCCCTAACCCTCTTAGCAGGCAGAGGGAATGCCAGTCCAGAGAACAGCAAATGTGGATGTTCTTCAGTATAATTGGCAATGATGGAAGCAGTCCCATGCAGCTGCCATTACAGTCAACAGGGCACATGTGGGAGGCATGGCCTACTTCTACCAAAAGCACTGGCAATTATAAACTTTATGAAATAAAAGCCATTAGTATAAACTTAAATGGGGCATGAATTTAAAGAAAAAAATGTCATACAAGGAAAAAGAGTGTCTTCACACTGGAAATTCATCTTTTCCACTGCCTGGGGCACACTGCTGGGCCTGCAGGGAAGGAAATACCATCCTGGCCCCTAACACACTATTCACAGAACCACAGGAGATCCCCATCATCATCGTGATGCAGAACAAAAGACCTATTTTGTCAATCTCTCAAAAGGAGAATAACCCACTGCTAAGAGTTGCAAGATGAATAGGGAGGGAGGGGCAGAGGGGGAGGGCACTGACCTCCTCCCAATGCAGGGTGGGCACATAGATGCCTTCTGAAAGGAAGGCACAGGGAACAGGTTTGTGCATGGACATAAAGTGACAGAAGCTGTGGCAGACACACTGCCAGACTCCAGGCCTGTGGGGACCAGCTGCCACTGCTGAGTTCTCATCCACTTCTCCGTGGCTGACTTACTCACTCTGCCAGGGCCCCCTCCCACTTCTTGATGTTCTCTGCATTCCTTATTTGACAGGCCCCTCTTACAACACAACTCTCTAAAACTGCTTTTCTTTATTAAAATCCATTTATTCCAAAGCTCTTAGCCAGTGTTACAAATACTGGCTTAAAGCATTAGCCAGAGGATTATTGATAAATAGAAATTTCATCTATAAATATGCCAGTTTCCATTTCTGAACTTACCTTAGTGGAGCCCATCAGAGACCCCACCCAGGAGAAGGTCATTTCTTATAACTTTTCTACATTATTCCCAAGAACAACTTAAGAATAGACGAGGGGGGAAATCTATGACAATAAAGGTGAGTTGTCTAAAAATAAATGTGTATGGGCCTCCTTGGTGGCGCAAGGGGTTAAGCACCGCACTGTGAAGCAATCTGCAGCCTCTGTAGTAAGGGTTCAATCCCTGGCCAGCTAGAGAGCAGCCCACATGGCGTAGCAGACCTCTCCTGTCTCACCCACTGCTCCCCTCAGCAGTGTATTTCAGTCAGTCTGCCTGTTCTGTTCCCCACTCTGTCTCTGGTGAATCCTCTCACCCCCCTGCATCTCTGGCCTGTACCCCAGCTGTTGTGTGCACAGATGAATAAATCTTTAAAAAAATAAATAAATAATAAAAATAAATGTGTATATAAACACATCTTCCCAGGTTGGGAAAAAGTTTTTTGCATATGTAAATGAGGATGAAAGGTGTACTGATGATGATGGAACTCAGGGCCAGGACATGAGGGTTATTGCTGATGGATCTTGAAAACAGCATGGAAGGACTCTGAGCTGCTTCATTCTGCCTGTCATTATTCCCTTGATTTCTGAAGTGTTACTTCAGTCCCCCAGAATCCAGTTAGGAGCCTTGGAGATACTGTGCAAGCAGTTCCATCATCCATTCTTCTGCCCAGGGCTGCTTTGTTAACTCTGAGAGTCACAATGATGAACAGAGCATGCTTGTGTCACACGCAATCGATTCCATTCCCCATTTGCAACAGCGAAACTGCCTAATGGCATTGTTAAATACCCTAGAATTATTACTAATTTTAATTAGTTAAAATCTTAGTGCACTAAAATCTTGATTAACCAGAACCAAAATAGCCAGAACTGTCATGCTGTGTTCCATTTTTAAGGAGGATAGGACAGATGAAGCAGAAATAAAATCAAAAACCACATTATTATACACATTCCAGTCATCAGATTGGTATATATCTAGCTTGGTCTAACATTATTGACACCTATAATGCAGGATGTGGTGGTCTAGAATCAGGGTGAGGCCGGAGGTGTGGGTGATGAAAGACTTCACCAGAGAACAGAGTGGAGAAAAGAAAAGGTGGGTTTATTAAAATACCCTGCAAGGAGGGCCTCCCCGGTGACGCAGCGGTTGAGCGCTGGACTGTGAAGCTGCCCAAGCCTCTGCAGCGCCAGTTCAATCCCTGGCCACCAGGGAGGGTCCCACATGGCGTGCAGAACTCTCCTGCTATGCCCACTGCTCCCCTCAGCAGTGTATTTCGTTGGTCTGCCTGTTCTGTTCCCCACTCTGGCTCTGGTGAATTCTCTCACCCTCCCATACTTCTGACTGTACCCAGTGCTTGTATAAATAAATAAATAAATCTTTTTTAAAAATTAAATTTAAAAAAATACCCTGCAAGGAAAGATCTGGGACTCTTTTTCATGACTGGAGAAGTCCGACTCTGTAGGTCGCTATCTGCCGGGACATCAGGTTTCAGTTGGCCTTCCACAGAGGAGGTGTCCTGCTTGGTGTAGTTTGTCCTGTTTCCTAATTCCTGGGAATTCTCCATAGGCCCCTACAAGTCCTGTTGGACCTATGGCTAGGTTCCCATGGCAACCCTATCAGTTTCCCTTATCTATTTTCTGTCTCCTAGCATTGTTCAGCTGAGCAAAGTGCACAGGCTAAGTTTTAACTCTATTAAATGATACCTTGACACAGAATATATCCAAATTTGCCCACAGGGACCATGCTTTGGCTGGCTGACCTGCTCCATGCAACCCTGGGTGTACCAGCCTTTCCTCTTCCTCTCAGGCTCATTCTCATTTCAGTCACTGGGTTTACGGCTGGCCAATTTCTTTGATTTCATATTGCCATCCCCTCCATACTCCTTCCTGGTCTAGCAGGTAAAAGAGCAAAGTTGCCTGCAAAGACTTGACCTCACCACAGCTCAGCCCTGTTCTGCAAAGCAGCTATGTAAAAATCTGCTGCCTGCAGGTAAACCAGCCTTTCAAACAACACTAACAACCAAGGAACCAGATAAAGGGGGGGGGGGGGGAGGCAGGATTAGGGTCAAAATAAGGGGGGGTGCAATTGTATGGGGAAAATAACCAAAATGAAAATGCATACATTGTGCAAAAATGAAAAATTATATAAGAATTATAGAAAATAAAATTTTTTTAAAAGATTTAAACAAAGGGTACCCAGAGTTGTCACTCAAAAGCATATTCTTTAGACTCCAGAAAAGTGATTAAACCCCAGTATTTACCCTTCTCTGTGCATCCATAACATCAACATAACTTTAGGTCAAAATAACTTAGGAAATTAAGAGATCAGTCCTCCTCAAGCATGATTAGATATATTTGGACATCAAAGACTCAAGTGTTTCTTATCTATATAAACTCAACGTTTTGACAGGAAAGTTCTCCTGGGGTAAAATGTGTTGGGCCGATACCCAGGTTCGAATCCTCACTTTATCTCATACCCCTAATATTAAGACTTTTATTTCTGTCAAAAAATCTTTCATGACTACACGGCTCCTGCACATGGAGATGAGGACAGGAAGCACCACCAATACCACCCCATCACTCCCCCACTTCTTGGGCAAGAGAAGAGTCTGAAACCCCACAAACCCACCTCCCCACCTCCCACCAGCAGGAGAAAGGAGACAACTATCAAGGCTCTCAACACACACACACACACACACACACACACCCTTCCTTCCCTCGGCGCACACTCACACCCACACCTCCCTCCCTCGGCCCCTTTGACACGCGCCCCTCTCCCACGCCCACCCCAGACGTCCACGCCCCCGACCTCCGCCCCACCGAGGGGGGGGTGGCCATGGCCCTGCGCACGCGCGCCAGAGCGCACCACGGCGCAGCCAAGGGCGGGGAGCTCAGCGCGCAAGCGCAGAAGGGAGTCTGGCTGCGGGGCAGCGAGGGGCGGCACCGGCTCACTATAACGGAGTCTCCAGGGGGAGCCGCTCAAGATGGCTGCCCCGCCAGCTGAGGGGTGCCCCCTTTCCGGCAGAAAACCCCTCTAGAGCGTGTGCCTCCTTACTGGGCAACCCGGGAAGGTCTGCCCTTGAGCTGCCCGGAGCGCGCACTGCTCGGCGAGCGCGTGCACACGGTCGACGGTCGACGGAGCCGCCCAGAAGCCTCCGTGGAGGCCGGGCCCGCACAGGCGCAGTGTGGCGGCGGCCGCGGCGTGTGTGCCGGCCCGGCCCGCGGCCAGTTCGCTCCGGCCGCTGGGCAGGCTGAGGGCGACTCCCGCCCATCTCGTCGCGGGGCAGCCCGCCCGCGGTGAACCAGCCGCACCTCACGGGACCTGCTCCCCTGGGAGCCGACCCGCCTTTCATTCGGCACGCCTCGGGTGATGCGCTGAGCCCTCAGGGCCACACTGGCCTGTGACACCTTCCGAAGGTGATGGGAAGCCCCCCTCACCCACGTGCTAGCCCTGGCGCTGGGCCAGCGCCCACTCCAGCCTCTGGGCGCGCCCCCAGTGGCTAAGTCACTCCTTGTCCATCGGTGCCTTCATTTGTCCTCTCACGTCCACCTCCTGTTTCCGTCCTGTGAAGGTGGCAGCTTGGGCTGGACAGTTACACTGCTGGACCCACGACCAACTAAGGCTCAGACTTTGTTCTGTATGGATACAGTGCTTTTTAATGTTCTCTGGGGAGCTCCTTCCTTACTCCAGCGCACCGACTGTGAATGTCTGTGCTAAACGAATTTCCCCAAAGTACTTTGTTTTTAGGTCGTTTTTGTTTGTTGCACACTAGATCCCAGTAAATATCTGTTGCCTGACTGACTGAAGGACTGTACTCTTTTCTGAAGTCACTGATGATTCAGTACAGGAAAGATAAGGCAAGCAGCTAGAGAGAACTGAGAGGGTGTTGGTGTAAAGGAGACAGCCGGCCTCTGAGACTGGACACAGTGCCAGAGATTGGAATCAGTGATTGCTAAGTGCAGCTGTAAAAACCTAATCAGATGGGTTGAGCCAGATACCACATTTCTTTTTTTTTTAATCAACTCTATTGAAGTATAACTTACCTGTAATAAAATGCAACCTCTTTAAGTGTACATTTTGATGAATTTTGGCAAATATAAGCATTCTTGTAACCATGACCACAGTCAAGATAGGGAATATCTCCACCATCAAAGAAACTATTGTAGGCTCCTCTATACCCAGGCTGCTCCCATCCAGCGGGTCCCTGTGGAGCAGATTTTTCTCTTCTGTAATTTCATGTAATTGGATTCACACAGCATGTACTCATTGGTGGTTTATTCACTCAGTACATCTTTGCTATTCACCACAGTGTGAATCAGTAGCTGATTCCTTTTTACTAGTGAGTGTTAAAATGTATGTTTTTAGGCCTTTATCTTTTGATGACATTTGGGTTTTTTTTTTCCTCCAGGTTTTTGGCTATTATGAACAGAACTGCTAAGAACACTTAGTTTCAAGCTTCTGTGTGGACACGTTTTCATTTCCCTTGGGCAAATACCTGGGAGTGAAATAGCTGCATCATATGGTGAGTGTATGTGTAACATTTAAGATGCTACCAAGTTACTTGTCTTTCTGATAAGTTGTACTTCACTGCAATGTAAATTAGCCTAACTGAAATAAGATACCACTCCACACCAACCAAAATGGCCGACCAAGCTAACATGGGAGTATGGGGCAGCCTTCATGCCTGGTCACTGGAAGTATAAAATGGTACAGTTGCTCTGGGAAGAGTTCTGGCAATTTCTAGTAAAATTAATTATATGGTTATGACTCAATAATTCTACTCTTAGGTATTTACCCATGAGAAATGAAAATCTATGCTGAGAAAGACTTGTAAAGATGTCTATAATAACTTTGCTTATGATAATCAAACTTGGAAACAGTCCAGTGTAATAACAAATTCAGATCTCAAAAGTGCTTTCACCAGAAGCAGAAAGGTTTCACTTAAAACTCAAGCAAAAAATCATACAACCACAATATGATTTTATTAGGGGGAATCCATATGATATTCAATTCACAGTAAAAGGAGGGTGAGATGAACTTTTGGCAAGGCTTGGGAGACTGGCAATGCAGAATGGGTAGAGACCCAGTCTGGAGAGTTCCTGGTTGCTCACCATTCGAAGGGAGGGAAGGACCACTTCTCAGGGGGGACAGTCCCTGGGGGCTTTTGCCAAAACTTTGGAGACTTTGGGACCACAGGTGTGGAATCCATAAGCATCTGAAATTGACTTAAGTGCCTATACTAATACTACTTTTCAAAGGCATATTTATCAAGACCACCTATTAGTTTTAATTCAGCAGGGCAGTCAGGTTTTTACCCTTGCCTTCACATGTCTGTTTATAAGTGTCTTCATAACCAAGTGGTTGCTTTTTTTTTTTTTTAAGATTTATTTATTTATTGATACCAGCACTGGGCAAAGTCAGAAACGCGGGAGGGCGAGAGAATTCACCAGAGCCAGAGCGGGGAGCAGAACAGGCAGACCAACGAAACACACCGCTGAGGGGAGCAGCGGGCGCAGCAGGAGAGGTCTGCGCGCCATGTGGAACCCTCGCCAGTGGCAGGGGATCGAACTGGTGCTGCAGAGGCCATGGGCAGCTTCACAGCCCAGCGCTCAACCACTGCGCCACCTGGGAGGCCCCCCAAGTGGTTGCTTTTTTAATCGATAACTTGCTTCACTCCATCTCAAATCACCTCTGGATCAGTAAGGGTTATTACAATGTCAAAACGTAACATCCAGATGACCATCAACAAGGGAATGGCTAAACTGTGTTATACCCATACAGTGGCCTGCGCACTCACTGGTCTGCAGCAATAAAAGAAAATGAACTACTGACGTGCTCAATATGTGTAAATCTGAAAGACATCTTAAGAGAAAGAGTACTTACTGTGTGATTCCATTTATACAATTCTGCAAAAAAAAAAAAATGTGCGGTGGAAAAATTGTAGCGAGTTCTCTGTGGGGCAAAAGGGAAGATTGCTCAGTCCTAAGGACCTGCTGTGGGTGAGATGTGGTTTCAGGTGTGTGCGTTTGTCAAAGTCCTGGATTCTGGTCCATTTAAGATCTATGCATTCCATTGTATGTGAGTTTTATAAACAGTGGTAGAACTTTAATTATCTGCATGCTGAAAGCTTATAAGGAAATTTACTGGTGTCGGCAACTCTGAAATTCATCTCTAAAAAATGAACAATGAATGCATAGAGGGATGTAAAGAAAGATAATTATTTGATCAACATGAGTGGTAAAATAGTATCGGTGGAATCAAGGTATATGTGTGTTTGTAAAACTCCTCTTTTAACTATGTGTGAAAATTTACATAATGTTGAGAAAAATGTATGTGTCAGTCCAAAGGTTTCTACTTTGATCCTTTGGATAACTTAGAGCAGTGCTTTCCAGTTTTGAATTCACGTACCTCTGAGAGATGTGAAGAGGTAAGCAATGCAATGCTTCAAGAATTTTTTCCAGTATTTTAAAAAGCCCTGGGAAATCCCACCACACATCCTCAGTTAGCCATGCTTGCTGGCGGGTCTAGTGTGCTTTGATTTTATTTCAGCCTGTTGGAGTCACCTGACGCCCTTGTGCACCAGATGTGCTAAGACTCAGTGAGGGCAGGCATCCATATCACTAACACTGGGGAGAGTAACCATCTCATAAGAATTATTTAGTAACACAGTATTTTAAATTGCAGCTGGGGTTCATGCATAAGAAATGATAAAAAGGAGGCCTAGTCTCTTGACTGGAATGATGTCATGAGGCTCATGAGCAGTTGTGAGATCGATGTTGACAGTGATGGCTTTTCATGCCTTCTCTGAGCAGTGACTAGGCAGTGTCCATGGAGGAGAGACCAAGGGGCTCTTCCAGCTTACACTGGTCAGTGTGCAAAAGAGAGCCACCTGGGAGAAATGTGCCAGAAGACGTGTGACCCCTGCAGATGGGCATATCTCGCTGGACACGAGTCTAGTGAGCAAGGCTTATATTTAGGGGCAAGACAAACCTACAAATGGATAAACAGACACATGCTGTGAGGTCAGGTCTTGGGGTAAGGTATGGAGAAAAGTAGCAGAGAGTTGGGAACGATTTCAGATAACTTACTCAGGGAGACACTTCTTGAGAGGGACCTGTTGGCAGTGGCAGGTACAATGTGATGCCGAGCATGGAAAGTTTAAAAGCCTGCACATCCATTTTACATGGTAGATATTTTCAGGTTTTTCCCATTTTGGTCTTAATTTAATTTGGGCTTCTGGTTTTCTGTGGTTGTTTGACATGATAATTTTGAGCTGGGTCTTATAGGGGGAGTGTGGTGGGGACCGGAATCTACTCTTCTGCAGCAGGCTGAAGTGCCCTTCTTTGACACCATCCAGCACTCTTCCACATCCCCCCACCCCTGAATTCCTGATGCATTGGGACTTACTGGCCAGGGAGGACTTGACACCTTGCCTGTAGAATTCTACAGGTTGGCCTTGTTAGGGCAGTCCCGTCATTGTGGCTCTGACACCAGTAGGCTGCAGGTGCAAACACAGCATCTGGGGAAGGAGAAAATCCTCTAAGCAGAGCTCAGCAAGTGTCAACAGGAATGACTCAGGATGGGGGAAGAACGTTGACTTTAACATGTGGAGAAATGCCTGCATGTACATGTGGGCTGCTGTGGCAGGTTTCAGGTGAACTTGTGTAGCCTAGGTCAAAGCATCTTGGTGAAGAAAGAGGATGCCTGGTGCTTTCTGTCAGGTTTGTGCAAATTATACATGAAACTGCATGCCAGTTCTTGGCCCTCTCTAACCTAGTGGGTCGTCCTCCCTGCTGTTCTTGCCTCTGATGTGGGGGTTTCGTATAAGATGATGGGGTCCCTGCATCGTGGGACTCTCTCCTAAATCCAGTGCCATCCTCATGGACATGAGGTCACCAGGCCCAAAATGGCTTTCTGCCATTTCTTCCAGTCTGACAGCCCTCCAATGTGTAAGGACTCAGAAACCCTGTATGTGTGTGGTCTCCTGGCCTCCCCAACATGCCACAGAATAACCCACAAAGGCTGCAGGCACAGGCAGAGAACATCCTACTTCCTTTGTAGGGGCAGAAGGGAAATTTCCACCACATATTGGGATTCTTCTTGGACTGGTCAAGCAATCAAATAATCAGACATATTAGTAGGAAAAACAACAAATTTAATTATATACATATCAGTAATCTATATGGACACAGACTTGAAAGCCAATGTGCAGAATGAGAGTACATATCCTGAGCTAAGGAATGGGGTAAGGGCCTGGGACTTTAAGAAGAGAGAGGGACTCATGACAAAGACCAGATGCTGTGTGATTAAATGTTTGTCCTACCTTATAGAGAGGTTTCTCTGCTAGGAAGGTTATTTCTCATAAAAATTCTAATTCTGGGTAATACAGTTTTCACTGGTCTAGATAGTTAAGGAAGTGATAAAAGTTTCTCATGGGCCTGCAGGGCCTTGATTAACTTCATCTCAAAATAATCCACATGCCAAACTGACCTGTCTGGGAGGCCTGTCCTGGACCTCTTGGGGAAGCCATCCTTCACTTTTCATGCTCCTCTTAATGGACGCCAGTTGATTTAACTCCAGTTTTAGCTTGTCAAGGATGAAGCTGATAAACATGCTTTGGCAAACATGGTTTTCATTTCCCTTGAATGGAGTTGCCAGACTTAGTTCCCCAAACTGGCTGCACCATTTTATTCTTCCAGAACTGTGACAGCCATGCTGTATACCCTTGGTGCTCGCTTGCTCTCTTTTGCTTTCTCTGGCTTTGTCTCTAACTCTCTCCCTATCCTCTTTCTCTGTCTCTTTCTGACCTCTGTCTCTCTATGTCTCTGTCTCTCTCTCTATACACACACACACACACAGATATACACAATCATATTGCTAGTGAGTATGAAATATACCCAAATATACTTTGTTTTAACAAATATACTTTGTTTTAACTCAATTACTTTTCATCTTTTTCTGTTTAATCTGCCAGAATCAGCATCTGTTTCCTGAAACTAAGATGGCACTGGGCCCTTAATCAAAGGATTAACTCCATGGGTGGGTTTTAAGCTGCTATGGAGATAAGTATTTGAGTTAGGTGCATGTTGCACACGTCAGGAAGTGAGGGTACAACCTGTCTGAATTTTGTCTTGTCTTCTAACTTAAGATGTTCATTTTAAGCACCAGGACCTTGAGTTCTAAGAAAAGATATTATCTGCAACAAAAGCAATTGCCAAAATTACCTTCACTTAGTATCTTCACCAGATCTCCTGAAATTCTGTTCTGGTGTGCATATGTCCATCTATCACTTACAGGGGGTCCAGTGCTTGAGTTCCAGCCCCAGTGGAAGCACAAGTGCCCAAGGGCCCCTTTCAAGCTGGTTCTCACCCAAGAGCTGTGTGAATCATAAGCACCTTTGGTCCCTGGCAGGCTGGTCCCCCTTTGTCAGAGATAAACCTCCAGCCAGATGTGGGAGCCTATGGCACCATGCTCCTGTCCACACCCTTGCAGACCTCACTAAGTGGTCATGATGTGCATGAATACAGCTCTTATTCCCCAGGAGACAGCCCCAGCAATCCCATCCTGATTTCAAGCACTGCCTTCCGAACTTCCAAAAGCAGGAAAGCAAAGACAAAGCATACCACAGTCCAGCCCACCCTCCTCTCTGGAGAGACTGACTTCTTTTGAACCATGCTAAGCACTGCCCGCAGCAGCTATACAGACTCACAGTGCATAACTTCTTGCATCACATCACAAGTGATGGACATGAGGTCACCAGGCCCATGGACATGAGGTCACCAGGACCTCATGTCCTGCCCAAATGTTGGATGCATATTCTATATCCTTCCTCCAAATCAGAAGATTACTACAAAGTGATCTCCATCCATTCAAACCCAGAGTTGATTGAAAATTAGACAAATACTGCTTCTGGAAAAGCCCAAGTCCTGACATCCCTGTAGGCCTTCCCATGTCCAGAGCTGCCACCACTTAAAAGGACCCCAGTGAGGAAGGAGGAGCAGCAGCAGTCCTGATGTCATGTTAACCTTCCTTTGGTTGAAGGAGAGCAGTAGGGAGAGTTTAAGTGACCTCTACTATGTGATATTCACCAACAGTGACCCAGCTGGGTGAGGGCAGAGAGAATAAGCAGGAGAAAGAGAGGACTACCCAGCCTTGACAGCTACTCTCTTCTTGGGGTGCCCATCCCTGTGTAGTGGGATCTGGAGGCTTGTGCCAGGTCACCTGCCATAGGCAGTAGCATTAGAGAAACCTTGTTTTACCTCCAAACCCCACCTCTAGCCCAACAAGAGGCAGAACTTGCTATCACCCTCTGATCTGAATCTGCAGCATCACCACCATCTGGTTCCCTGGTGGCACAACTGGTCTTGATGTAGCCAGGTATCTGTATACACAGTCACCTAGCTGTCCCTGGTCATCCTGGATCCCTGATGTGCACAAGAAGAACACAACCAGGGCGCTGAGCAGCTGCAGGGGGAAAGTACCATATAGACCTGGCAGCCAGCCTGGCGTGGTCAGTAGATAATCAGAGCGTGGTCAGTAGATAATCAGTAGATAATGCTGAATGCACACTGAACCCAACCCACAGAGGGAAGAGGGTCTTTTACCAGCACAGGTGACCCCCGTGGGGTACAACCTGTCACCCAGCACCTCACTGCAGTTCATTCCTTCATCCACCAGTCATTATGACTTCACAGTCCAGGTGGATGCTCCTCTCTCCACTTACTGGGACTGCATTCCCTCCAGGCACTGCTGGGTTCTGGGGCACAGCCATGGAAGGGGTTTAGGACCACGATGCAGGCAGTGCTGGGCTCTCAGGCCGAGGTCAGGAACCGCAGTCTCCCTCCTTTGAGGAGCCTCCTTTAGGGATCCTCTTATCTCAAATCACAAAAAGAGGGGCTTGTTTTACCAGGTCTCTCAGGACTCCTAGATATATAAGCTTCAGGGGTGGGCATAGCTTCACTCCAGGCAGAAAGCCCCTCTAGGGGAGATGCAAATTGGAAGAAGCTCCCTAGGAGAATCCTGACTCCAGCTGCCCAGGACCATTGATGGGGAGACTTCTGCCTCTGCTCAGCCTGGGCCTCTGGGGTCTGACTGCAACCAATGTCCTGGCCCAAGGTCCTAAACACAGAGGGTCAGCCCACTCCAGGCCAGTGGCCATCTGCCCTTTGCCTTACTGGAAAATGGGCTTTCCCATTGGTCATGTCTGGGCTTGCAGGGGAGGCAGAGACAATCTAAAGTATGCAAGTGACTACTTCCAGAACTCAAAACCTTACAGTTGAACTTGAAACCCGTGAAAGCACAGCAGTGCTTCTGACTGCCAGAAGCCTGCCCAGGCCCAGGTGTCCTCAGTAAGAGAAACTGCAGTCAACCCATTGGCCTGGCATGTGTCTCAGAAAGGGGGTTTGATCCCTGGGGCTCTGAGAGATTGTTTCTGAGCCCCACAGGGAAGGATGAGAAGTAAAGTAGGTAGCAGATGGAGAAGGAGGAGGAGAGAGGTCACATTTCCATCGTGGTCATGCTGCAGATGGCAATCAGAGGCTGAAAGTCTAATTGGGCAGATGTGAGGGACAAATTGTCTCTTACAGATAAATAAGAATTTAGAAATATTTCACACTTATATTTAGTAAGTTATTGCCACTCCTACAGTGGTGACCTCTCTACTTAGATGGAGCTGCCCCAAAGCAGACCATCTGGAAGGACCTGCCTGTGGGGTCAGGCCCTGGGCACCTTGTGGAAGAGCTGGAGTCGCCCAGCTACGGCCCAAGAGCCCATCGCCCACAATGGCAGCAGGGTCCAGAGGATTGGGGTCCTGGTCTCTCCTCTGCTGCACAAGAATCCTGAGGGACATGTTTTCTTTATTTTAAGGACTCTCCAGAGCATTTATGTGCTCTCAACCTCAGTTAAATTTCTAATTAGAAAACAAGTTTTCTCTAAATAGCATTTTTCCTTTCATACAGAATCCTAGTTCCTCCCTATCCTCACCAATGTGACTGAAAATTAAATTTTATTTTATTTAAAGTACATTTATTCTTTCACTATGAAAGTAAAAGAAGAAATACTTTTCCAAAGTCAACATGATTTGTCAGTGCATTTTAAAAGTTGCTGAAAATAAATAATAAAAAATAATGAAGCAGACAAAACTTTACATGTTATTTTAAGTTTATAAGGTGTACTTTTCATACAATGGAATCTCCAGGATTTAACTGTACATGTTGATAAGCTCTGACAAATGTGTACCATCAGGGTACAGCGCTGGCACTGTAGCGCTGCGCAGCGGTTGCGCACTGGGCTGCAAAGCTGCCCGCAGCCTCTGCAGCGCTGGTTCGGTCCCCAGCTGCTGGGGGAGGGTCCCACATGGCGCGCAAACCTCTCCTGCTGCCCGCTGCTCCCCTCAGCAGTGTACTTCGGTCCTTCTGCTTGTTCTGCTCCCCGCTCTGGCTCTGGTGAATTCGCTCACCCTCCCACGCTTCTGACTGTACCCAGTGCTTGTTTAAATTAATCTTAAAAAAAAAAAAAATGTGTGCCATCAGTCAAGAAGCATGATGTGGTCACTCTTATGATCAGTGTCCACCCCTTCTGGAGCCCCAGATGCTTGTCCTATGTCACCATGTGGCTGATTCAGCACAGTCATCTCCATTAAGGGCCACAAATGCCTGATCAGTATTGGTCTGATGACTGAAACTCTTCCTCTTCAGTTTTAGTAGAAACCACATCCTTAATCATCCACTAAGATAACCCACTATCAGTATTTTAAGTGTAATGAGGACTTAAATACCTTTATAAAATAATCTGAGACCAGAATTCTTCCCAGTGTTCATAGTTATCCATTTTTAAGGATGTTCTTGCCTATACCTAATTCAGAAGCAATTTTCAAAGCAACATCAACCTGTCTTTGTCTTGATTTCCCAAATCATTTATCTTGGTTTTTCTTAGAGATAGCTTTCTTTCATCTTACACTGACATGTAATTGGCTTACATAGAATTTAGTTAAGCCACACATTTAGACAAGAACAAGTAGCATAAACAGTTTTAGCAGCAAACCTGACTATGTCTGGTTGACACATCTCACCTGATGGATGTTCGAAGGTGGGGAGGATCCTTCCAGCCCGCCTGCATAGGCTGAGGTGCTGAGTCCCTGACACCAAAGTCAAATGAGTTGATAGATTGATAGGTCCTTACATACAAATAAACAAAAATAGATGAGAACACACAAGTGCATGGTCCTAACCCCAGAGGTATCTACTCAGCATTTTGCTACCTATCTTCCAGTCTCTAAAAATATCTTATGCAGATAAAGTTAACATTGCAGGTTACAGAGAACAGTCCATGTCCACAAAACTGCTGTCATTTCTGTCACTGTTAGGGGGAAAGGATGTACTGAGCTAATTCCATGCAGGCTTTGTGGACTCCATCCCCACTCCAGACCAGAGCCATCAAGACATTGGGAAAGACAAATCCCATTGTTAGGGGGAAGTGATGTCCTGAGTTAATCCTATACAGGCTTTGTGGACTCCACCCCCACTCCAGACTAAAGCCATCAAGACTCTGGGAAAGACAAATCCCATCACCACCAAGGGAGGGTGGCTGGGACCTGAGGGTGGAGTTGGGCAGCCAGGTTGGATATAAAAAACCAAACACGTGGGCCTTGGGCTCTCTGGCTCGCGATCGCTCGCCTCCTGGCTTCACCGCTCCTGGCTGGCGGCCAACTCTGAGAGCGCCATTTTGGGATTCCTAATCGGCGGATCGGGTAGGACTCATTTAAAACTTTGTCTCCCACTTTTCTCCCAGAGCTGTACATTTCCTCATTTCCCCTTCCCTTGTAAATAAACCTTTTATTAACCTTTCACGTGTGCCTGCAGTAGAGCATTGATAAGTCCTTTTAAGCACGCGGGTGAGGACCCACAGTCAGGCACCCCGTTTTGTATCGGGGTTGCTCTACAACACCATCACCACCGAAGGGAAGGTGGCTGGGACCTGAGGGTGGAGTTAAGCAGCCAGGTTTGGTATAAAAAACAGACACGTGGGTCTTGGGGTCTCTCGCTCGCTCGCCTCCTGGCTTCATGGCTAGTGGCTCGCGGCCAGCTCTCAGAGCACCATTTGTGATTCCAGATCGGCAGATCAGGTAGGACGCACTTAAGACTTTATCTCCCACTTTTCTCCCTGAGTTGTAGATTTCCTCATTTCCCCTTGTGAATAAATCTTTTATTAACCTTTTGTGTGTGCCTGCAGCAGAGTATTAAGTCCCTTTTAAGCGTGCAGGTGAGGACCCACAGTCAGACAACCCGTTTTATATCAGGGCTGCCCTGTAACAAAACCAGTTCAAGTTCGGGGTTTTTGAAAGACCATAATTCTCTAGAAGGACTCTTGGAACTTGCTGAGAGATGATTAATCTAGGACTATGGTTTGTTACAAAATGTTACCGTAATTTCAGGTTTTCAGGTCTAGTTCCCCAGCCAGGACTGGATCCCAGGCTGTGGTGGCAGTGCCAAGTCCTAGCCCCTAGACCAGCACGGGTTGTTGTCTGATGAAGCCACTGCAAGAACTTTGCTGACTCTCAGGCAAGAAAGTAAAAAGAGCAAATTTGTTTAGGGTAATAGATAAAAGGAAACATTTATTAAGGAGAAAAACAAGCAAAGTGGGCCTCCCAGACCAGTGGAACCAAGCCAGGAAGGGGCAAGACATGTAATCGAGTCATGCCTCAGGGAATATACACCACCTTTCCCCAATTATTCTAAAGCCCCATAAGTCTCTTTGTGATTCGTTAGTTCTCGGTGGTCTCACTCACTCTGTCTTAATGTATCTGTGCCCAGAATTACATCTTCCCAGCTCTTATCTTGTAGTTCAGTTTTCTTTTTCCCCCTTGTGCAGGAATGTCCTGTTAGTCCTTCACTGCCCTGGTCTGGTAGTCTGGGGAGTGTCGGTTAATCCTTCTTTCAGTTTGCTGCCCTTATCTCTGGAGCCTCCCTTATTCCTCAGAGGCTATTCTGACTCTGCAGCTATCCACTTACCCAGTGACTCAGAAGGACACAGCTTAGAACCAGCCCCAGGGAAAGGTGCATAGGGCAGAGTGCAGGAGAGCTCCAAGTATGGGTGGTGTTCCCTCCAGCATCTCAATTTGGGGTTTAGTCATCTACCTCCCAATGAGGGCAAAGGCCAGTTGCTCTTGGGCAAGGCTCATTTCTTACCCCATAGTCATACTATGTTTAATGCTTTATTTTCCCCAAAACGGAATCACACTAAACACATAGTAGGGGAGCACAAATCTGCCACCCCAAAACATGTCTTTTTTACAAAAGTTTATTTCATAGACTAGCCTCTGAAGACTGGGTGGAGGTCAAGTTTTTCTGAAGAATCTTCACAGCAGAAAGGAGAAGCTCTCTCCCTTAAGGGTTCTCCCTCACTGTCCCAGGAAAACCTAATCTCCTTATCTCTTCCTTGGAGAAAGCAAGAGTTTAAATCTGCATATCTTTGATGACTCTGTCTTCCTTAGTAACCTGACTAACTGAACTTCCCTTTCTTCCCTGACCTTCCTTGTCATAGCTTCTCTTTTTAGGATGCCATCAAGCAGTCATGCTGGGTTTCTCGCATATATACAGGAAGTATTCATGTTATTATTAAAACTTCTTATTAACATTTTTTTCTCTTATCAATCTTCTGATACTTGTTTGATTATTTGCCAGCCTAGAAGAACCCAGAGGGGTACAGGAAGATTTCTTTTGTGACCCAATAATTTTACTTTAAATAATTTTACTTTAATTTTGTTTAAAAGCAAAACAAAAAAAACCTGATCTGTTGGTCTGTAGGAAGTATTTTTTGCATCATCTTGTTATAGATTTGTGGCATGGTAGCTTTGTTCCCTTCTTTGCCTCACATTTTCAGTCACCCCTGTCTGCTTTTCACTCTGGTCATGGTGGGGTCAGTCTCCCCTAGAGAGTCAGATAGGTTTTTTTCACCGGGTTTGTCTGGAACCTGAGGAAGGGTAAGGGGTGTTTTCTCTTCTTTAAATACCACATAACCTCAGACTTTCCCCCAAATACTGTTAACAGATAAGAAGAACCTGGTGACAATGACAAAATGACCACTGAAGTAGGAATACTCCCCTAAGGCCAGTGGTGCTAACTCTTGTTCCCTGTCTGCTCCACCTGCATGGGCCATAGTCGTTCCTGGTTTGAGAAGCCTCTCCACTATCCTGGCTCCCAGTGGTCTCGGTCCCTGTTCCTGGCAAAGGCCAGTGGCTACCTTGAGACATCTTGACCAATAGAAACTGACCAACAGATAAATTGCTTGCCTTTCTTCCCCACCAACAGACTTCTCAGCTGCAATGGTTCTTTGAAGACACCCCTGAGCATTGTCTTACCATTTTCTTTAAAATTATGATATATTCCTTTGCATTTATACTTCTTTTTCTTCTCTATATCACCCCCCTTCTCCCTGATCCCTGCTTCCCGGGATTGTGGCCCCCACCGACAGTTCCAATACATAACTCTGGTTCACTTTCCTACAGGAACCAGGCCATGACACCAGGTCAGCTCATGGCCTAATTCTTATTCTTCCTTCCTGAAAGCTTTCACATTCTCAGGGTGTCAGGGAGAGAGAAAAGCAAGCATTTCAGTTCTGCTAACAAAAAGATGTCATTTATCAGCTGGTTGCCGGTCATAGCTTTAAAAAAAGACAAACTTTTCCTATATCTGGAAAAGGCAGTACTATTTTAAACAAAAAAGTCCTCAGTAGTCCTGTCTTCATCTTAGCAATTACCATGAATCCAGTTTCTTTTTCCTCTCTAAATTCTGTAATTTTTTATTCTCATTTGGTTTCATGATAAATCTGTATTTCTGGAATATTTTTCTGGAATATTAACTTTCCAGTTAACTTCTCTGAATATAAATAATTAGAATAAGCAGCTTCTGTTCAAAAAAAAAAAAAAGCTACAAATGCCCATAATTAAAAGGAAGGTTTCTGGTGTAAAAACAGAAGTAATTTCCCCTCCCCTTCTGGGTTCTTTTTGGGTTGGGCCAGCAGTCAAGTTACCAACAGACAGATTAGTAGAAAAAAAGACCAAATTTAATTTCATACATATGAAGAACCCACGTAGATATAGGTTCTCAAATAAATGAGGCAAAATGAGGATATTTATCCTGAACTCGAGTGATGGTGGGGTCATGGAAGGATGGCTAGACTGAGGACTTTTGTGCAAAATAAATGTATTGAAATGTTTAAATCCTTGTATTTGTTTTACATTTTCTATTTGATGTAATTTTAAGCCTGTGGTTTTTGTTACAGGGCAGCCCCGATACAAAACGGGTTGCCTGACTGTGGGTCCTCCTTTCTCCCTAACAGCTTTATAATTCTTTGTTGCAAAAAATTTGGTAATCTGTAAATGAAAATGACTCTGCAGTTTAATAAAAAGTCAGACTCCGATAAAAGAAAAGGCTCTGTGAGAGAGGACTTCAGGAGCTCCCTGAATCACTACTTCTCCCAATTCCCCAGGGACTCTGAGAGGGACTTTGGGGCTCTGCCAGCATCCTGCTTCTCACATTTTTGTCTGTTTGCTGGAAACATCCATTAAGGTGTTGTTTGTCTGATGGCAATGGTCTCTGCCCCTCATTCCTCCTGAATTTATTAATGAGAATTTTTCTGTGGAAAAACACAATTCCTTCACTCATATCTACTTATTTAGTTGAATGTTTATTTCTATCAGTATGGATGCATAGACTTCTGAATCTGTGGTTACTATCCAACATTGTCATTGTTTATGTTTTCCTCAAATCATTCCAACTGTGGACATTGAGAGCCCTTTCAGATGCCTTGATATTTACTTCATGAAATCCTCAGCCAGCCTTCTCCCACACAGCCTGTGGGCAGGTGAAGGGCAAGGAAAAGGGTGCCATCCAGAATGCTGGACCCAGAGGGGTGATTTATTGCATAAACACTGACAGATTAGGACTGTGACAGCACTAGTGGTAGTAAGTATCACTTGTGGGGTATGTCAGGTAATGTGCTAAGCACATTGGGCACGTTCTCTTGTTAGACCCTCACTGGAAACCAAAACTCTGAGTTCACTATCCTGTTCACACACAAGGAAACTGAGTCTGGAGGCTGTAGGACGTGAGGGGTGACCTTGTGGCTTCAGAAGCACAGGCATTCCCAGAAGGCACCTCCCACTTGTCTGCAGGGTCATTCACCCAGGGACACACCTCCATCAGCAGAGCTCCCGAATGAATGGCAAGCACTTGAACGGCTGATGAAGGGGACCTCTCTGTGTGCGCTTTGACACACGCCATTCCCAGCGGAGCTCTGGAGCTAAAATAACTACGTTTCTATTTTCTATTTTCTGCAGAAAAGAGGAGATGTGCAGTTTATTTCGTAACATTTAGTGTTTTTGAAAATTTGAATTCTTTCTCCACGTGTATTTTTAAAATGTCTTTGGAGGTATCCTTGCAAGAAAAGACACAATGCAGATTTCGTGAAGGCCTCTTTGTTTTGTTACTCAGATCTTCAGGAAACAGCTCGTGGAGATCAGATGTAGGGATGGTGAGGAGACCACATGGCCAAGGGACCGGCTTGCACAACTACCCAGACACAGACCACATGGTCACAGGAAGAAAGCCAGCTCAGGGCCATGGGTCTCTGTGTCCTGTTCCCTGTGCAAGGAGAAGCCATTTGTCCCACCACTGTAAACTGAACTCTCAGCGAGCCCTACCCCCATGAGTCTGAGAGGTGAACAAACCACACAGTTAGGCCCAGCATCTAGTGTTTCCAAACTGTAGCTGAGCGGGTCCTTCTTCAAAAGGAGGGAAGGCATTTTGTGCCAGGCCTTCCTTGGAGTAATGTTGGGCAGCTTTAGTGAGCCAGCACTCCCCCGGCACAGCATTGGGAGGAAATTGGTTGTTTTTAAGGTTTCCCTCTAAGAGGACTAGATCAGGTGGCTCAGGCTGGTGGTGTCCCTCTCCTTCCTTCTGACTGAAACACTGGAAAATTAAGAAATATTTAAAGAACAAACAAACAAAGTAAAAAGAGATGAAAATTGTCCACAGACAGGAAGCTGGGGGCATGGGTGAGTAATCGCTGAGACCACAGGGTGTTTCTGGCCAGCAAAATACAGAAGGGCAGTAGTGGGAGGGCCTACTCCCAGGGACCTGCCTGGGCCTTGAAGTAGGACTCTCCTGGGGCTGCCTTAATGGCCCTTTCTCATCAGGACCTCTCCTGCTGTATCTATGTGGGACCTAGCTCCCCACACCTGCACCATGGCCAGCGTCTGCAGCCACTGGCGAAGGTGTCTGGGATATAGAGACAGAGAGGGAAGAGCAGATGAGAACATGGTGTAAAAATGTGAGAACAATGGCAATAAACATGTACAAAATGAGTGTGTTTTCTCTAGAAAGTTAGTAGTAATTTGGAAAATGCAATACATAGGGATGAACTAAGACCTGACCTCAATGGTAATAATCCAGGAATAAACTTAACCAGAAAGGGAGAGGCTAATGTGAAGACTCACAGTCTTGCTCAGGTTACAATTCAGGGTCTGAATGAAGGAGAGACACACCAAGACTGAAAAGCAGATAGATGAATTCTCCCTGGTTTTAAATACTAAATAGAAGTCAAAGCATAGATGTATCTGGATCTTTTTAAACCTGCTAATGTGAGTCAAAAGCTTATCAGGGACAATAAATGAACATGAAAAAGCACAAGCCTTTTAAGAAAAGAATGTCAAGGTCAGAGATTTCTTATTACACAGTAAACTCTGGGATGAAGCTGTAATCACTGGAAAGAAGATGGTCCAGCTGCAAGAACATCGTTTAGATCAATGGAAAAACACAAATCATCCAGAAAAAATTAGAATTTATGTAATAGTTGTCTATGTTCATATAATAAGTTTATAATACCATCATTAATTCATAAAGAAAGGTTTATCCGACCAATGCTGTGGGACTATAGTATCAACCTCCACAAAAATAGTCAGATAGGCTTTTCCATGGCACGGTGCTAAGTGGCTCCTCTGGGTCTTGATAGAAACTGTCAGCATCTCTTAAAGACTCACTGTCACCCAGATTTAGGGTCATCTCCAGAAATAACCTTTTCATCAGGGCAAACATTTAGAGGCAGGATTTTGTCCTATGCTGTCATCCTTTCCTTGTCATGAAGATTGTTCCTTGATGCCCCAGGCTCCTGTCCAGTTCCTTAGCTCAGGATATGAACCCTCAGTTTATATTTACAGCCATATAAATTCTCCATACATATGTAATTAAATCTGGACTTATTCTCCTACTAATATCTCTGATATTAATTTGTTTGCTTGACCAGCCCAAGAAGAACCCAGAAGGGTGAGGGAATTTTCCTTTGCACCCCGATAGGCCCAAGAAATAAGCTATATATAATAAAATTAGATCTTCCATATCCCCTCAGAATATGACAGATTCTAGACAGATTTGATTTCAAAGTGAAACCACAGAAGAACAAGATGACAAAACAAAACAGAATAATGTTTATTGGCTCTAAGGTAAAAATGACATTTTTAGAAAAATATGTAAGGAAGCATATGAAAAATAGATTTGAACTGACATTGAAATTATAATTTAAGATGACAGCAAAAATAAAGATGAAAAACAAAGTAGGATGGTAGTTATAACAAATTTTTCATAGACATACTTTTGTATATAAGAATTTCTTAGAAATAATGGTTATCTTACCAATTGAAAATGAAAAATATGAGAGAAGAGAAACATAAATGACAGTAGTCAACAAACATGGAAAGAAGTTTACTGTCATTACTTGATCAAATAAAACTAATGTATAGGAAATTGCTACTTTTTTTTAAGATTTAATTTTTTTTAATGCATACAAGAACTGGGGTGTAGGACAGAGGTGCTGGGGGTGAGAGCATTCACCAGAGACAGAGGGATGTTGTTGTGTCAGTCAACAACACACTGTTACAGAAACGAGAATCTGGAGCAAGCAGTTATGGCAGGATGCTGCCGAGAAGGCAAAACCTGGCCTTTTTATTGATTGAATGATTTTATAGAGTCAATTACTCAGAGCAGGAATACAAAGAGGAAAAAGTTAGAAGGAAGCAAATGTGTGCTTAGGTTATCTAGGCTTTTGGGGGAGATGAGTCTGAGGATCCAGATTAGTTTTATGGCCCATGTTTGAAGATTGAAATGAAGTTTCCAACCCCCACTTGTGGTTCCCATCTTATTAGCAAGACATTCTGCGATCAGTCTGGGACGCAAAGTTACATAACAGTCTACAGCTCCCCAGGCGTATTGGTCATGCCTCTTGCCCTACACTCATTGTCCCAGGGAATTAAGCACCCTGTTTTTGTTTAACTTGAGAGGAACCTTTGCAGGGTCTGTAGTTTGCATTCTTTTTAGATAATTGATGGGGCCAAATGGACTTTGTACTGAAAAGCCTAACTGCATAGCCAGAATGGTGGCTGAAGCCTCGCAGACCCCCAGGGAGCAGAACAGGCAGATCTACTGTAATATATTGCTGAGGGGAGCAGCGGGCGAGACAGAAGAGGTCTGCTGCACTATGTGGGTCAACTTCCCTGGCCCAGGTCGAACTTGTGCCACAGTGGCTGGCAATAGCTTGATAGCACTGAGACTTTAACCCCTGTGCCACCAGGGAGGCCCATGCTACTGGTTTTTAAAAATGGGCTCCTGTGCAACGTCAGCAACGAGGCATTTTCTAATTCTTCTGGGGGAGGTGAAATGTACACTTTTTGCAGGTATTAATGAATGAAAGACATTGAAATGACTTCACTTCTTCCCCTTCTTTATCACTTTCATTCTCTTCCTAAAAATTCCAGGGCCAACCTGATCAGTGGGACTGAGAGCAAGGTCAGTGTCTGCACAGGCAGAAGCAGCATGAAGCCCGAACAGGACAGAGTCCAAGGCCTGTGATGGATGAGGGGCAGCCTCTCCAGCTCTGTGCCCCGAGGGCCCTGCTGAGCTGCCCACCAAGGGCCATGAACACACCAAGCCCCTGGGGTTGGCCTGAATACCACTTTCCACTAAAAGAAAACAGAATTCTTGGGTCAATAGCTCATTTCAGTGCTGGATCAAAGAAAGATGCATATGGAACATCTATTTGTGCAAGACAGAAAGGAATTGCTCAAAGAATGTCAAATGTCACAGAAGCCAGCCCAAATCTAGGACAACCTGAGCATCAAAAGAAGTAAAAGTAGTAACAGATTAAATGCAATGGAAACCACACATTCACACTGATATGAAGAAATACTGAAAAAGTTCAAAGTTAGATGAGAAATAGCGCATTTAGATACACTCAAAAGTATCTCCCCTCAAAATACTAACTGCAAAGAAAGTAAATGGAAAAGCCTGGCAGACACCATCTTACCCTTGAAATGAAAAGGAGTTCCACTCGTAATGGGACGAAGTGCCCCCTGAAAGGATGTGAGGAGGACACAGCCCCTGCTGCAACGCTCCTGCCAGAGATGCACATAACTGTGAGGTGGCATCAGTCAAATCCAAATGCAAAGGCACTCCAAATGTCCCAAGGTCATTCTTGACTAGAGGCCCAACTCACTGAATCCTGGGCACATGATTCTGAACTAGATCTTTTTGCTGTGAAGGCTTACTTGATGTTGGGTGAAGCTGACGATTGAGTATAACAAGATTAGCATCAGCCTCCTGATTTGATTTTGATGGTTGTACTATACTGAAATGGCACCACCTCTTGTTTGAAGGGAAAATGTGAGGGTTACAAGCCTTCCGGGAACAATTTGTTTCCAGAGTAATCCAAAAAAAATCCCTGCACTGCCCTTGAAACTTTTCAGGGGGTTTGAGATTGTCACTCACACATAAAGGCAGGCACACACACATATATGTGAACACATGCATACATTATGCATGCTACATATGCACATGTGCATGCATACTACCTTTGAAGGAAGCACATATACTTTTTTCGTGTGTTTTTTAAAAAAATTTATTAATTTTCTTACATAGGTGTTCATTTTTGTACAGTATTTAAGTTCTCCCCTCAGGTATAGTCCCTGTAGTTCTCCCACCACCATGGCATCCATCATTATAGTCTCTTGTGCTCTTCCCTCCCCTGTTCTGACCCCTCTCCCTCTTCCTCCCCTGCTGTAGGCCTCAGATCTATGGTCAGATTGCAAGTTCTATCTTTTTCCTAACCCTTTGTTAGTTTTTCTATAGGCCACCTTCTTGATCCATTCATCTGATTGGGGGCTGCGGCAGGCTACGCCTCCCATGCTGTGGGGCATTTAGTTTGTTTCCATATCTTGGCTATTAGTGAGCACATGTACTCTCTGACTCTACAATTCAACTTCAGCAATCTATCCAAGGGAAATAGAGTACCTGCCCAAGATGTGTGCAGAAAAATCATTAATGCTACAGAAACAATGTGAGTATGCTATGCATAAGGTATTATATCACAATATAATGATGTGGTGAAATACATATTGTCATTAAGATTCATGTTTGTGAAGAATATTTAATGACAGTGGAATATGTCCATGGTATCATGTTCATGGACAAAAGCTTATAAAATAGTATAGGAAATTCAGTTCAAAAAAAAAATCTGGAAGTCAGGGAAGTTTCGAAAAGCAGGTAGACTTTGTAGGGAAGTAAGATATGCAGAGAGAGAGAGAGAGAGAGAGAGAGAGAGAAGGACCAAAAGGGGAGGGGAAGGGAGGTGGAGTCACAGCACATTCAGGATAGAGATTTAGGAAGCAAAGTGACAGGGAGCCCTCATCAGCCCTTGCAACTGCTGAAGTTACTGTCTGGTAACTGGGTGTTTCCTTAAACAACCAGACCCAAGATTAGCTCAAATCATGTGCCGAGGAGGCTTTTGAGCCTCAGTAAGCCCGCCCCCAGCTTGACAAATTTCCAGGGTCAGGGCATGGAGGGAAGTGAACCTCCCTAGGGAGTGACTGCCACCTGGCACCATGGCAGTCTGCTGGTGGAGCTGCTCAGGGTATCCCCAGGCCAGGCTACAGCCTCCACAACTCTCCTTCCCACTCTTTCCCCCAGGCCACTGCCCTGAAACAGTCTTTCTCCCCTCGCCCCCTCCATTGCCCTTCTTTCTTCAGAGGGAGCCCTATCACAGTGGAAGGGGGTCCTTTCAGGTGCAACATCCATAGCAGGCCCAGACCCCAGGTACCCTGCAGAAGTAGACAATGTCTGGAAGGGAATTCCAGGTGCAGCCAGTAGTAGAGTCAGATCCACCAGCTAGTGGCCAGTGCTGGGCCATTTTGACAGGCTGATGAGTGGTTGTTCCTGTCTGGGTGCATCAATCCTGATTAGTGTCTGTGTTGCCAGCCCTGATTGTTTTAGGCCCGACTGCCAACCTGTCATTTTTAGGAATTGAAGACGTGGAGAACTGGTAAGGAGAAGGCAGGTGTCAAGCCCCATCATCTCTAACGCTGGCGTTTCTTGACACAGATTGTAATCAAAACCGAATTTGCCAGGAAACCAACCCATCCTCTGGGCTTGTGCTATTGCTTCTTGCAATCTCTGGATTTAGGGACTGGATGGAGAATTCCAGGTGTGAGAGAAGCAGCCACACTAAATCCTGCCTGCCATCGCCAGTGTCAGGGCTGCCTGCCTGGGTCTGGCAGCTAGGATTGCCTACTCTTGGGGAGTTAAGGTCATACGTCCAATCCAGGCAAAATCTGCCATGCTCAGTGTTACCATGGAAACAGATACAGGACAGGGTAGAACTTTTCCCTGGCACTGGAGGTTATGAAAGGAGAGGTATCTCCCCTGGCCCCTGTGCTGATGTGTCCCAGGGCAAAGGGCACAGCAGGGGAGCCCAGTGCTCATGCTTATCACACAGAAGGACAAGGCCTTGTGCCCCAGCACATTCTAGATGCCATAGTGAAGCTTATCAGGAGGAGCCACTAACCAAGGGCATCAGACTCTGAGCTCCGTAATCCCCTTGGGTGTGAGATTACTGCACACAGATAAATCCTGGAAACAGCTGCCCAGAATATTCTTTGTATTGGCAAGTGTGCACTGAGGTCATTATTCAGGATTTTATAGGCAGTTCTTGGCTGCGTCCCAGAATGCTTGTGTCTTTGCAGAAAGAGAAGTTGTGCTTTATGGGTGACAGATGTCTCCCTCATATCTCTGCATCATCGCCACAGTGATGGACTAGGCGATGCCCTGCAGACTGCACCTGAGGGGTGGGGTGTGGCCTGAGGAGGGTCCCCATATGATGATCTTCATGAAAGTGGTTTCTCACTCTGCCATTCCCTCCCATCAAGTCCTTATGGCACGAGCAGTCTGGAGCCCACATATCCAGGCAGCCCAACAGGCAGGGCTTGGCTACTGTCCCTTATAGGGTTGGGAAGGTGCAGGTGTGTCTGCCCCAGGGCGTAGGAACTTTGTCCTTTCTCATTTGCTCCACAGTCATTAATGGGATTTTCTTCAGCCAAACCATGTTCTTGCCTTTTCTTTCTCTCAACCCCCATAGTCCAGGTCTGATATTTAGGGGTAAAGGTGTAAGTCCTATTCTCTGAAGCTCAGTGGTGCCTAGGGCCTCACACTGTTGGTGGTGTTGAGCTGCCTCAGCCTTACTTTCATTGCAACAAGATTATTTTTAATAAATAAATGTATTTCAGTTTGGGAGAAATCAATGCATTTGGCCCAAACAGACTTGATTGATGGGATTTTGTTTGTTTGTTTTTAAAGGTTTTTTTTTTAAAGATTTATTTATTTATACAAGCACTGGGTACAGTCAGACGCATGGGAGGGTGAGAGAATTCACCAGAGCCAGAGCGGGGAACAGAACAGGCAGAATGACAAAATACACTGCTGAGGGGAGCAGCGGGCACCAGGAGAGGTCTGCGCACCATGTGGGACCCTCGCTGGTGGCCGGGGATTGAACCGGCCCTGCAGAGGCTGCGGGCAGCTTCGCAGCCCAGTGCTCAACCGCTGCGCCACCAGGGGAGGCCCCAATTGATGGTTTTTATTTTATTTAATTTTATTATTTTTTTTTAAGATAGTCTTTTTTTTTTTTTAAGATTTATTTATTTATACAAGCACTGGGTACAGTCAGAAGCGCTGGAGGGTGAGAGAATTCACCAGAGACAGAGCGGGGAGCAGAGCAGGCAGAAGGACCCAAGTACACTGCTGAGGGGAGCAGTGGGTAGCAGGAGAGGTCTGCGGCCATGTGGGACCCTCCTCCGGTGGCCGGGGAACAACTGGGGATCGAACTGGCGCTGCAGAGGCTGCGGGCAGCTTCTCAACCCAGCACTCAACCGCTGTGCCACCGGGGAGGCCCTGATGGTTTTTAAATTACCTCTGCTAAAAATTTTTTGAAGGAAAGATGGGCACAGACAGTCTCGGCTGGCAGAACGCCAGAGAACTCTGGGAAGAATCCCAGGGAGAGGGACTGAGTCTGATGAGGGTCGTTTTCTGAGCAGGTCACAAGATGATGAGTCAAGGAGCAGAAATACGTGAGTCAAGGTCATAGCCTGAATCCTGCTCAGACATCAGCTGCTGTGGTTCCAACAGAGCCTGGCTCAAAAGGTCAGCAATCAAGGGTCAGAGGGCAAGCGACAGGGTAGGGGGCAAGGGTTGGGGGCACAGGGGTCCCAGGCTAAGGGTCAGAAGGCTAGGGGGCTGTGAGGAAGGGGAACAAATGTGAGCTGGGGTCTCCATGGGGACCCAGCACCCAGGCACTCAGCTGTTCCCCAGAGTCACAGCCAGTAGCTATTGGCTGGAATACAGTGAAGATGTGGGCCCTCTGTCCTGCTCATCCAGGTGGGAGAGGCTAGGATAAAACATCAGAACTCCATTCTGATTGGTTCCATTTTTGTGTGGCACCCATAGGTCTCAGGTAAACACAGAGCTGATGCCTGCCTGAGTTAGACCAGCTTCCCACCCACAGCCAATCGCTCTAAGAAGAGCCTGCTCCAGGCCACTGCCCCTGACCTGGGACCTGACCAACCATAGTCTGTGCCGCTTCATCTTTGTTCTCCCAGTGGAGCGGGAAGGCTGTCGGTAGAGTTCTGTTTAGCAAGCCCCTGGTCCCCAGTACAGCAGAAGATGTGCTCAGTGCCCAGTAGCTGCTGTTACCAGTATCATTGTCAACAAAAGCATATCCTGGTTCTGGGATCCCCATCTGCTCGGGGAACTGAGTGCATCCTGCCTTCCAGAGCTACCACCTGAATATAGAGCACCCTTAAGACCCATGTTCCAACTGGCACCCTCTTCCTCCTGGGACCTTCCAGCTGGGCTCAGGCTACAGCCCTTGCTTAGCCCCTAGCCCTGCCCCACAGGGGTCCTGCATCAAATCTCAGCTCAAACCTGTGACACAGCCCTTCATCTGGGATCAGGGGGAAGCACTGCAGGATCAGCCTGGCCCAGTGCTGGCTCCTCACTGAAGACAGCACTGGACCTGATGTGTGTTGTCACTGAGTGTCCACTAAGGAAACCCCCAAGTGTGGGGAGAGTGAGGTGAGGGAGCCCACCAGGAGGCAACCTGAGAGGTACTACAGGGTGGAAGCAGTGGACCCAGTCAGGAGGTTGAAGGAGACCCTTAGGTGGTAGAGGAGATGAGGGAGAGAGGAGGTTGGATTTCCTTTTCCCAAGAATGTTGACAGAGGGTATGATGTCTCTGGGCAGGAGCAGGCAGCTGTGCTAAAAACAGGATCAGAACATGAACAGGCTTCCAGGAGCCCTGTAGTGCAGGCCAGCCCTCAGCCAGCAGGGTTCTCAGGATTCTTCCTTTGCCACACTGCAGCTGTGCCCTCTGGATGACAGATCCTTCCCTCAAGTCCCTGCAGTGAAGCCACTGTGACCTTTATAACAGACAAAACCTACACTTTTTCCTACGTGACTCAAGGATGTGAGGCCGTCGGAAGGCAATTCTAAAAGCGGATGGATAATTGCTGGTTCTGCTTCCTATGATGAGTCTGTAAGATCAGACCACACTCAATCCCTTGCAGAAAACAACTAGAAAATCTGTACAAGATGCAAAAGGGAAGCTCCAGGGGATGAACAGCAGCAGACTGTTCTAGGGCTTGTAGGAAGTGAATTCTCTTCTGTGGCTTCCAGTATGGGGCCACATGCAGTCAGAGCAGCACACAGGGAAGCAGAGTACTCTCAAAGAGACCACAGCCTTCACCACCTGCAGGAGGAGAAAACTGGAACTGAGAGTGTTGTAGAGCGTGGGGGGTCTTCTTGTAGAGCAGGGGAAATGCCTATGAGGATGCTCCATCATCCATGCCCAGCTCCCTGACTGACTGAAACACACCCTTGACAAAGTGCCTTAAAGCTTCCAGTTGAAGACAGAGAACCCCACTGACCAGAGCTAAGCTAGAATCAGAGTTTGCAGTCCAAGCCCAGCCGAGATCACTACCTGCTAAACTGCTCATTGGTGAAAAATAACAGAACCCAGAATCTCCTCCAACCGGTCATAATGTCCAGCACACAGTTCAAAACTACCCAGTCAGCAAATTACAATATCAGTAAATGGACATATTCTTAAAAGACTGTCAACTGAGAGGAACCCAAGACAATCCAGATGTTACAACTATAGGATTTTATTTCCTGTCTCTTGAAAATCGGCTTTTAGGTACAGACACACTTAGTATTATGTCCTCTTGATTCACTGACCATTTTGGAATTACATAGTGACTTTCTTTAACCTTGGCCGTATTCATTGCTCTGACATCTAATATCAAATATCTATTAATCTAGCTACTCCAGCTTTCCTTCAACTGTTAGCATGGTATGTTTTTTTACAATATTTTTTTTTCAGGATTTATTTATTTATACAAGCACTGGGTACAGCCAGAAGCACGGGAGGGTGAGAGAATTCACCAGAGCCAGAGCGGGGAGCAGAGCAGGCAGAGGGACCAAAGTACACTGCTGAGGGGAGCAGTGGGTGGCAGGAGAGGTCTGCGCGCCATGTGGGACCCTCATTGGTGGCCGGGGATCGAACCGGCACTACAGAGGCTATGGGAATATAATTTTTAATTTATTTGTATTTTTGTACTTAAGGTGGGCTTGGGATAGACAGTGTGTAGTTGGGTCTTGCTTTCTTATTCTATCTGACAAACTGTGCCTTTAATAGGGTTTTTAGATCATTTTCATCTAGTGTTACTATTGGTGATAGATTTATTTTTTTAAAGATTTATTTATGTACAAGAATTGGGGTATAGGCCAGAGATGTGGGGGTGGGGGGGAGGTGAGAATATTCTGTTGGTAGTAGATTTAAATCTATCATCTTGTTACTCATTTTTTGTTTGTCCCATCTGTTTTGTGTGTGTGTGTCTGTAATTTTTTTCTTAGTCTGCTGTCTTTGGATATTTTGAGTATTTTTTATGATTCCATTTAATCATCTTTTTGCTTTATTCTTATAATTGTTCAGAGTGTGCACACTTAGGGTTTATTGTGTACATCTTGAACTTATCACTGTCTATCTTCAAATAATACGTATCACTTCATGGTAGCTTAATAACCCGACAACACTGTACTTCCATCCCCTACCTGCAGCTTTTGTTTAATTGTCATACATTTTACTTCTACATATGTTATATTTCCCACTAAAAAAGTTCTTCATCCCTTTCTGCATATCAGGATTCCATGTGGCATTGTTGTCCATCTGCCCAAACGACTTTCTTTAGCATCTGCTAGTGATGATGAATTATTTTAGCTTTTGTATGTCTGAGAAAGTTGATGTTGGTTATATGCTTTGTTGCCAGGCATTGAATCATGAACTAACAGCTTTTCTTTCAATACTTTATTTATTTATTTTTTTTAAAGGAGAGACTGGAACTTTAAAGATTTATTTATTTATTTATACAAGCACTGGGTACAGTCAGAAGCGCAGGAGGGTGAGAGAATTCACCAGAGCCAGAGCGGGGAGCAGAGCAGGCAGAAGGACCGAAGTACACTGCTGAGGGGAGCAGCGGGCAGCAGGAGGGGTCTGCGCGCCATGTGGGACCCTCCTCTGGTGGCCAGGGAGCAGCGGGGGATGCGCCGCAGAGGCTGTGGGCAGCTTCGCAACCCAGCGCCCAACCGCTGCGCCACCGGGGAGGCCCTCTTTCAATACTTTAAAAACCTCATTCCAGTCTCCTCTAGCTGGCCTCAGATGACTGATTACTATAGTCAAGCTAATTAGCACATCATCTCTCACATACCATTCCTACCATTCCTGTGTGTGTATGATGAGAGCACCTGAAATCTACTCTTTTAGCATATCAATACAGTATTAACTACAGTCGCTGTCCCTCTACATTAGATCTCTAGATTGATTCAACTTACATTAACTGCAACTTTGTACTCCTTGACCACCATCTCCCCATCTCCCCTACCTCAGCTCCTGGTAAGCACCATTCTACTCTGCACTTCTGTGAGTTCAATGTATTTTTTTGTTTGATTGCTTTGTTAGATTCCACATACAAGTGAGACCATTCAGTAGTTGTCTTTCTTTGCCTGACTTTTTGCCTGAGTCATCTCACCCTAAAGTCCTCACAGGTTTATGCATATTGTTGCAAATGGCCAGATTTTCTTCTTTTTATGATTGGATAATATTTCATTGTTTATAAGCATATGTCAGTATCTGCCACACCTTATTTATCCTGCTCTTCGGACACTTGGTTTTCATATCTAGGCTTCTGTGAACTTCGCTATGTGCTGCAGTGAGCACTGGAGTGCAGATATATCTTTGAAATACTGATTTCATCTCCTTTGGATACATACACCTAGAAGTGGTATTGATAGATCATATAGTAGTTCCACTGTGTAATTTTTTCTTACATTCTTTTGTTATGTATGTATAATATAAATATATATACAGATCTATTTTATGTACAATAATTGATTATTACATAATTATTTGAAGGCATCCTGTTGGTATTCTTGTTAAATTTTTGAGGACCTTCCATAGCGTTTCCAATAATAGCTATATCAGCTTACATTTCTACCTACAATGTACAAGGGTTCCCTTTTCTCCACATTTTGCCAATACTTGTTATCTTATGTCTTTTTTATAATAGTCATTGTAACAGCTGTGAAGGAATATTGTGGTTTTGATTTGCATTTCCCTAGTGATTAGCAATGTGGAGCATCTCTCATATAGCTGTCGGCAATTTGTATGTATTCTTCTGAGAAATGTCTGTTCAAGCCTTTTGCTCATTTGTAATTGAATTGTTTCTTACTACTGACTCTACAAGCTCCTTATGTATTTTGAATGTTAACCCATTATCAGACGCATGGTTTGCAAATGTCTTCTCCCATTGTTTAGGTTGTCTCCGCACTCTGTTGAGGGTTTCCTTTGCTGTGCAAAGCTTGTTAGGTTAAGTGGATCCCTTTTGTTGATTTTTGCTTTAGTTTCCTGGGCTTTTGTGGGCGTATCCCTGCACCCCCAAAATCAACACTCAAGCCAATCTCAAGCTTTCCCTCTCTGTTTTTTTCCAATAACTTTATGGGTTTGGGTCTTTCATACATTTTAAGTTTATTTTTACATAAAAGAGTTAAAGATCCAATTCCATTCTTCTGTGAATGAAAAGCCAGTGTTCCAACATTATTTGTTAAAAAAATATCTTTCCTCATTGTGTATTCTTGGCATTGTGATTATAAATCAATTTCCTATAAATGCATGGAGTTATTTCTGGGCTGTTTATTCTGTTCCATTGGTTAACATGTCTGTTTGAGTAGCATGCTATTTGATTATTACAGTTCTGTAGTGTATTTTGAAATTGGGTAGTGTGATGCTTCCAACTTTATTCTTTTTACGCAAAGTTACTGAAAAGCTTGTACTAGAAATGCCAATAGTTCTATATTTGCTTAATAGTTATTTTAAGTGTTAATGGATTGAAGAGTTCAGTTAAAAGGCAGAGATTGTCAAGATGGATCTAAAATCAAGATCCAAATATATGCAATTTAAAAATAAACAAGTAAAATAATTTTTAAAAACACAAAAATTGGAAAGGGAGAAATAAAAACATCCTCTTTATATAAACATTGTGAATCATATATAAAAAAAATTATAAACCTATGAACTATTAGTACTAGGCACCCACATTAAAATGAATTAAGGTGGACTCTTATCCCATATACAAAATTACCTCAAAATGGGTCAAAGTCTTACATATAAGAGCCAAAATTATAAAACTCAGAAAAAAAAACATAGTAAATCTTTATGACCTTGAATTTGGCAGTGCTCTCTTAAATATGACAGCAAAAGCACATGCAACAAAAGAATAAATATTAGATTTCCTCAAATTGAAATGTGCATAGAAGGAAAAAGATAACCCACAATCCCAAATAGGAGGAAATGTTTGCAGACCATAGCTGGTGAAGGTGCAGTGTGCCACCAGGCCAAGCCCTTTGTTGCCAAGCAGGTCACCTGGTCATCCTTTCCACTCCAGGTGACAAGAGTCATGACTCCCACAGCACCTGAGGATGGGATGTTACCATCTTCAGTACAGTGGGGGGATGAGTAGTGGCCTGTTTTGACTCATTCAAGAATGTTAATTGAGTCCACATTCCTTCCCATCATCACCATCAAAGGTCGATGCTTCAGTGCATCTCCTGAAGAACAGTGTTTGAAAGTGTGCAAGAACCAGAAAACGTCTCAGCTTTCTGAAAGGGGCGTGTATGTGTGCGTGGGATCGTGTGCAGCATCTTCTTGCTTCTCAGTGGTGACCGATTCAGATCGACTCCAGTGATGCCTCCTGATTTCTTTCTCCAAAAGTGCCTGGGTGATTTGACTGGTCCCTGCCCCTTCCCCACCCTGTGCGACAAGCCAGTGATGTCTGATTCCTGATGGTCCCTGCCTTTGCTGGGTTTAGTTCACACAGCTTGTAACTGGCTGTGACACGCCCTGTTTCTCCTCATCACTACGTCTCTCCTTCTCTCTTCCTCCTGCTTTTCACAGCCTCAGAGCTGCCTGAAGGTCACCACTTACAGTCCCTGCAGATATTTCTCTTTGAAGAAAAGGTTCTGGAGAAACCAGGGAGGCTAAATAAAGCCTGCAGCCGATCCCCACCTTGTGCTGATGGCTCAGAGGATGAGCAAATGAGAGCAAGTGGTTTTGCTCATTAGATTTTTAAAACCCTCCAAGTAATAGATCATCTTGTATTTTCCTGCTTGTCGCAACAATAAGTTATTACTAAATTTGAATAATTTTAATGAGGGAAACTATCGCATAAAAATGCCAAGTAGGGAATTCATTTTAAAAAATGTTATGGAGATAACGCCAGCGGTTTCAAATGAAAAGATCCAGTGCTCCTCTGTTCTAGAATCAATGAGCTCTTCCTGCCAGGAGCTATGGCCCTTGGAGGGAGGAGGTGGCCAGGATGCCCCTCCTGCAGGGGGGCTTTCCAGGTGTGTCCCTTCACACGGCAACTCCATCATAGGAGCTCCATCACAGTTGCTGCTAGCAGGCAACTGTTATAGCCAGGGATACATGTAGACAGGGATAATGGCTCACCCCAACTGCAACTCCCCTGGCCGTGACTCAGGAGATTGACCAACTCGCCACAAGTCTGCTGGTTTGGAATGTGGCAGGAGATCATGATTCAAAAGGAGAAGGTGTTAGGCAGGGGAGCATTTTGCTGAAAATGGCTTCTGCTCCTGGCTGGTACTGGGTGTTTGGTCAAAGCAGCCCCTGCCCTTCCTTGGTCTGGGGATGTGCTGGATACAAAGGCACGGAGTCCCCCAATATTTGAGATGTCTAATGACTCAGATGCTCATTTCTCTTCCCTGCCACAGGTTTTCTGCAGAGCCCAGTTCACATTCCCTTCCTCTGCTCATCCTTCTCAAGGGAGCTTCAGATGCACCTGCTAGAGCCCCAAGTGAGTTGGGGGTGCTTGCCTGATGCCATTTTAGTGGGTTTCCATAATTTCCTGAGGGAACATCAGGAAATTATGTTAAGGTGATAGAGCCACCACACCTGGGAAAGCCAGGAAGATTCACTTCCATCTCAGCTCCTCTGATAACCCGCCACTTTCACCAGCAAGTGAATGGACATGGGCTGTTCTCAATCATGGTGCAAAATGTGTCATTTATCCCAGTGAAACTTGATTTTAATGAGAGCCATTCTTTAGAAAGCCTGCATGTGTCAGGTTAATTTCACATCAGATTTTAGGTCAACCTGTCTTAATTATTCCATTAACTGGTTTTGACTAGCAATTTCAGTAATTGTATTCGCATAATATTTGGCAAAGGAATTGCTTTTTAGACTTTGCTATTGTGATGTTGAGGGTTCCAGGCTCTCTCTGGGTGATCTGTGCTTGTAGTGAGTGTGCAAGTGTGCAGATGTGTGTGGGTGTGTTGAGTGTTATGTATGCACGTGTGTGTAAGTGATTATATGAATGTGTGTGTGTGAGTGTGGGCATGTGTGTGTTCAAGAGATTTTCATTTTATTTTTTTGGTGATTTTGGCAGTTTTGAGGAGTAGCAGTCAGGTGTTTTATAGACTGTCCCTCAATCAGGATTTGTCTGATGCATTGCTCACAATTAGATGGATTTGAGTTTTGATGTTTTCTCACCATTAAATGGGTGCAAGCTGGAGAGAACACCCCTACAGTGAAGCACATTCTCCCTGCGTTCTGTCAGGTTCCCGTTCTCACCATGGGTCACACTCTTCATGTGACCTTGGCTGCCAGCTTGGCTGTGTCTGTCAGCGCTCTCCTCTGTGTATTCCCCCATGTTATCCTGTGCTCTTTCGAAAGCAGCATGCAATGCTTTGGTTTTCTGAGATAGAATTCACACACCACACAATTCACCCATTTCCCATTTAAAGTGCACAATTCAACAGTGTTTAGTGTGTTCATAGATATGTGTGACTATCACCTCCAAAAGAAATCCAGATCCTTGAGGTGCTCCCAATCCCTAACAAACCCCTCTCCCCAGTCCTCAGCAGCCACAAATCTACTTCTTGCATCTAGGATGTTATCACTTCTGGACATTTCATTTAAATGTAAACACACAATTAAGGTCTTTTGTGACTGATTTCTCTCACTTAGCATAATGTTTTAAGGTTTATCCATGTTATACAAGCATCAATACTTCATTCCTCTTTTCTTCCCTTTCTTTCTTTCTCTCTTAGTACTTAATTTATTTTTATGGCCAAATAATATTCTAGCATGTGGATGTACCATATTTTGTTTACACACTCATCAGTTGATGGATTTGAGTTGCTTCCATTTTTCAGCTTTGTGGAGAGTACTGTTATGAACATCTGTGGACAGGGTTTTGAATGATTATGTTTACAGTTCCCTTGAGTACATACCAAGGAGTGGAAATTGCTAGGCCACAGGGTAATTCTCTGTTTAACATTTGAGGAACTTCAGTTGTGTTCCAGGGAAGCAGCACTATTTTACTTTTCCAGTAGCAATATATAAGGGTTCCCAAGTCTCCAGATCCTTGCCAACACTATTTTCTGTCCTTTTGAAAACAGCCACCATAGTCTGTGGAGTAGTCCCTCACTGTGGTTTTGATTTGCATTTTCTTAATAACTAATAATGTTCCACATCTTTACATGTGCTTAGAGATCATCTTCTTTTAAGAAATGCCTGTTCAGATCCTTTGCCCATCTTTAATTTGGACTATTTGCCTCTTACTACCAATTTATATTTCTTATATATTCTGGATTCAAGTACGTTGTCAGGTACTTGATTTGCTAATATTTTCTCCCTTTCTATGATTTGTCTTTTTTGCATTTTTTTAAAAGGCTTTTTTTAAAAATTGTAATAAAGTGTAGTTATCTGTTTTTCTTTCATCACTTATGCTTTTGGTTTCATATCTAAGGAATTTCTGCCTATCTCAAGGTCATGAAGCTTTCCTCCTGTATTTTCACTTAAGAGTGGTTTTTTACTTTATCTGTATTACATTGGTTGATTTTTGGGTATTGAATCAACCTTGCATTCCTAAATCTCACATGATCTTTTGTGTATAATTCTTATATGTTGCTAACTGGTTTGCCAGTGTTTTGCGGATTTTAGTAACTAGATTCTATTTTTTTTTTTTAAGATTTATTTTAGGGCGTCCCTAAAATAAAGGGAGTTGAGCACAGGGCGCAAGGGGTTGAGCACAGCGCTGTGAAGCTGTCCACAGCCTCTGTGGTTCAAGTTCGATCCCCGGCCAGGGAGATACCCTCATGGCGCAGCAGACCTCTCCTGACTCGCCTGCTGCTCCCCTCAGCAGTGTACTTCGGTCTATCTGCCTATTCTGTTCCCCACTCTGTCTCTGGTGACTCCTCTCACCCCCCACACCTCTGGCCTATACCCCAGTTCTTGTAATCATAAATTTAAAAAAATAAATAAATCTTTAAAAAAAGATTTTATTTATTTATGCACACAAGAACTGGGGTGTAGACCAGAAGTGCGGGGAGGTAGTGAGAAGATTCACCAGAGACAGAGTGGGGAGCAGAACAGGCGAGACAGGAGAGATCTGCTGTGCTATGTGGGTTAGCTCCCTGGCTGGGATCGAACTCATGCTTCAGTGGCTGCTTAAGCTTCATAGTGCTGAGAGTTAACCCCTTATACCACCAGGAAGGCCTACAACTAGATTCTTAAGGGAATATTGGTTTGCCATTTTCTTGGAATGGCTTTCATTTCAAAGTATTTTCTAATTGCCTTTGTGATTTCTTCTTTAATCCATTGGCTATGTAGAAGTGTACTGTTTCATTTCCAATTTTTGTCAATTTCTCATATTTCCTTCTATTGATTTCTAATTTAATTCTATTGTGTTTGAACAACGTACTTTGTATGATTGCATCTTTTTTAATTTATTGAGACTTGTATAGTAGCCTGCCTTGTGGTCCGTGCTAGAGGAAAACGTGTGTTCTCTTGCTGGCCAGAAGTTCTGCCAGCATGTGCATGGTCCAGCTGGCTCATTGTTGAAAGCTTGACTTTCCCTGTTGACCTTCTCCCTAGTTGTTCTGTGCATCAGTGGAAGAGTGTTATTGAAGTCTGCAGTTTTTATCATTGAACTATAGCCCTATCTTCTTATCAGGCTCAGAATCTGTGTCTAAGCCCTGAGGGGAAAACATGTAATTGGCTCTCAGGTGATGGCCTCCTGTTTCCTTCCTGATGTCTGCTACCACATGCTGACATCCACTGAGGGACACTTCGAGTATGCAAGGCGCTGGCTTCATGCTCTAGACTTACCCCTTTTATTTCCACTTTATAGATCAAGAAACCTGCAGGGGAAGTAAGAGATTGCCCAGGGGCACTTGGGTGGCTCAGAGCTGAATTTTAACCTAATAAGCAGCTGAGTCTGAGATTCTATAGAGCACCACATTTCTAGATTCCCTCTTGGGGAACCTATAGGATCTCAGGAATTTCCCCACATCAGGAGAAAGGGGAAAGGGGTAGTCGGAATGTTGATCCATCTAAGCTGCTATTCAGGGAATTCTAGAATGAAAGGCCATGGATAAATAAAAATGGATTTTTCTTGTTTTGAGTCCTCACTCAGCAAATCGTCCCCCTCTCAACCCCCCAGGTACTGGGTCTGCACATAGTCAGGAGTGAGCCTGCTCTCTGCCCCATCTCTCCACTCAGTCCAGCAGTGCCCCTTCTGGACCATGGGTCCTGCTAAGCTTTGGGCTCCGGGTGCCTTTCCAGAGAGCTAAGTCTCTCCCCGAATCCTCCCTGACTCCCTTTCTCTACTATCTGGCCCAAAACCTCAGTCAGTCATTCAGAGACCTTTGTAATTGGACTCAACTGTCCCCACAAGCTCACGAAGTGGTATCGATGATATCTGTAATCTGTTAGGCCCCACTCTGTGACTGTAACTGACAGATGGCAGCTGAGTGACTGAATTCAGAGCCACTGGACACAGAAAGGGCCCTCTGTACTGTGGCTCCCTTGTGCCTTACAATGCACAAATTTCCAGGCTCTTTTTGGCATGTTCCCTTTATATAGGCTCCTCCCACCACTTGCTGGGCAGAGTAAGTCCCTGACTCTGATCTCCAGTTGAATCTGAAACCTGCTAGCCACTTTTCAGCCCCTGCTCCCAGCACACTGCCCTACCTTTAGTGACCCAGCTTGCAATTAACATCGACTATCATGAAAGGCTGTTGAGCACTCTGCCTCCTGGGATTATAACACCAAATGTTTATGCATAAAAACACCAAATAATGTGCCTAATTAGGCAAATAACTCTCCCCTACTTTGCAATGCAGAAGGAGGAAAATTAGGAGGGTGTTTTCAAACCTGTTGAACCTAGCTCTGTAAAGTGAAGGGAAGGTAGGGCTGGACTGGGAGCTTCCAGGGCCAAGAATTACTAGAGTGATACGGAATTTTCTCATGTATCTTTGGAATACTTCCAGGGTGTTTCCTGGAAATACTCCATGGGAACACACACAGTCCATGCTCAGTGAAGAAACCCTAGAATATAAAGTCATGGATATCAATATTAAATTACCTAGAGGAAGCTGACCCTATTTTGGCATGTCTCTCTGGTCCTTGAAACGAGGTCAGTCTGCTCCAGATCATTGGACCACACAACAGCCATTGTAATTCAAGTTAATAACTTCCCTTTTAAGCCAAACCACAAGATCAGCATATGCTAATAGGCAACATCTCATGAAAGTAAAGGGACCATCAACAAGGAAGGTCTAATTCATGTCTAACCAGTCAACTTTGCCATGTCATTCTGAGCATTTTACCGCTTCCACTGCCCCCTCCTGCTACCATCTTAGCCCCCAGATCAGGGAGTAGGATTTGAGCCTTGCTTACTATTTCCTCGAAGGCCCTTGCAACATCACTTTCTTTTCTCGGAAACCTAGCATTGGCTTCTATGCACATCAGGCAGCAAGCTCTTGCTTGCTAACATCCTCAGCATGGGCTGCACACACTGGCTTGAGAAGCTTGAGAAGCAGATGATGGACCTGAAGATGACAGATGCAAATCCTATTTTCGTCCAGCATTTCTACACGTAGTCAAAATGCATTTATCAACCTACATAAAGAAGTAATTCCACAGCATCAAAGAAAATAGAGTTCAGTAGAAGTGGCAATTAGGAGTAGACTAGAGATTGAAGCCATCTTCAGAAAGAAAAGATGGAGCGAAAAATAGAATGTCCAGACCTCCACATAAATGTGCTACAGAGAGATGCCCACACTGGCTCCTGAGGCACACTGTTCATCCATCATGAAGATTGAATGAGAGCACAGCCCATTTCATGGGACAGCTTTGTCCAGAGAAGCACACAGCTATGGCATCTCTTGTTTTCAGCTTTCCTGGGTTATCGAGAGTCTGTTTATATCTGTAAACAGCTGAGGCTAAACACTAAACTTCAAGATGAATACTGACCTCGTGAGGTGAGGCCTCAGTATTTCCAGATTTTCAAAGATCCTGGCTGACCTGATAGGCGTATGTAGCAGGTTCTTGAGGCGACATAATACCAGCTCTGACCATTGACAGTCCTGCAGGTGACCAGAGACTGCCCCTGCCCTGGAGACTGAATGACAAGAACCTAAATAAAATTAGTTCTCTGTTGGTACAAACTAATCTCTTTAGCACAGCACTTACTGTCTACATTAGTGAAAGATCAGAATTAAAGACGCTTATTTTTAATGACTTGTCTTTTGCACCCATTTTGGTAAAGGCTCTATTGAGCTTTATCATCAGTGGGTGAAACACCCACCTCTGGATAGAGCAGATAAACTACAAAAAAACTGCAAATTCTCGCTCCCTTCACCCAGCAATGAGCCCAGGCAGGCAAGGGAATTAAAATGCACAACTTAATTGGATTTTCACTGTGTCCTGCTGGCTAACAGCTCCCTCTCTTTATTATCACATTCAAATGCCAGGTTTAATTCCAGGAGTGAGGCTTGGAAGGTGAAAGGCGATTTGCAGCAAATGGTTCATCAAGAAGTACTCCCAGCCTCTGTGCCTCTGCTGAGAGCAGATGGGGGTTTTCTGTGGGAGGGGGGTTTCAATTTAATTAGGAACTGAGTGAATGATCAGGATGAATGGGGGAGGGGGTAGGAGGAGAGTAGGAGGGAATGAGTGCCCAGGACCAGACTGAGGTGGCTGCTGGGGGAGTCCCTCAAGAGGTGGTATGTTTGTGACTGTGAGATTCTCAAGGGGAGCAGATGCCTGGGAAAAGGGGAGCAGATAGAGGGAACCACAGCTGCTGATGGAGCCCTGGGCATGCTGAGGCACCTAGAGGGAAGACATATGGGCAAATGCCACCTGTATGAGACAGGACCTTGACCAGAAACCTGGTTCCTGCCCCTAAAACAGAAGATTCCAGACCCAAAGCTCAGAGTGAAGCCTCCCTGAATTGCCCACTCAGGAGACAGACTCTGCCTCCCAAGGGAAAAGAGCACAGCAGATGTTGCACGTCCCCGCAAGGCCGAGAGCCTCTGCATCTGCACTCCATGTACCCACCCATGCCTGCTACCCACGGCACACAGATGTGGGGCCAGTCACCCCACACTTATGGGAAAGGTTCCCAACCAGACCTGGAGTAGGACATCCTCACCCAACCACCCTACTCAGCCTGTCACACAGACACCTGTACATAGACACTCATATGCACACTGAGATACAGACACACCTTCATGCACAAATGCACAAAAATAGACACACACGTGCAGACAGACAGGCCTGCATGCACACACATGCACAAGCACAGTTATGCACAGGCAGGACATGCATGCACACCCATGTACATACACAGGATCACACACATACACAGACATACATGTACATATATACAAGCACACAGTCATACATGCACATATATGCAAACACAGATACACATGCACAGACACTGAGAGACATACACATTCCTCACCTTGGGGCACACATTCTGCTACCCTGACCTTTTCAGAAAACAGAAAACCCCCAAAGTCTGGCATCTATGGCATGGCTGATTGTGAAAACCTCACACTCACTGTTGAAAGAAAGCCCTTCTTGTGTTTATTCTTCAGATTAGAGTGGGTTGAAATCAATCCCGGGCTGAATTCATTCTGGAGAATTTCACATCTCCCAAAACATAAGGGCCTGCCTGGGGTGGACATTGGTCTGGGAGCTTGTTCATCTTTCTCCAGGGATGTTTGTGATCCCATTCTTGGATGAGGTTTTCCTTCCTGCAGGGTGTAGTAGGAAACAGTTTCCCTTGGAAAACCAACATACATAAAATCAGCCTCTGGTGGATCCAGACTTCAAGACAGGTGCATTTCTTAAAAAAAAAATTAAAAAAAAGCTTTGCCTGGAAAGTATAGTGAGTGATTGGTGACTTTGGAATATGGATTTCTTAAATACACCATAAAAAAAAAAAAAAACCTCTAACTATAAAATCAGAGACTGACAAATTTGTGTACATTTAAAATAAAAACCTATTACCCAAAATCATCTTAAAGAGAGTTTAAAATGAGAAGATGTTCGCTGGGGGAATCACTAGCAAAGGGTAAGCATGAGGGATAGGTAAAGTTTTTTATAAATCGGTAAAAACGGGGGAAAGACAGATTAAAAAAAAAAAAAACTGGGCGGAAGACAAAGTGGCGAGGAGAGACAGCTATGAAGCAGGATGCCATCTGCACCAGGGAATGTGGTTAAGCCCACAAAGGAATGCTGTTCAACACCCCTTCTTCCCAGCCGTCTGGGTGTCTGTCCACAGCTCCCAGGGGCAAGGGACTGCGGGGGGGGGGGGGGGGGGCAGACTTTCATCCCAGAGACACCCTGGGATCCATCCCCCCGTGGGCTCTTTCCCGTGTCCTCTTCTGCCTTTCCCAGGAAGTGGCCCAGCTAGAAGGGTAGGGGCATGGGTCAGGACTGTGGGTCTGAGATGTGGGTGCCTGTGCTCCCCAAATGTGAGGGCGGATGGAAGGCAGAAGGAAGTGGGTCTGAGTCAGAGGTCCTCTGGGCTAGTTTTCCAAGACACTGACCTCCCTGTGGCCCCTGAAAGAGGCCAGACAGAGAAGGGTGTGGGCTGTGGCTTCTGACTGTCCTGTGAGGAAAGAGACACAAACAGATAAACACAGACAGAGACAGACACATAGACACACAGACAGACACAGATGTAGATGACATACAGACAACACAGAGAAACACACAGAGACATACATTCACACAGAACACACACATATATACACACTCACACTTCAGGATGGGCCCTGGATGCCTGGCCTGGGTAAAAGGAGGGCAGATCCTCTGTCTCTGAAGCTGAGTGGCAATGAACCATGTAGCTGGTGTGTTGGAAAGAGCACCAACCCCTCTGGCTTAGGCCAGAGCTGAGTGGATTGGTCACAGGGCAAAAATAAACAAAGCCAAAAAAATTTTGTTCAAAACAGAGACTTTCCTCCCCTGTGAGGGAATGACCTGCCTTACCCTTGGGTTTGCGGACTGACTAGGGTTCCACCCTCAGACTGGTAGGACCACCAAGCTCCCTGGGGAGCGAGCTTCCCTCAGGAGGTCATGACAGCCAAGTGGGAGGGAGACGCCCCGCCACCCCCAGGACACCGCCTCACTGTGCTCCAGGAGGAAGGTCCAGGGTTGGGGTCAGGTTGAAGCAACCTCGGCCTTTCTCTGGCTGAGGGAGGGTAGCAGGGTCTGCCCCCCATATGGGGCATAGTAATGCCAGCTAAGACTCTGACCAGCTAAGCACCCACAGCCTAGAGTAGACAAGAGCCCAGGCGATTTGGGTGCTTCTCCTGCCCTGCATGAATTTGTAGCATCTCCTGCCAGTAAAGAAGCTGAGTGAATGAATGGTACAAGGACGAGCCAGCCTGTCTCCACTGGAGGCCAAGCCTCAGAGTAGGTGGGGCATTTAAATTCTAGTTCCCTATGGTCCTTGACAGAATCATCCTCTGGTTCCCAATCCATCCCAGTGCCTGGGGTGACTAATTCACTGCTCTTGGTGGGGTAGGGGAGGGCGCAGGTCAGGGGTCCACCTACCTGGCACTCCTGGGAAGGAACTTTACCTGGAGAGTTTTGGCACACGCAACCCTGCAGGCACTTCCATGGTTGGGAAGGTTTTTGAGAGGCAGGTCTGTTGGGGCAGGAGCAGCCCTTATGCTTGGCCAGCCCTTGTTGGACACAGAGGCCCTCACTCCGCAACCCCACAGGTCGGAGGGTAGAAGACAGGGTGTTCTCACAGCACCAGAACAGAGACCCGGAGACACTGCCAACTCCTGCCTTCCCTGCTGCATGCTGTGAGCCTGTCTCCCTCTGCAGAGGCTGCTCCGACCCGGTGTCCATTAGGCACAGTGGCACGTCCCATGGAAGGGCAGCCACACATGACTTCAGGGTCCTGTGGGGGGCATCTCAGACAGGCGGCCCCTCCTCGCTCTGCTGCTGACCACCTGGAACCCAGATCTCTGGAGGACACCTTTCCTGTCTTTGCCCAGTTCCTCTGGAGTTGGGAACAATAAGAATGCAACTGAGAATAAATATGGATATTTATCCACTGCCTGCTGCATGGTAGGTTCTAAACATGCAGTGTCTCCTTTCATTTTCACAGAGATTCCATGGCACTGATATTAGCATTGCCACCTGGACAGGTTGATGCCCCAGAGACACCAGGGCAGGTGAGCAGCAGAGCAGGACCCTCTCTGGAGTGTACTTGACTTTCAGTCTCTGGTCTTGACCACTCGCTTTGGTTCTCTCCCCCAGGATGCTTGGTTTGCTGGTGCCTGAGTCCAGCTCTGTCTGAAGAAGGCCATTGGCCTGTAACTGTCTGTAAGGCGGATGCAGGAATGACCACAGACCAGTGAGGAGGAGGGGCCCTCAAATTCCCCCTGCCCAATGCCACATGTGAGCATGTGGCTTTGAAAGCCACGTCTAGGGTTTAGGAGTTCTGAAGGCATCCAAACTGGCCCCACTGCACCCTGGACCTTGGAAATGGGACCGCAACAACATGTGGAATGAAAACACAATAGTGCAGGCCCGAGGGAGAGCCAGAGAATCTCTGGCCTGGCCACTGCCTGCCGTCCGTGGGGCTCCTCAGTGAGGATGGACCTAGCCCCTTGCACAATATTAACTATGCTCCCATTACTCTGTAGGGTCAGCCTTGGTGTCTTCTTCAATAAAATTTCTGATCACTCAGGCTGTGTTCCCCTTGCACCCCTACTGCCAGCACTGTTTCTATGATAGAGGCTCAGAAAATCATTCAAGTGATTGAATGAATATACATATAGGGAGAAAGGAAGGAATGGAGACACTCCCCTGGCCCCCACTGAACCTAACGGTGGTGGAAAATTCTCCCACTTTCCTAGGGAGAGACTTGGTTGGGGGGAGAAGGTCAGATGTAGGCAGGAACTTCACTGTCCAGAACTCAATGTGTGAAACAGACCCTGAGTGCTCAGAACACCATCCAAAGCCAGCCCCCCTCAGAGCTGGGCTAGGAGGTTCAAACTCCACAGGGGTGACCCCACAATGAGTTCCTATCAGAGAAACAATGATGGGTGCTAAGAAGTGGGAGTTGAAAGTCAATAACACAACATGCTCTGTGTTATGCAACTTTTACATAAGCATGAAAAATAACTAGTTCAATTTTAAAAACCTAGTTTCTTGGGGTCACTGCAGTGTAAAAGGTGGGTTGCATGAGGCTGGAGCAAGGTACCTTCAAGCTTTTCAGCTGGTCCAGGCACAGGGCAGCTGACCTCCTGCCTGCATTTCCTGCTCTCTGCTGAGCAGGGGCCAGTCCTGTCTGGACCGAGATCAGCCTGGACATCATCAGGTTCCCAGCAGATTACACCTCAGGCTGCACCAGCACAGCCCTACCTCACAGACAAGGTAACAAGAAATGACAGTTGTGCCGAGCAGAAACATGGCCCCCAGGTGCAGCGGGGGTGCTGTCCCTGGTGGGCACACTGTCTATGCCGCCCTCTTTGCCTCATCAGCGTGGCATATTTGCCATTGGCAGTGTCCAGCCCTAGGCTTCGCTGACCAGACACACAGAATACCGGTGGGAAAAAAAAGCTAATGAGCTCCTTTGGGGAGGAGGTGCTTGTCTGAGCAGAGCAATGCGCCTTCCTGGCAGGCCTGGGCAGCGTCAGGACACATGATGGGCCCAACTGCCAACCCGGTCGTCATCCACTAGGGTTGCATGTGGGCCTGAGGGAGCCTGGGTCGTGCCCAGTGCATGCAGAAGGCAGACCCTTATGCATGTGAGTGTGCATGTGCGAGGGTGGGGGTGAATGAGTGTGAAGTGGGTGTGTGACTGTGAGGTGAGTGGGTGGTGGGTTAGTGAAGATATGTACAACTGTGCAGAGGTGTACCTGTGCGTGCACAGTGTGTGAGTGTGCTGTGTGTCTGATTCTCGGCTGACTACAGGCCCTCCTGTCCTCATCTGCGCCACAGGAGAACACTGTGGCCTCAGTTCTCTCAGACATCACAAGAGGAGGAAGGGGTTGGTGACTGGACCTGGCTATGTGCCAAGCCTCACGTGGCGCCAGGCCTTACGACACTGTAAGGAGTGACATCGCCTACAGAGCAGCAGCCCTCAGGCCATGTCCACATGGGACCCTGAAGGCGTCTCTGCAGCCTGTGCGTCTCATCCCAGCCACCTTCTTCTGCTCACTTGTCCAGGTGCTTCCCTGCCTGGCCAACGGCACGCTCCCACAGCACTGGAGAGCAACTGCACTTCTACCCACACCATCACCCTTACCTCTCCCAAGCCCCCGTGCTCCCTTGACCCCCAGATCCCCGTGTGCCCCAATGGCTGTGCTGCTCAGAGCCCGCCGTGGCCAGGTCCCCCTTAGGGCCACTTCTCCTTTCCAGCCTTTTTCCTTTTTCTCCTGCTGTCACACTTTGCTACATCCTCATGCAAAATTAAGTCCAAAACGATTTCAGTTTCTCCCAACCCTGAGACAAGTTTTAAAATAGCGACAGGATTAACATCCCCCTTCCCACTTGAGGGCTATAAGGGACTCTGGTGGATCCAAGTGCATTTTCCATTTGCAGACTTGCTAATGCAAATCCCATGGGGAAAAGGAAATCGCTGATCTATTTCAGCGTGCAAATATTTCCTCTGATGGGCTTGCTTCCCCTCAGAAGGGGTCCAAATAAAACACTGCACAGAATCCTGCTTTTTCCAGCCCCTCTTGTTGAAATTGAACGTGTAAATCTTCTCTGTTGCCTTTATTGATCAAGGCCAAAATTACAAATATAAATTACCACGGTGGGAAGCAGGGTGCTTTGGTGGAGGATGAGAGAGGGAGGCCACATTGTCAATAATGCATCTGATGGGGAGAAGAACGATCAGGGAAAGCTGGGTTCTACCAAGGTTCAGCAGATGACTCCCGTCAGCTCACTTCCTGTCAGACTCTGCTCCTAATCAGGGGTGCAGGCAGGTGCCTTAGCGTCAGCCTTGCTGCTCACTGTACTTAACTGTCTCCGTGAAAGCTGGTATTTGTCTCTTAAACTGTGATGCATCTCTCTTGCCCAGGCATCCTGAGTTCCCTCGTCTCGTTTCCTTGCACGTCTCTGCCTGGCACGGGCTTTGATATTAGAGTCCCGGGTGTAGGTCTGAAACAAGATGGAAGAAAAGGATTTGGAATTCAACCTTTTCTTGCCATGAGATCTTGTGACATTTCTGTGGAAGAGCTGGTAGGGACAGTTCTGGAGCTCTTGAACAACTCTGTCTGTGCACACAGGCCAGAGTCCCTGAGGGCTCCGAGGGCTACCTCAGGGCGTGTATAGTTTTTGGAGATTTGCCTATACAAATGTTCAGTTAAGGGTCAGACAGGAAGGCGTCCTAGGCAGCTGGTTGGAGGATGGAGGCTGAGGAAATAAGATAAAGGGCTTGGTGAAGATAGGAATGCTTGTGGGGCAGGAAGGGGGCCTGAGGGCTGGGTGTGGCCCTGTGGTCCATGACTCCAGAGAAGGGGCGGTAGTGTGCGAGCTGACATCTCTGCTCAAGACTCACTGGCAGGGCCTCTGTAGGCATGGCTCAGACCCAGCTAATCCTTTTTTAAAAAGAGAATAATGCTTCAAGTAGTTAACAGACAGAGATAGGGCTGATTCCAGTCTCACCACTCCCTGTGGGCCAGTAGAACCCTCTAGAAAATCCCCTCCCATGCAGTCTTTCTGAGTTGGTGGTGCCTCAAATCTCAAGAGCCCTGGAGTCACCCCTGAGATCCCATCCCGGGGGTGTGGGTGGGGGCGCGGGAGACTGGCACTTTCCATTTCCATCCCCCTGGTAAGAGATTCAGAACCCAGGGCAAGACTAGGCATCTAGAATGGGTCACATTTGGGGACCGCTAGAACCACAGAAAGCTCAATCAGTCTCCCCCAGCCCAGCAAGGGTAAGGCAAACTTCCCTGAACTGTAAATCCTAGTCCTGACAGCCATTATGTCTACCGTAGACAATCCATTTCAAGCCTCATGATGAAGGGTTGGGAACTCAAAGCAAAACTAGTCATCGGAAGGGGACATACTGGGGACCCGTGGGACTAGGGAAGATTCAGGCAGCCCCTGACCCATTTCGTTCAGGAAAAACTTCCCTGGACCCTAAATCACTCTAGTGGCTGTGATTTATGTGAGTGGGGTGGGGCTGCCTGAGATAGATATGGTGAGCTTAATTAGCCAGGCTTACATATACTGAAGAGGCACATTCAAGAGCTATGGATAAGGGCTATCTCAATCAGGGTCCCTGACTGAACTCTGAAACTCTGGTGTCTACAGCCATTCTATGGAGATCCAAGGTTACTCTGGATATCCATCCAGTCCATTTCAAACCACCTGATAAGGGATTTGGAACATGAGGAAAACCTAGTATCTAGGAAAAGAAACCTAGGGGAAGTCTATGGGGAAGCTTCAGAGGGAGGGGAAACTTCCCTTAGCCCTAAATTAGTGGTACTGACAACCGTTTTGGGAGAGTTTAGTGCTGTTTGGGACAAAAAGAATCCGTTTCAATAAGCCTCATTAGACATTAGAAATTTGACACTTTGGCAGCAATAGCCGCGTTAAATGGGTCAAATTCAAGGACCGAGTCTCAATAAGGAAAGGCTCATCAGCCCCCCTACCCCCCCCCAACAGGGCAGGGAAACGTTCCTAAGCCCTAGTTCCTAAATCGTGGGTAATGACCCATTATGGGAAGTCTCTGCCTCTCCCAGAGAAAGAATCCACTTCAGTCCTCCTGATAAGGGATTCAGAACCTAGGGCAGGACGAGGCATCTGAAATGGAACATAGTTTAGTACCTACCACTGGGGCCAAGTCAACAAAGGGAAAACTTCCCTGAACATTAAATTGCAGTTTGGGGCAGTCACTGTGGGAGGATCCCAGGCTGCCAGCACAGACAGACTCACTTTTAATCCTTCTGATAAGGGATTTGGAAGGAAGGGCAGGGCTAGGCATCTAGAAAGGGGCCTCTAGAGTCAGATCACCTCTCAGTCAGGTCACTTCTGGTCAGCCAGGTCAGGGGAAACCTCTCCCCAGTTATGTCAGCAATTATGGGAGGGTCTGGGCCTACCCTGCACAGAGAGATTCCTATTCAGTCCACATCAATAGGGATTCGGCACACCAGGCAGGACTAAGTATAGAATGGGACATAATAGGAAAACTGGGTAAAGAAAAGTCCCAGCAAGCTCCCCCCGGCTCAATGACAGTAGGAGAAACGTCCTTAAACCATAATTCAGCTTGTAAGTAGTCATTATGTGAGGGTCCAGACAATCCATTGAACCCTCCTAATAATGGATGTAAAACCCAGGACAAGGGGTGGGACCACTACCCGGTGGAATAGTTGACTGCAGGCACGTCTCTCCTTCAAGTATAACCAGAAATTAACTGTTTCCCACACATAAATTTCACTAGCTCATCACCAGTGTGGCTGGATTGACCCACGCATTTTCCTCCAGGAGGAGGGGAGGGAAGCTGTTCCAAGGCAGTGACTGTTACTGACAGGGACAAACGAGGGAGTATCACAGACCCTGGTGAGCCCAGGCTGGCACAGGTGACCCCCACAGTGCGCATGTTGCTTGCTGACTGAGCTCTGGGATAGATTTATCAGCCCCAGAAAGTTGGACGGACAGTGTGAGCAGCTGTGGAGGCCCAACCCCACATCCCTCGTGCAGTGAGACATTCTGAGGCTGTGATCTGCAAAGACCCAAGTGTGACACTGAGATGGGGGCATGGAAAGCAGTCTCTGGACAGCCTGCAGCTTTATCTGTCATGGAGAGAGGAGCGGCGATATAGGTTCCCAGCGTTGGCGTGACCTCCCCTACCCAAGTCAATGAATACTGTGAGGGAGGCACTTGGATGCTCCCCTCCGCACACGCCTTCCCACTGCCTAGAGAAACAATGAGGATCCCAAAACTAAAGCCACAGTGCCACCTACTGGGGTAAAATGGCAAGACACATGAAAGCTCAACCTACGGAACTTAGATGTTGGTGCTGAAAGAAGAGATATCAAACATTATAACACCAAATTGGAAGACCTAAAAAAGATATTGGAAGAGTGACAATGCAGAAATTCAATGAAGTTTGAAACTCAATTTACCACAGAAAGCCACGTTCAGAATATCAGAAAAGATGTCCAGGAGCAAAAGGACTTCTTAATCAAAGAAATCAAAACTATTAAAAACCTAAGCAGAAATGATGGATACGAAGATTACAATGAAAGAACTGAAGGCAATCATGAAAAGTATAGTAAGTAGGCTTAACCTTTCAGAGGAAATAATATGTGAAATAGAAGATTAAAATGTGCAAATAATTCAAGTGGGATTGGATGGGAAATTAGATTTAGGGAAAATGAAGAAATTATATATGAAATAACAGAATTCATTGCAAGAGGAAATATAATGATAATGAGTATCCCAGAGGGTGGGGGAGAGAGAAGGGAGCAAAGACCCTATTCAAAGAAATAGCTGAGAATTTCCCAAACCTAAGGAAAGAACCAACTATAGATGTCCAGGAAGCTGACAGAACACTCAAATTTCTAAATGTAAAATAACCTATACCAAGACACATACTTGCTAAACTATCAAAATTCAAGAAATAAGAAAAAATACTAAAATCTCTTCGGGGGAGTGAGGAACAAGTGACATACAAAAAGCATGTAACATACAAAGAATGAGACTGATCTTGATCAGTCTTTCATCAGGCTTCTCAGCAAAAACTGCAGGTTAGGAGAAAGTAGAGTGACATATTAATAATTCTAAGAGGTAAACTATTCCAGTCAAGAAAACCCTGTACTGAAAATTATTATTCAAATACAATGAAGAAATAAAGATTTTCTCAAACAAACAAAAACTAATGGAGTTTACCACCACTAGACCTTCCCTACAAGAAATGTTGAAAGAAGTTCTTCTATATTACTAAGAAAAAACAGAAGAACATAAGACCTGGAGTAAGTTGAAATAGTAACAGAATCAGAAACATAAACAAGAACAACAGGGACAAGAAGAAGACATTAAAAGGGCAGGGGACAGAATATATTGAATAGTAAAAGGATGACTCATCAACACCAGCACAGAAAGGACTATTTTAGATAGAAAAAGTTTGATACATTTTATGGTAACTACAAAAGAAGAATCTAGAGCAGAGGCACTTAGAAGAAGTTGAAAGAACCACCAGGGAAAATCATTCAAAAGAAAAGGTAGATAGGAACACATGGAAAAGGATTTTGAGTGATGAGTTGCATAAAAAAGCCTAATCCATCTATATTATGCATACAAGAGCCTCACATCAGATCTAAAGATAAACAGTTACTTAAAGTAAAATACTGGTACCAGTTAATTTCAAGTCATTAACAAAAAAAGCAGGAACTGCTACTTTCATATCTGATAAATTATACTGTCAGCCAATAAAAATTAGTGACAAGACACCTTATAGCGATCAAGGGGACAATTCATTAGAATATATAATTGTAATCAATATTTACACATCTAACACAGGTGTACCTAAATATATAAAACAACTATTAACAGACCTAAAGCAAGACATTGACAGTGACACAATAACAGTAGGGCATCTCAACACACCACTTACATTGATGGATAATTCATCCAGAAAGATAGTTAACAAAGAAACAATGGTCTTAAATGAAGTAGATGGATCTAGTAGACATAACAAGAACTTTCCATCCTAAAAGAAATGAATAAGCATTCTTCTCGAGTGCACATGAAAAACCTCAAGGATAGATCACACCCTGGCACATAAAACAAGCTTCCATGAAGCTTGTCTCAATAGGATTTTCAACAGGACAATTTCAAACCACACCAAGCATCTTCTATGATCACAATGGTATGAAGCTAGACACCAGCCATGAAAAGAAACCTGGAAAAAACTCAAACACATGGAGACTAAACAAAATATAAGAAGGAAGTTCGTAGAAATACAAGCCCACATTAATAAACAAGAAAAGACTCAAACTATCTAATCTTACATTTAAAGGGACTAGAAAAAGAACAAAAATGAAGCCAAATAGGAAATAATATGTTAGATAGGAAATAAAGGAAATAGAAACTAGAAGACAATACAAAAGATCAATGAAGCCAAAGCTGATTCTTTGAAAGGATAAACTAAATTGATAAACCCTTAGTTATGTTCACTAAGAACAAAAGAGTGAGAAAAAAGAATCAGAAATGAAAGCAATGAAGTTACAACAGATACTGCAGAAATGCAAGGGATCACCAGTGACTGCTATGAGTATCTACATGCAAAGAAAGTGGAAAATCTAGGAAAAATGGGCAATTTTTTTAAATCATACAATCTTCCATGGCTGAACCAAGACAAAACAGATTGCTTGAACAGACCAATTAAAGCATGAAAATTGAAAAGGTAATCAAAATTCTCCCTAAGAATAAAAGCCCAGGACCAGATGGCTTTACTAGTGAATTCTACCAAACTTTCCAAAGATTTAATGCCTATCATCTCAAACTACTTCAGAAAATTTAAGAGAAGGGAATCCTCCCAAATGAATTTTGCAAAGCCAACATTACCTTGATCCCAAAACCAGACAAGGACAACACACAAAAAGAAAGCAATAGAACGACATCTCTGATGAACATAGATGCAAAATTCCTCAACAAAATCTTGGCAAATCAAATCCAGCATTACATTTGGAGAATCATACACCAAGACCAAGTGCGATTCATTCCAGGCATGCAAGGATGTACCTACCCAATCAATGACATAGTCATTCACCACATCAGTAAAAAGCAAGATAAAAATACACTATCATATCAATATATGCTGAAAAGCATTTGACAAGACCCAACACCCATTTATGAAAAAAAAGCTCAATAGATTAGGAATAAAAAACCATACATTAACATAAAAAATGCCATGTGACAAACCACAGCTAACATTATACTCAATGGAAAAAAAAACTGAAAGTGTTTCCCTTAAATTAGGAACAAGACAATGATGTCGACTCTCACCACTGTTATTCAACATAGTATTAGAAGTTCTAACTGGAGCAGTTGGAGAGGGGGGAAAGACATAAAAAGAATTCAAATTAGAAAAGTAAAATTACATGTTTGCAGATGACATGATTATATATGTAGAAAATCCTAGAGACCACACCAAAAAAAAAAAATGCTAGAAATAATAAATGAATTTAGTGAAGTGCTAGGAATCAAAATCAACATATAGAACCTGTTGTGCTTTTATATACAAACAGTGAATTAAAGGAAAGATAAATTAAGAAAATAATCCCATTCACAACTGCACTAAAAAGGATAAAATACCTGGGAGTAAACTTAACAACTTAACAAAGTGAAAGACCTATACACTGAAAACATTAAGACACCTTTGTCTTCTTTTATCTTTTTAAACAGTGTCTTTAGTTTTCTGATTCTAGTTCCTCGTTCGATATTTTTGTTTGCTTTTCTTCTATTTGATTTAAATAGAACTCCTTCCAGTATTTCTTGTAGAGGAGGTCTAATGTTGGATAACTCCTTCAGCTTCTGTTAATTGGGAGGACCCTTGTTTCTCCCTGATATCTGAAAGTTTTGCAGGATAGAATATTCTTGGCTGGCAGTTTTTATCTTTTAAGTATTTTGAATGGGAAAACCTTTATGGGTTACGCGTTTTTTCCCTGCTAGCTGCCTTCAGTATTTTTCTTTGTCTTGAACTCTTGGTAGTTTCATAACTATTGTCTCGGTGTAGGTCTCATTACATTTAGATAACCAGGTATTTCTTTACCTTCCCAGATGTGTTTATTGAATTTCCAAGTTTGGGGGGGGGTTTCCTCTATTTATCAAATTCTCTGTTTTGCCCACTCTCTTCCCATTTTGATATAGCCTTTATTCTTATGTTGCCTTCCCTAATGGAGTCTGATAATTCTTGAAATGTTTCTTCATTCTTTTTCTTTGTATTGCTCTTTCTTCTTCCACCTGAGACGTTTGTATATTATCATTTTGAGGTCACTGATTCAACCCCCCTTTTGGTATATTCTGCTTTCATAACTTTCTCTAGAATTTTTATCTCATCTGCTTCCCCAGTAGGTGGTTTTATGTGATTTTAGCTTTCTAATGTTTGTCAGCTTCCATAGGTCTGGAGAACTTATCTTGCAGCTGCTGAGTTAGAGGATAAAGGAGGGGCCTGGAGTGGTCCAAGTATGAATGCTCAGGGTGAGGGCTAGGGGACTGGCTCATGTTTGTGGCTTCACGAATAGCACTCCTCTCTTGGTTCCAGACCTGAGACTCTGCAGTCTGTGTGCTATCAGTGCACTTCATGAGGTCAGTACCAACCTGGTGGTGGAGGTGGGGTAAGAGGAGGGCATTCCAGCACATTATCCTTGTTCTTTTCACTAGGATCCCTGCCTGTGGAGAGCACCCCAGATCCCCTGTATCTATCTCCCTTCTGTCAAAGATGTGTGCCTCCATACCATTTGTCTCTTTCCTCACCAAGGGCACTGGCAGAGCAGTAGCACCACAGTTTGTACCACAGCCTCCCTCCCCTGGACTGCTGCCTCAAAGCATCTCTCTCCACCTACCTCTTGTTCCGTGAAGTATGACTCTCCTTTGTCTATTCTGGTGTGATCTGTGCTGATCTCTGATTTCCAAGAGGTGTTTAAGTTTAACCCCGAGCCATGGGACTTTCTAGATGTATTTTTTCTCTTGTTAACTGAGATTATCCTCTGGGCATCAAAGCAAAGAATCTCTGACACCATTTTGGTCCACTTTCCTTGTATACTTTTTTCCAGAAAATTCTTAACCTTACATGAAATTAGCTTTAACAACAGTGTTCTTTCCAAAAAAAAGAACTTGTACCCTGATGTTTCCTATATAAATCTACCAGAAGACTATTATCCTTACATGAACTCCATATTCAACACAGTGTAACTTCAGAAAATGGAACTCTTCCAGAAGATTTCTAATTATTACCTGAAATTTACTTTCAGCACAGTATTCTTTCTGTGAATGAAACATACAACTTTGTCTTTCCACTAGAAGTTTCTTACTATTACTTGCAATTGTATTTAGTGCTATGTTCATTCAGTGAAAACCATTTGTCACCATATGTTTCCCACAGAGCTCAACATTGATATAGAGCAAGGATTTGTGGAAATGGGACCTTGATTAAGATGGACATATGAAGAAGGCGATGCATATAAGTGATAGGTAGAAGGACAAAATTAATTTGTTCTATGATTTTTGATGATAGTATCTTCTAGCTATAGTACTCAGTTTAATAAGAAATCATATTGATAATGAATTAGACTACTTCACTTTTTTCTTTATCATTGACTTTTGGCGATTTAACAATGCTGTGTCATTTTGCCTTTAGAAATACAGTGTTCTGTCAGCTTTCAGAATGTCTGTGGTAACTTCTTTCCTTAGGTTTTGGAAGTTCTCAGCTTTCTTTGAATATGGTCTCTGCTCTTGTCTGTATCTCTTTACCCTCTGGGATATCCATTACCCTTATGTTCCCTCTTGTACTAGAGTCAGCTATTTTTTGTAGTTTCTTCATTTTTGCTAAGTCTCATTTCTCTCTTCTTCCACGTGGGTCATTTGTTCATTTGTATCTTCTATTTCACAAATTCTTTTCTCTGAAAGATTAAACCTCCTTACTATGCTTTCCATGTTTGTCTTTACTTCATTCAGTATCTCCTTGTGTTTTTTTAATACCCTCAACCTCTTTAATGAGGCACCCTTTCTACTCCTGGATAGCTTTTCTGAACCTGCCTTTCTGTGTTTCATTAAGATTCTAGAATTTCATTTAGTTTTTTCATAAATGTTATCCTAAAATCTCTGTTTGGTAGGTCCTCAAATTCTAAGTCATTTATATGGATCTCTGAACTTTTATTCTTCTTTCAGCTTTCCCACCTTATGTTTTCAGGTTCCTTATTCCCTAGGCATGTATGTTGCCTTACTCAGTTTTTCCAGGTGGAACACTTGGCTCTAGCTTTGTTTGTTTAATCTTCTTTGTTTAACTTGGTGGTGTGTGGAGAGGGAGGGAATGTGGAATTATGAAGGCAGTTTCAGTCTGGAGGGTAAGGGAGGGCTAATCAAGGTGAAGAGTCTTAAACTGCCTCTTCTCCCCTTGGGGCCAAAGTATGCCCTACCACTGCACAAAGCCTGAGTTCCAGGCATCTCCTACTTGCTATTTCTCTCTAGAGTGTACAGCAGGTATCTTTCTCTAACATCAGAACAGCTGATTTCTGAAGGCGTGTTGATAAGACTCTACCAGTCAGCTTGTCATACTCTCTAAGACTAAACCAAAGATCCCAGCCCCCTTGTGCATGTAGCTGTGCATTTCACCCTCACTGAGAAGATTCCCTTAAAAAAAAAATCTGTATATTGCACCGTCTGTACCTGATTCATAGCTTGTTCACATTCTGGAATGACCACTGCCCTGGAATGACCTATTGCAATTTGCCTCTCCCTGTACATCACCACAGCAAGCCACCAACCACCAACCTCAGAGCAAAATATTCCTGAACCAGTGAGATTTCCTGTGAGCAATAGTTGTTTTTTTTTTTTTCTTGTTATACTTAAGGAAGGGGTTTATCAAAATCTCCCTATCCTACAATGTTGTGGGTGGAGTCATCTAAATTTTGTTTATGCTTTATGTTTCCATAGACTTGATTGCTAGTATTTCACCAACACCCAGAATAAAGAAGCAGGAAGGTCAGCCACTTCTGCTGCTAAAAGAAACTATACTAAGAAACAAAGGATGAACACTGGCTAAGGTAAGCAAAAGTATTAGTCTTGTACAATCAACTATCAAATGGATGGGGTGTGTGGGGGGAGGACATCTATTTCTCTGTCCTTCAGGAAAAGGCTACCAGGGTTAGGTGTTGATGCTTCCAACATATTATTATGTACATGAGTATATCATTGTTTCCTAAAAAGAAGGGTTTTTCAGAGCCAACAACCATAACTATCCCAACTGCTACTAGTGAGGTAAGTAAATAAAAGCTTCAATGCCCTGTGCTATTTAATGCTCAGACTTCTCTAAACCCAGAGAAATTCTCCCCAAGGAGAATTTTAGTCTCTTTGTCAATCTGGAGCTAAAGAAGCTTGGGCTCTAACTTTGAAAATGCTAAGTAATGATTTGCAAATTTTAAAACCAACCAACCAATGAACAAAAATGTTCCACAAGTAAATCTTTTCCCTAAAGGGCTTATTATCCAAAATTATTTATTAAAACACAGAAAGAAAATCCTACCAAGCAGCTAGAAATGATTAAAACTCCACTTCTAGAAAAACTGGGGATTTGTTCAAAGTTCTTCTTTACATTCTTTAGTCTGCTAAATTTTAAGATCTCAAAAGAAGAATTGCTATCACAATCCCCAACTTCAAATTATACTACAAAATGACAATAGTAATAAAAACTATTATTGGTATAGTATTAAAATTAAGAACAGATTATAGAACAGAATTGAGAACCCAGAAACTGATATATATGGAGTTAATTTTATGACCAAGTAGCCAAAAGCACACCTTGGAGAAAGGAAAGTCACTTCAACAAATGGACAACTAGACAGTCACATGCAAATTAATGATATTAGGCCAATATCTAATATCAGACACAAAAATTAATTCAAAATAAAGACTTGGATATAAGACCTGAACTCATAAAATCTATAGAAGAAAATGTAGATGATGAATTTATCCACATCACCCTTAAACACCTTTAAACCCTTAAACATGTCTTTGGAGATTTGACTCCAACAGCAACGGAAACAACAGCAAAAAATAAACAAAAAGGATTCCATTAAACTAAAAGGCTTCTGTTGAGCAAACGAAAACCACCACAAAAATGAAAGGGCAACTTACTGGCTGAGAGAAGATTTTTGCACATTATACATCTGACAGGGAATTATTATCTGAAATGTATGAAGTATTATACAACTCAACAACAACAGAAATCCCTATCAAAAAAATGGACAGGAGGGCCTCCCCTGCGGCGCAGCGGTTGAGCACTGGGCTGCAAAGCTGCCTGCAGCCTCTGCAGCACCGGTTCAATCCCCGGCTGCCGGGCGAGAGTCCCACATGGCGCGCAGACCTCTCCTGCCGCCCGCTGCTCCCCTCAGCAGTGTACTTGGTCAGTCTGCCTGCTCTGCTCTCCCCTCTGGCTCTGTACCCAGTGCTTGAATGAATGAATGAATGAATGAATGAATAAATAAATAAATAAATAAACAAACAAATAAATAAATTTAAAAAAAAAATGGACAGGAGATCTGAATAAATACTTCTCCAAAGAAGACATACAGATGACCAGCATTACTTATTAGAGGGAATTGCAAATCAAAACCACAGTGAGATATCACCTCACACCTGTGAGATTGCTATGTACATACATATTTATATTTGTGCAAATATAAATATATATACACATATATATATTTATATTTGTGCAAATATACATTTATATACAAAATCTGCCATAAGTGTTCTAATAAAAAACTCAGTATTTCATCATAATAAAAATGATCAAGAATGATTATCAGAAGAATTTGATAAGAAAAATGACCCTAAGAATTAACTTTTCATAACATAGTATTTTATGCCTAGACACCCCAGCAAAGTCCCTAACTCTCTTTAGATATGAAAATAAACATTCATACTTGTGCACTGGAGCTGCAGGCAGGTATATGGCAGAAAGAATTCCCATAACTAATGAACAGTTTTTACACTGTGCTATGTTTCTTTGAATTTTTTTTCAAAGTTGGCAAATGTTTATTGAGTGCTGACTTTGTGCTAGTCTTTGTTTTAAATACTGGGGAATGGCATCTAACAAAAGGGACCAGGTACCTGCTCTCAAAGAGTTTACATTCTAGTTGGTAAGCATATCCAGTATAAACACAAATTTCAAAAATTAGTAGCAGGGTAAAATGCTCTGAAAACAATCTTACAGGAAGATAGAACCAAGAGTGATGGGGCTGTACAACACACAAAATAGTAAGAGAAGACTATTTCTTACGATCTTTGTCCTTCTTTATATTGGTGTACACCTGAGTCTGCAGAGTTTCAGAGGCAGCCTTCATTTTATAAAAATCTATTATTTCTTCCTCTAGTTGTCTCCTTTCCTCCTCAAGTTTCATTGTCTCCTCTTGTTGGACTTTTTTAAGATGCTCAAACCTGTCCTGTAGCTGTGAAACAAATACACAGTTGTGATTCAAAGCACACTGTTGTGGTGATCCATTCCCAGGAACAAAATAGTGTATTTTTTTTTCCTGTTTATCAAAGCAGAGACAGATCTTAATAAGTCAAAATTCATGATTAAAGTAAAACTTCAGATATGAACTTTCTTATTTTAATTTTAAATGTATTCCCATTGAAAACACAAGTAGGAAAATGCACAACTTTTAAAACATTTTTCATAACGAGTTATATTTTCTCACTCTACAATTCCCAAAAAATCTCTTCAAATGAAATTCGATAGATGCTAACTAAAATCACATTAAAATATAGCATGGAGTGTGAAATATTCTTTGAGAATTAAATTGATAAAGAACTTTGAAAGAAAGTCTGATAATTCTGCCTTGTTAAATGAAGTTAATATAATCATGGAAAGAAAAAAATTTCAAAGACCTCTTTCAGTTACTTTATATTTACTGTGAGGCCTTATTTAATCTGTTGGACTTAAAATAAGACAAACTAGCCATACAAAGGAATATCACCTTGGATTCCATTAAAGACAGCCCTAGGTCCTTGACACGTCCTTATTCAACAACATAAGGATTGTTTGTATGCATTAGAAGACGAATGTTTCTTAATGCTATTGTTTATATGTCATAAAACTACTTAGGACACCTTTTGAAAAATAAATAGGCTGAGGGCTTCCACTGCCAAGTATTAATCACTTGGCTTACATGGCAGTGAAGAACATAATCAGTGTTAACACCAGTGGTTCTCAAACCTAGATGTCCATTAGAATCATCCAATGGGTTTGTAAATCTCTTGATGCTCAGGTTACACACAGTGCAATTGCCTCAGAATACCTGGAGCTGAAATAGGAGTCAGTGTTTTTAAAAAATTCTCCAGGTGATTTTTGTGTACAGTATGATAATGCTCTTAGTTCTAAATATGATGTGGTTGTTTCCTCTGCCAGAGTCAGATATTTCTTGTAGTTACAATCAGCCCTAAGAATCAAATTAGGATCTAGATACAATTGCAAGGAGGGTGATTGGAAAAGATTAGGGATCTGATAGTGTGGTATCTATAAATGGTGGCTTTCATTTAAAAATGATAGGGTGAGAGGAGAGATTAAAGAAGATAGGCTTCTGTGGAACACCTCAGCAGCTCTGTTTTGGGCCAAAGACTTGGACCCCAATATTGTGTCTCCTTTCCTTAGAGTTCTTTGGTAGGACTGGCAACCTTCCCACCTCTGTCCTCCCCAGAATGCCACAGCTGCATACCCATCTTCCATCACACTGATGCTTATATCTCTCTAATGTCCCTTATATGTATTCTGTGTTGGTTTTTGATATGCATAGGGTACTTCAGTCTCACCTCTCTGCTGTAAGATTCTCTGAGCGGTATCCTGTTCCCTAATAGATGTTAGTTGTTCTCTCTCAAGGAAAATGAAAAGGAGTAAGTAACGTCATATGTTGCCATCTTGATGAGGCCACTCCTCCATTCTTTTAAGTATTTGAAAATTTTAAAGATGGCAGTTTGAAATCTGTTAAGTCCATCTGCTCTTTGTACATAGAAAGTTTACTTTACTTCTGTGAGTCTCCACTTTCCTTGTCAGTTCATCAGACAAGGAAATAACTAATTTTTTAGTTAATCATGTTTTAAGTGATTAAGTGTTACCTTTCTGAACCTGCCAGGTGGACCTAATTCACTGTCACTTTATTCTCTATATAACCTTAGATTTCTGGTTATTTTATTTCTACCATTATTCACTTGCTCCTTCCTACAGACATTATCAAACCCTATTAACAACCTCTGCTACTCATCACTCTGCACAACCAATTTTGCACAGGTTGTCAGTGGTTCTCCTTTAAAAAACATGAATTTGGGCCTCCCCGGTGGCGCAGCGGTTGAGCACTAGGTTGCGAAGCTGCCTGCAGCCTCTGCAGTGCCGGTTCGATCCCCAGTTCATCCCTGGCCACCGGAGGAGGGTCCCGCATGGCGCGCAGACCTCTCCTGCCGCCTGCTGCTCCCCTCAGCAGTGTGCTTCGGTCCTTCTGCCTGCTCTGCTCCCCGCTCTGGCTCTGGTGAATTCTCTCACCCTCCCGTGCTTCTGACTGTACCCAGTGCTTATATAAATAAATAAATAAATAAATATTTAAAAATAAAAAATAAATAAAAAACATGAATTTGAGAAAAGGGAGGATGATTTATCTCCAGCAAACAAAAAATGAAACAGATATATAAAGATAAGTTCTATGACTAAGAGGGAAGAGGTTGGGAAGAAATAGAATATTTAAATGATTGATTCCATTTCTGGTCACTTCCTATTTGGGGTTTAAGTTCTCATGGTCACTTCCTGTCCCTGAATGCTTGAATGCATCAAAATCTTTCCTTTTATACCAAGAAAATGAAATTTCTATTACATAGAGTTCAGTTGCATCTGACTGAGACATCTGGTATACAGAACCTAATCACCATCTTATTTCAATGGAAAAGGAAGATCATCTTCCAATTTATCTATTAAAAGCTGAAACCACATGCACTTGACAGAAAGATACTTATGATTCCAAATATATTCCTTTGCCAAAAAATTATTGGTGACAATCAAAACTATATTAGTAGCCTCATTTTTCATTTACTTAGGAACAAGATTAGAAAGTAATAAACAAGGAATCCACATAATTCACCAACCAAAATTTCTATGATAAAGGAAGGCTTGCATTAGTTAACTTTTGCCTACTTATTTATAAAAGTAAAGAAAATTTTCTAATGAGATTATCATGTTAAAAAGTAACTATTACCTGTGACTTCACAGAAGTAAATAGCTTGAATTTGTTATAAATTAATGTATGAAAATTCAAGTTATGAATAAAATATTTTACAAATTCCTTTGTAAAAAACAGTTTTCACAAAATTACTTTAGGGATTATTATAAAGCAAATTTTCCAAATACTTGAGAAAAATTAAATTATAGTTTATGATTTTGAAGGTGTATTCAAAAGTTACATGGAAGATTCACAATTGTCATTTAAAAACATCAACTAAACTTTTGAAATTAAAAACTCCAAATCAGTAGGATATCTATAAACGAATACAAATTAAATCCAACACTTGCCTCTTTTTCGGTTGCTTTAAATGTTGTTTCTTTTTCCTTTACTCGCTGCATAAATTTTTGTTTCAACTCTTCTTCTTCCTTCATACATTGATCATAGAAATCCTGTCTTTTGGCTTCATATGTCTCTTGAAAACTGAAAAAAAGAATTTTCAGTATACTCAGATTAAAGTGCTAATATAAGCATGTAAAAATATATATTTTACGTTATGTTCCCTGCAAGGACACACGGAAATTTCTATATCATGAGGTGTAAAAAAGTGAGGAGCCTAATTAATCTGAGTATATGGTGAGTATATATAAAAATACTAAAATTTGTAAATAGTCATGTCAGTGATTTCTTGTTCCCACCAATTTTGATTATATCATACTTCATTTTTTGACAGTAATATGTGGGGAAACCTCTAATTTATGAGGTTTTCAAAACAATTAAAATAAATCTAGGCATCTCCCAAAATATGATCCACTTAAGATAGCCAGCTCAATGTTTGTTATTTTCAAAGAACCCCAGCAGATGTAACAGGATTATATTCACTGTCACTTTTGTAGCACAAGTCATATACCTTTTCAATATAGTTAAATACACCTACTCTCAAACTATTATCACTTTACTTCCATGACTTTACACTGCTGCTTATCCTTTTTCCTCCTTCCAACCTTCAATATACTTTGATATTCTTTTCAATATACTTTTCCTCAATCTTTGTTAATACTTTCCAATCTCCTTTTGGAGCTCCCACTTCATATAAAATACAAAAATTTTAAAAATTGGGGCCTCCCCGGTGGCGCAGCGGTTGAGCGCTGGGTTGGGAAGCTGCCCGCAGCCTCTGCAGCACCGGTTCGATCCCCGGCTGCTCCCTGGCCACCAGAGGAGGGTCCCGCATGGCGTGCAGACCTCTCCTGCTGCCCGCTGCTCCCCTCAGCAGTGTACTTCGGTCCTTCTGCCTGCTCTGCTCCCCCTGCTCTGGTGAATTCTCTCACCCTCCCGCGCTTCTGACTGTACCCAGGGCTTGTATAAATAAATCAATCTTTTTTAAAAAAAATTTTTGTAATTATTTTTGGATACACATTGCAGCATGTAGACATAACAGATATACACATTTTAGCATATAAATAAGCCTTTGCATTTTGTTGTTCCTACTGACTATCTGAATCTAAAAATGATTTGAAAACTTTTACTATAAGATTATCCAGGATTTGAGAAGTACAATTATTCTCATTTCCAAATAACTATATCTCATAGATATAAGGAATTTCTAAATCACCCACTTGCTTGCATATTGGTTATAAAAGCTTATATGCTTATATAAATACTTTTATGTACCACTAATTTGCAAGATCTCTTCTCACCTGACTGGCTTGTTGTCTGGCCCCACATCAGTAAAGCCCATTTTTTGCAGTTTGTAGCACCTGTAACGTTCATAGTGCTGAATGTGAGTTCGTTCTTTGAGATCTTCCGTATTTGTACAAAGAAGCATATCTCGGAGCTTTACAAAGTCACAATGATTTTCATTTTCCACTAGACAGAAAAATAATAAACCACAGCACTCATTATCAATCCCTGTCACTTAATAAGTGTTCTTGAATGAATGCATGCATGACAAACACATTTAAATGACAGCTAAGCTATCATCCTGTTAATAGCTATAATCCTTTTAACCTTGTAAATATGGTTAGATGGTACATAGCAATTGTAAGCAGAGAATTTATAGACCAGAAGACTTGGTTTGAATTTATTAGCCAAAGAATAAATAGGAAACAGTGAAATATCCAATTACTCTATGACATTGGTTTTTATTAGTAATTATGGTAGTATTTTACAAGCTACCACCAAGTTATTTCACAGAGTATTAACAAAGAATGTAATATAACTTCACTAAAGCAAATAATTTCATTAAGCTAAATCCTGCTAACATAAAGGCCATAACAGTTGTGTATGCTTTATTGATCAAACTCTATGAATCATATTTATGAGACTTAATTCATCAATAGTCAAAATCAATTAAAAATTCACATGACTCTCCTGTATTTGTCATATCCAGCAGACTGAGCACAATATATTGTGTATGATATTGAAAATTTAATGTTTATTAAGATCTGTTTTATTTAAGAATGTGTTATAATTTTTAAAATTCTAATATCAATTTTTTTTTAATTTGGAAACTATTCACAGGTAGAGATAAGCTAATTTCTAAAAATTAATATCATAACTATATGAAACATACAACAAATCACTGCCTATTACAGTATTTCAAATCATCATGATACTGGATAACTAAATAAATGTCCAGATAAAAGTTATCTAACAGTAATTATATTTCTTTATTTTAAATACAGTTGATATCCCTTTTTCTTGTGACTACTTAAAAGTGATTTATAAACATTTGTAACCTGTTTTAAACACTACTCATTTATGCTTAAATATTGTTCAAAATTTCTTTTGTCCAAAGCACTTCCCAGCTTCTAAATATGATGGTTTATGCATACAAAGATAATATGCATGTAGGTGATTGGAATAACTGTGAGGAGGGTCTGCTCAACCTTTGTGGATTTTTGCCTAAAGCATCATTCAGCAAACTCCTATGAGAATGAATCATAGTCAAACTAAACGTTAGTTTAAATGAAACAAAATCTTTGCTTATTATTGTTAATTTACTGTTTAATAATAGTTACCAATATTAGCAAAAGTTAAAATAATATTATGAAAAATATTTTTAAATAATTATATTACATATAAATATATGTATTATACCTTTAATATAATCTCTTCCAGAGCAAGCCTATTCAGTTCATCATATTTACCTTGTAAAACTCCCCAAGGGTACTGACGGCCTCTGACCATCCTTTTTCCAACTTTTACCTCATCTGTACTCCCTACTACAGCAAAAGGCAATTCTCCCTATAAAGTAAGAACAATAGTAGTTACATTCCTTATACCAATATGCCTTACTCTGGTACTCTTAACTTATATGAGTAAGGGATACACCCTGACTCAGATTTTATGACTGGAAGTAAATATATGCAAATTTGTTTCTGCAAACATTAGCCTTAGGCCACATACAGTTTAAAAACATCTACTGAATAAAGCCTAAAGCAAGGCATTCTGCTGTGAGAAACAAAGAAAAAAAAATTTAATAGACAATATTTTTCTTATGTTGTCTTTACCCTGAAACGCAAAGATAATATTAAGGAAATGATATGCAAATCACTTTGAGCTCTAGCATCAATGTTAAAAGACAAAATCATTAAGAATAACTATGATGGTAGTAAAAATCAAAATCAGGGCCCCCCTGGTGGCGCAGGTGGTTGAGTGCCGCGCTGTGAAGCTGTCCGCAGCCTCTGCAGTGCCCGTTCAATCGATCCTGGCCTGCCGGCGAGGGTCCCACATGGCGCAGCAGACCTCTCCTGTCGCACCCGCTGCTCCCCTCAGCAGTGCCTTCGGTCTGTCTGCCTGTTCTGCTCCCCGCTCTGTCTCTGGTGAATTCTCTCACCCTCCCACACATCTGGCCTGTACCCCGTTCTTGCATAAATAAATAAATCAATCTTTAAAAAGAAAAAAATCAAAATCAACAAGCAACTATAAACTAGCGACACACTACAGGGGCAGGGAGAGGAAGGATTAGGGTCAAAATAAGAGGGGGGCAATTGTATGGGGAATATAACCAAAATGAAAATGCATACATTGTGCAAAAATGAAAAATGAGGTAAGAATTATATATATATAGGAGCAGAGATATAGGAAAAAGAGAATAGATATCTGAAAAAATGTTTTTTTCCCAGGAAGATAACGTATTAATAGTCAATAAACACATCAAAAACAAAACAAAACAAATGTTATATAATTCCATTCATATGACATGTCCAGAACAGAAAAATCTACAGAGAAAAAGGTTTGTTTAGTGGTTTCCTGGGTTGTAGGAGAGGAGGGCTGACAGGCAGTAGGGCAAGAGTTAAAGAATATGGGGTTTCTTTATGAAAATGTTCAAAATTGACTATGGCAATGTTGCACATATGTGTGAATAGACTAAAAAGCACTGAATTTTATACTTAAATGGGTGAATCATATGGTACATGGACTATACCTCAAAACAAGGCTATTAAAAAAGAACTGATTCTTAGAAAACATATTCAAAATCAAGAAAATAAAACATTTTTCCCACACTGGAGTTTGGAAAAACTATCATTTTTATAGTGTTTTTGTCAGATACAAGTGCCAGTATGCTATCATATTGCTACTTACAAATTGTATTTTCAGTCCCACATATAAAACACAATTGAAGCTTACATTCATTGAGGAGTTCACTGGAGCAACAGTTTCGTCATCTGTTGGGAACTGGTATATCTGGATGCCATTACTAGCCAATTCACTCATTATCTTACACTTAAATTTATGTAAATCACTTTTAGAAATTGTATCTGCCTTTGCAATCAGTGGTATGATGTTCACCTATTAAGGAGGAACCAAACAAAATCTCAGTGTTGAGGTTTGGTGTTAATCCTGGAATTTTAACAGTCAAAAATCTCTCAGTGTTCAACAATACATTTTTTTGAACTAGATAATCACTGATTATCAGGCTTTCCTTACAAAATTGTTTTCCAAAGTTATCAATACTTCTGAAGACTAATCTTTATCAGCATTCAGGTTAAAAGACTTAACTTTCTTTCTCATACTTCTAGAGTTAATAAAATGTTAGTAGAGTGAAGTAGTCTAATTCATTATCAATTTGATTTCTTGTTAAATTGAGTACTATAGCCAGAAGATACCATCATCAAAAATCATAGAACAAATTAATTTTGTCCTCCTACCTATCACTTCTATGCATCACCTTTGTCTTACATCCATTAATGAAGGTCCCATTTTCACAAATCCTTGCTCTTCCTCAGTGTCTTTGCAGATAAGTTTGCTTGTACTTTCCAAAGATCATTTAAAATAATAAATTCTTAGCAAAGTGTATTTGTATATTTGTGTATTTGTGTATAGTACCTTGACAACAATTATGTTTATTTGTCAGTTATAAAAAGGAGCTATTTGAAGTTGAAATTTTATCTATAAACTTTCCTTCCTAGTTCTGCAATCTGTCTTCATGCATTTACATCTTTTTTTTAAATTAATTTTATTTATTTATGCACACAAGAACTGGGATGTAGGCCAGAGGTACAGGGGTGGGTGAGAGGATTCATCAGAGACAGAGTGGGGAGCAGAACAGGCAGATCTACTGAAATACACTGCTAAGGGGAGCAGCGAGAGAGATCTGCTGCACCATGTGGGTCACCTCTCTGGTTAGGGATCGAATTCTTGCCGCAGTGGCTGGCAATAGCTTGATAGTGCTGAGACTTAACCACTTGTACCACCAGGGAGGCCCCATGCATTTACATCTTAAAAATTAAAATTTGCAAAAAGTATAATAGGCAAAATTCTAAAATATCTCCTATTATTGTTAAAATAAGATAGCTTGTCAACATAATATAAAGTTCAGTTATATGGTATGAATTTGTAAGTCAGTTTTAGCTATATTGCTGTTTTAGATTCCTCAAAATACATTCTTAAAAATCTTTATGCAGATTTAATGTTCCAGTATTGTAAGTGCTTTTAACTTTGTCTAACTTTAACATGTGCAACAATAGCTTCTACAACAAAAGGCAGACACTGCTAAGGTAGATTCAAGTCTTAACACAAATGCCTTGGTAACAAAACTTTCAAAGAAAGAAGTTTCAGAAGAAACAAAATTTTCCAACACCTTGATCTAGTCTCCAGAACATGAAAAAATTAATTTCTGTTGATTAAACTATTAAATTTATAGTATTTTGTGATGGCCTCCTTAGGAAACTAATACAAATGCTTTAAAGATTAACAAGAAAAAAATATATATACATATTGCAAAATAACAAGGTCTCATTTAAATGCCTTCAAGATATGTAATACCTCAAAATAAATATTAAATCTTAAAAGATTGATAGATTTACTAAACATACCTTACTGTCAATATTCTTCATGGTTAATAGATCAAGAGACTTCAGGGAATGTCCTGTGGGTGAAATGAAGTAAAGACACACATGGATACGAGAATCATGGTACTCGGAGAAGGAACGTTTAATTTTCAATTCTTCTTGAAGATAGGCCTCAAATTGAGCATCTAGGTAGTCAGCTATTGGTTGGTAGCTGAAAAAATTTAAACATTTAACATTGTAGATTAATAATATCTGAAATATGTATTTTTACCATTTAATAGTTAATGTGTACTAGTTTGTCATAGTGATAGAAATGCATATCCTTCTGTAGTAACAATTACAAATGAATAAAAAGACCCATATGCATTGTTTATAGAAATGGCAAAATGATCTGTCAATTCAATGCAATTTGAATTCAATGCAGATCTTTATATATATATGCATGCATGTATAGAGAGAGAGATATGCAAAGAACTAAGAATGCAAACAGCATACTTAAGAAAACCAAAGAGATATATTCCTCAAATATCAGATCTTTTTAAGAAATTAAAATAATTAATAGCGTAGTATTGACAAAAGAGATTTTTTGTACATGATCGGACTATTCTATGTCATAACTGAGATGGTGGAGCTATAACTATGCATTCCTCAACATCTACAGAAATACACACCACAAGAAGTGAATCTTACTGTAGATAAATTTAAGAAGAATGGTGTCAGCATCATGAAAGTGAATGTCTCTTCTTTTTGTGCCCCTTTTTAACAACTAAATATTGACCTCCATCTTTAAACAAAAGTATTTCTAGGGCCTCCCTGGTGGCGCAAGGGTTAAGATGCAACCTATGAAGCAATCCGCAGCCACTGCATCATGAGTTCGATCCCAGGCCAGCCAGGGAGCAACCCACATAATGCAGCAGACCTCTCCTGACTCGCCCGCTGCTCCCCTCAGCAGTGAATTTGGTCAATTTGCCTGTTCTGTTCCCCACTCTGTCTCTGGTGAATCCTCTCACTCCCCGTGCCTCTGGCCTGTACCCCAGCTCTTGTATGCATAAATAAATAAATCTTTTTTTTTAAAAAGTACTTCTATAGGCATTCTGGGCCCCAGCACAATATGCAGAGAACCAGGAGGAGTCACACCTCAATGCCTTGGTAATAGGTAGACAGACCTCCACACAGGCTATGGAACCAGCAAGCCTGCTCCAACCCCTCTTGCAAACAGGAACCCTGGAGAGTGCTGATTTGGCAAATACCCAGAAGAGACACTTGCATAATTTCAACAAGGGAGAGATTCCAGCAATTCATTGGAACAACAAACAAAACAAACAAGCACACAAAAAAAGAATTTGGATGCACTAGACAGAATAAGAGGAACTTTGCCAGAGCCAACCCTCCACAAAGGCAACACAGAGTGAAGCTGAGATTACTGGTGGCAACCTCTCCCACAGGGTTAGGGAGAGTGGTGAGTAAGAGTCAAGCTACCACAGCTGTGAAGGATGGGGCTGGAGAAAACCACTCCACTCCAGCAACACACAGAGTACTGAGGCAGGAACACCATGAAAGAGAGGAGGGAGGAGAACAAGATAAGAAAATCAAGGGCATTAAAGGGTCATGGTCCCTGCTGATGGGGCTGAGGACTTCAGCGGGGAACCATCCATGAGACTCTGGTGGAACCACACCTGACGACTCCCCCGCTGGGCTCTGGAGACTCCTAGTGCTCTGAATGCTGAACCTATAGCTCTACCCACTCCGAAGCCAGTTCCATGTATGCACACTAGAGTGTGGGTGCAAGAGTAAGATCTGGTGAATGGAGTGAGCTCAACAGTCAAACCAAGATCTATGAGCAGGGGAGAAACCACAAATTTGAATTGTAATACAACCTTCTGGGAAAAAAGAAATTTCCAGCAGTCAGTCAGGAAATTTTTAAGAACAAGACATAACAGCTAAGAACTTTGCCACAAGAGGGAGCTAGAAGTGTGGAGCTGGGGTATCCATTCCAGGTGAGGGAAGATCAAGCTTTAGTAGGATCAGTTAGATTTAAGGAGGTGTCTGCTACTTCAAAGGCAAAAACATCAATGTAAATAAAAACCCAAAGAAACATGACATCGCCAAAAAATAACAATAAACAAGGACACACAATTTTGCAACCGCTGATAAAGTTTCAAAACAACTTTTAATGAGTTTTAAAGATACTCAGTGAGACATAAAAAAAACACAGAAAAACAAAAACAATACATGAGTAAAATGAGAATTTTAACCAAGATAGGGGGAAAGTCATAAAGATGAACCAAACATAATTCTGGGAGTGAAAGATCCAATGAATGAGGGAGAAAATTCAAAGGAGAACACCTACAACATAGAATGGATAAAAAGTTTCAGTTTGGCATTAAAGGCAAATATAGGTTCTAAGCAATATTTAAGGAGCATACTATAGTATTTAAATTGTGGTAAGAAAACAATGTAAGATGTACCTGCTTAAAAGTGTTTAAGTGTAAAATACTATTAAATACAGACCCTATGTTGTACAGAAATCTATAGAACTTACTCGCCTGGCATAACTGAAACTTTATACTTTAAACATCATTGACCAGAAATGTCACCATTTTTCCGTGCCTACAACTGTTGATAACCAACATTTCTCTCTCTGTTTCTAATGATATCATAAGCATACTTTCAGTTATGCTGAGTATATAAGTTCTCTTACTTATCCCATGCAATTATTAAATTTTTATAATTGGTAATAAGAGAACAATACTTAATTAGGAAACAATTAAAATATAGGAGGAAAAGTCCCACTTAGTCCATGGGAAAAAACAAGTTCCTTAAAACAAGAAAGTTTTTCTTAATTAAAATGTAAAAAGAAAACACTAACCTGGCTTCTTTGTTTATTTGATCACCATATCCTACTGTTTTCACAACGGTCAATTTCAATTGAACTTTGCCGTCCTGAAGTTCATATGTCTGAATTTTAAGACCAACACTTGAGTAAAAATGTGAGGATTTTTTTTCTTTCAAATTAGTATTAAACAAAGTGTCAATCAGTGTTGATTTTCCAATTCCAGTTTCCCCTGTAATAAACATAGAGACATTATCTCGGGTCATAAGATAGCTGAGAGGAATAACAGGGATCCCACACACTTCCAAGACTAGGAAATTCTTGAAAGTATACATGTTACCCATGACCCTCCTCAGATATTTACATAACATACAAAGAAAATATGCACAAAGTTTTATCAGATTTTAAAGAGCACTGAAACATTTAAAGAAAAAAAAAGTCTAAGTAATATGGCTAAGAAGATGAAAACCAATACAAACATTAAAAACATGGCTTTGAATTAAGAGCACCAATGCTTAGAATAAATTGAAATGAGTGTTTGGGAAAATCAAGTAATATTGGGTTGTCGAAAAAGTCATAAGGCATTTTTTTAAATTTTTTTATTTATACAAGAACTGGAGTACAGGCCAGAGGTGTGAGGGGTGAGAGGATTCACCGGAGATGGGGTGGGAAACAGAACAGGCAAACTGAATGAAATACACTGCTGAGAGAAACAGCGGGCAAGTCAGGAGAGGTCTGCTGTGCCATGTGGGTCACCTCCCTGGCTGGGGATCGAACTCGTGCTGCAGTGGCTGCGGATAGCTTCATAGGTTGCATCTTAACCCCTTGCGCGAACAGGGAGGCCCTCATGAGGCATTTTTGCTTGAAAAACAACGAAAAAAGGGCCTCCCTGGTGACGCAGCGGGTTGAGCACCACGTTGTGAAGCTGTCCGCAGCCTCTGCAGCATGGGTTCGATTCCCAGCTGGCCAAGGAGCAACCCACATGGCGCAGCAGACCTCTCCTGTCTTGCCCACTGCAACCCTCAGCAGTGCCTTCAGTCTGTCTGCCTGTTCTGTTCCCCGCTTTGTCTCTGGTAAATTCTCTCACCCTCCTGTGCCTCTGGACTATACCCCAGTTCTTGTATAAATAAATAAATCTTTAAAAAAAAAGTTCTCATTTAAAAAAAAGAAAAAGAAAAACATCAAAAAAATATGTCATGACTTTTCCAACAACACAATAATTCAGATGAGGAGTTTGGCACTTACCCACGCAGAGAATATTAAAAGAGAATCCTTTTTGAATAGACCTAGTCACCAACTGATCAGGCAAACATTCAAAACCAAAATGACTAATCATAGTTAAGGAGCGGGTATTGTCTTCTCTTTGCTAAAAGAAAGAAATGTTTTAATTAGAATAAGAAATGACATAATTTGAAAATATAGTTATAATAATGTTAAAGAAAGTAGAATTGATTATCATATCACACATAAAATATAAATGAAACAAATTTGTGAGAAAAGAAGTCGTTATTCAAGGCACAAATTTTGCTACAATTGTTATAAATAGTGAATCTCTGATCACACTCAGAGACTGTCTTTCTAAATTTAAAAATTGGAAATTAAGGAATTACCAGAAAGTCCAGTTTATTACTCTAAAATCATTTTTTCCAGAGGAAAAAATAACATTTTATAACATTCCATTATTAAGGAAACTCAACAGATATATGTAAGGAAAAATTCATTTAAAACTTTTTAAAAGTAATTAAAAATGTATACTTTAAAAATGTATACTTTGTCATATTCTCTCTGAGAAGGCATATGTTGTTAAGAGAATCCACCTCTAAAAACACCAAGCTAGAACACAGAAATCCATCAATATTACGCATAAAGTTACCAATTGATTGTTTTTCAAAGGTGGGAAAAAATAATTCCAAGAAGGCTTAACAATCTATATTAATCTCACTGTTGGAAATCTCTTCTGGACAACCACAAAATGTCACAAATGTGAGATTCCTTACACTGGCTTCATCCAATGGGGACTTCAGGGGACTCTGTAGGGTTCAACCACTAGTAAAATTATTGTGATGGAGAAAGGGGAAGGGCTTCCAAAAACCAGCACCTGGATCTTGGGAGACCAAATCCTACATGCATAATCGAAGTAGTCCCAACCATCAGCTTTAATCATCTGCAGAGCCAAGTTGGCTTAATCTGACCTGGGAACTTTGTGGGGTGTGGAACTACCTGATTCAGGTCCTCAAATGACTTTTTCTAACCTGAACCCAGTCTGCTCACACTGAGGTGGCAGAACTAAGCCACAAACTTACCCACTGTGGGGTGTGGCTGCTGGCTCCAGTTGTCCAGAAGGACTGGTGAGAACACCTGCAAGTTCAAGCTGAGAGACAGGTGGAAAGACCTGCAGAGCAAGCCATTGACCCAGTTGGGCCTGGAAACTTCAGACATAGGCTGAGTCAAAGCCACCAAAAAAAGAGCTTTTGCTGGTCTGGAGCTGCTCCCTTGCTGCACCTGTGCATGGAAACTAATCCATAGTCCCACTCCTTGATGAATACAGCAGCCCTCCTAACAAGAGAACCCAACCAGAGCACATGGGGAGGTTATAGTCCATTCAACAGCCAAGTTCAGTGGCTCCTGCACAAAGAGTAGAGCCTATGGCTTTCTCCACCTTCAGAGCAAAACCGCTGGCCTCACCTCACTTTGGAATTAAGTGTACTCTTGCCTTACTCACTTCTTCAAATAAGGAGCTATGCAGACTATAGGTTTCATTTGCTTCCCCACCATGGCAGAAAAAATAATTCATACCCCATCTATTGCTGAGTATATTACCTGGTCCCAATCACCTAGTAAGCCTGACCAGACAATCCAGACAACCACAGAACCAAACCTTACTTGGGCAGAGAACGAAGACACCAATCTTATCCTGTTGTCCTCAGCTATTGGCAAAAATTCGCACACCTACTCAAATTAGACCCTAATAGCAAGCCCTAACTGTCTATAAATTTTATCAGTAGATACATTCAGAACCCAGTGAACTGACTAGTGGAGCTGTTAATGTCAAAGTGAGCCTGTAAATTCTGGAAGAGGAACCTAATTACTCAAATGAACACATGCCAACATGAAAAGTCAAGGATCAGGTAAATACGTCACAACCAAAGGAAACTAATAAAGTTCAAAAATTGACCCTAAAGAAGTAGAGACCAAGAACTACCACAAAAAGAATTCAGAATAATCTTTCTTTTTTTTTTTTTTTTTTTTTTTTTTATATAGAGGCATGCTTTATTTATTTGTTTGCTGGTTTGTTTGTTTGTTTTGTTTATACATGCACTGGGTACAGTCAGAAGCGCGGGAGGGTGAGAGAATCACCAGAGCCAGAGCGGGGAGCAGAGCAGGCAGAAGGACCGAAGTACACTGCTGAGGGGAGCAGCGGGCGGCAGGAGAGGTCTGCGCGCCATGTAGGACCCTCCTCCGGTGGCCTGGGAGCAGCCGGGGATCGAACCGGCGCCGCAGAGGCCGCGGGGCAGCTTCGCAACCCAGCGCTCAACCGCTGCGCCACCGGGGAGGCCCCAGAATAATCTTTCTTAAAGAAGTTTAATAAAATATGAAAACAGGGCCTCCCCGGTGGCGCAGTGGTTGAGCACTGGGTTGCGAAGCTGCCCGCAGCCTCTGCGGCGCCGGTTCGATCCCCGGCTGCTGAGGGTTCCACATGGCACGCAGACCTCTCCTGCCACCCGCTGCTCCCCTCAGCAGTGTACTTCAGTCCTTCTGCCTGCTCTGCTCCCCGCTCTGGCTCTGGTGGATTCTCTCACCCTCCCCCGCTTCTGACTGTACCCAGGGCTTGTATAAATAAATAAATAAATCTTTGGGAAAAGAAATATGAAAACACATAGACAGACAGCGAAATTAAGAAAATAATGCATGAACAAAATGAAACATTCAGAAAAGAAATGAAATTACTGTTTTGGGGAAAAAATGTCCTAGGGTTGAAAAATACAATAAATGACCTGAAGAAATCAATGGGGAGTTTCTAAAGCAGACTTGATTGTGCAGAAGAAAGATCTAGGGGATAGGACATTTGAAATTATCCAGTCAAAGGAACCAAAAAAAAAAAAAAAAAAAAAAAAAAAAAAAAAAGAAAAGAAAAGAATGGGGGAAAAAAAGAGTGAAGAAAATACACATGAGATACATGTATTAGAAACATAGGAAAGAAACAATATTTGCATTATGGGATAAAAGACAAAGGGAGGAAAAGTATATATAAAGCAATAATGGCTTAAAACTTTCCAAACCTGGGGCTTCCCCTGGTGGCGCAGCGGTTGAGCGCTGGGTTGCGAAGCTGCCCGTAGCCTCTGCGGCGCCGGTTCGATCCCCGGCTGCTCCCCGGCCACCGGAGGAGGGTCCCACATGGCGTGCAGACCTCTCCTGCCGCCCGCTGCTCCCCTCAGCAGTGTACCTCGGTCCCTCTGCCTGCTCTGCTCTCCCCTCTGGCTCTGGTGAATTCTCTCGCCCTCCCGCGCTTCTGACTGTACCCAGTGCTTGTATAAATAAATAAATAAATAAATCTTTATAAAAAAAAAAAAAAAAACCTTTCCAAACCTAGGGAGAGAAATAGACATCCATATCCATGAGGCCTAATGGACCCCAAATAGGTTTAATCCAAATAGGATGACACCAAAACACATTATAATTAAATTTTCAAAAGCCAGAAAAAAAATAAAAAGAAGGGCCTCCCCTGGTGGCGCAGTGGTTGAGCGCTGGGCTGCGAAGCTGCCCACAGCCTCTGTAACACCAGTTCGATCCACGGCCACCAGCGAGGGTCCCACATGGCACGCAGACCTCTCTTGCCAGGCCCACTGCTCCCCTCAGCAGTGTGTTTCGTCAGTCTGCCTGTTCTGTTCCCCTCTCTGGCTCTGGTGAATTCTCTCACCCTCCCACGCTTCTGACTGTACCCAGTGCTTATATAAATAAATAAATAAATCTTTTAAAAAAAAAAAGGATTATGAAACCAGCAAGAGAATATAAAGGGTTACATAAAAAGGAATGCATTAGTCTACAGGCAGATTTCTCAACAAAAACTTTTCAGACCAGGAGACAATAAGATCATATGTTCAAAATATTGAAAGAAAAAACTGCCAGCCATTAACAAAGACTGAGTAAAGACTTTCCTGGACACACAATAGCTGAGGAAATTCATCACCAATAACTACCTTATAAGATATGCTAAAAGAATTTACTTCTACTTCTCTGTGTAGAAGTACAAAAAGGACACTATTAACATTTTTTAAAGATGTAGGGGCCTCCCTGGCGATGCAAGGGGTTAAGCTATGAAGCTATTGGCAGCCACTGCAGCACGAGTTTGATCCCTAGCCAGGGAGCTGACCCACATGGCACAGCAGGCCTCCCGTCTCACGCGCTGCTCCCCTCAGCAGTGTATATCAGTAGATCTGCCTGTTCTGCTCCCCACTCTGTCTCTGGTGAATCATCTCATCCCCTGCAACTCTGGCCTGCACCCTAGCTCTTATATGCATAAATAAATAAATCTTTTTAAAAAATGGATTAAAGACTTGAATGTATGACCTGAAACCATAGAATTCATGGAAGAAAGCACAGGCAATAAACTCTTTGACATCAACCTTGGTAAAGACTTCTTTGTATCTAACACCAAAAGCAAATGCAGCAAAAGCAAAAACAAAGTGGAACAACATCAAGCTAAAATCTCCTTCACAGCAAAGAAAATCGTAAACAAAATGAAAAGACAATCTGCAAAATGGGAGAAAATATTTGAAAATTATGTCTGGTGCAGGGTTAATATAAAAAATATATGAAGAACTCATATAACTATTAGCAGAATAACAACAAATCTGATTACAGGATGGTCAGAAATTCTGTATAGACATTTTCCGAAGAAGACACACAGATGGCTAACAGGTACATGAAAAGATGCTCAACATCATCAAATCAAGGAAATGCAAATCAAAACCATAATGATATTTGTCTCATACCTATTAGAATGGCTGTTATCAAAAAGGCAAATAATAACAAGTGCTGGTGATGGTGTAGAGAAACTCTTGTGCACTGTGGTGAGAATGTAAATTGGTGCAGCTACTATCAAAACAATATGGAGATTCATTTAAAAAATAGAACTGGGCCTCCCCGGTGGCGCAGCGGTTGAGCACTGGGTTGCGAAACTGCCTGCAGCCTCTGCAGCACCAGTTCGATCCCCGGCTGCTCCCCAGCCACCAGAGGAGGGTTCCACATGGCGCGCAGACCTCTCCTGCCACCCGCTGCTCCCCTCAGCAGTGTATTTCGTCCGTCTGCCTGCTCTGCTCCCCGCTCTGACTCTGGTGAATTCTCTCACCCTCCCGTGCTTCTGACTGTACCCAGTGCTTATATAAATAAATAAATAAATAAATAAATAAATAAATAAATAAATAAATAAATAAATAAATCTTTTAAAAAAAATAAATAAAATAAAAAATAGAACTACTATATGATCCAGCAATTCCACTTCTGAGTATTTATCTGGAAAAAAAAAAACAAAAAAACACTAACTCAAAAAGGGTACACGGATCCCATGTTCATTATGTAGTCAAATGTCCATCAGTGAGTAAATGGATAAAGAAAATGTGAGGGGCTGGGGAGGGAGAACTGGACTACCACAAGCAAAAGAATGAAACTACACCACTGTTTCATACCATACACAAAAATTAACCCAAATATACACACAGATATACAAAATAAAAAAAATTAGCCATAAAAAAATAATAAAATCTTGGCATTTGCAACAATATGAATAGACCTTGGGTGCACTATAAATAAAATAAGTCAAAAAAAGAAAAACAAATACCTTATGTTCTCACTTATATGTGGAATATTAAAAAAGGTAAATTAAACTAAATTCACAGGTATAGAGACAGATTGGTGGTTACCTGAGGCAGGGTTAGGGGGCAGAAATGAGGGAAAAGGTCAAAAAGTGCAAATTTCTAGTTGTGAAATAAATATCTGGGGGATACAATGTACAGCTTGGCAACTATAGTTAATTTGAAAGTTGCTAAGAAAGATTTTAAAAGTTCTCATCCCAAGAAAAATCACTATGGTGATGGATGATAATACATAGTGGTGATCATTTTGCAATATGTACAAATATTGAATCATTATGTTGTACGCCTAAAACCAATGTAAAATTATACAATGTTAAATTGCATAATTTAAAATTAAATTTTTAAAAAGAATACAGTTTTATTCTTTAAAAAGAATACAGGTTTAATATATATGATGAGTTGTGAGTTCTTCTCTACTTATGAAAAGGACATTCTGATCCATATAATCTAAAAATTATTTTAATGTAGCAATAATAGATTTGGACACTACATGATCCTCTCTGACCTGGACTCCCTTATGACAGTCTTCTCTCATTTTTAAAACTGTAGCTTAGGGAGGTAACATCAAAAGAGCCAATGGCACAAGTATAATTCTTTGTCTTATCAGAAAGGACAAGAAACCTTGACCTCTTTAGCACCAAGTTCTCACCCACAGAGAAAATAGTGCTAGGAGGGATTCCCATGGTATCATCACTGTTATGTGACAGATGTCTTCTGATGAACCAAAAAGTTCTTTCTTAAAATATTTATTTTTGGGCCTCCCCGGTGGCGCAGCAGGTTGAGCGCAGCACTATGAAGCTGTCCACAGCCTCTGCAATGCAGGTTCAAGTCCTGGCCAGCCAGGGAGATTCCCACATGGCGTGGCAGACCTCTCCTGTCTCGCCCACTGCTCCCCTCAGCAGTGTATTTCGTCAGTCTGCCTGTTCTGCTCCCTGCTCTGTCTCTGGTGAATTCTCTCACCCTCCCGCACCTCTGGCCTGTACCCCAGTTCTTGTATAAATCAATAAATCTTACAAAATAATTTAAAAAATAAAGGGAAAGATTGAAACTGGGGGACTGAAGAAGGAAAATTGAAAAAATAAAAAGAATTCCAACAATAGAGAGTTTTGAATATGAGACTAAGTACTATGGATTTAATCTAAATAGTAACAAACAGTGACTGGAGCTTCTGAGCCAGGGAATAATAGAAGATGTCAAGAAGATGACCATGGTAGTGGAATGCAGAGTGGTGGGGAGAGGAAACCTGACCCAGGAGAATTGTGGAGCCACTTGCTAATAGAAGTGAGTGGTAATGAAATTACTGGTGTGAATGGAAAAAAAGGAAATAATCAGGGCCTCCCTGGTGGCGCAGGCGGTTGAGTGCAGCGCTGTGAAGCTGTCTGCAGCCTCTGCAGCACTGGTTCTATCCTGGCCAGCCGGCCGGCGAGGGTCCCACATGGCACAGCAGACCTCTCCTGTCTCGCCCGCTGCTCCCCTCAGCAGTGTATTTCATCAGTCTGCCTAGTCTGTTCCCCGCTCTGTCTCTGGTAAATCCTCTCACCCTCCCACACATCTGGCCTGTACCACGGTTCTTGTATAAATAAATAAATAAATAAATCTTTTTTTAAAAAAAGGAAATAATCAAAATAACTTGACAACTTAAACAGATATTATGATCAGTAATAAGAAAATCAGAAGAGAAAACTAATTTTTTGTGAGAGATAAATGTCACTTTGAGTTTTAAAATTTTAATTTTAAGGAAAGTATAGAAATACCCATTACAGTGTTGTAAGCCAATGCACCTTCAATTAAAAATAATAATAATAATTAATTAAAATAAATAAAAGTGGAATAGCCATTCACTCCAAAGGCGTAACAGTAAGAGAGGAAAATATGGTCATTTGATGGTTCAAACTAAAATATATAAAAACATACATTTTTGAGAAAGAGAAAACATCAGGAGCCATTGTGAAGCTTTAAACCAACACTATTTAAATATCTCAATACTCTAGATACATTTGATATTTTGGTCATAAAAAATTCTAAGTCAGTTTTTCCCATTCTCTCCTTTAGTGTAAATTTTTATATTAAATATCATATATTCTTCTTAGTATAAAGACTCATCTTAGAGTGGAACTTAGTGCAGTCCCACCTGGTAAAGTAATAAAATAAGCAGCCGCCCCCACTAATTCTTAAAATAATTTCATTTAAAAGTTACTATAAGTACATAAATTTCCAAAAACATATACATCAAAATAGTTCTATTCTTTTCACCCAGTCTGGAGTTTTAATTTGTTATTCTCTGGTGTAAACAGGAGGAACAGCCTTTTGCACTACTAATAATATCTGCAGACTCAAGAAACATGCAACAATTATTTAAGTCATCAGTGATATAGTATAAGAGTTATTTCATGTCCAAAATCAAAACAAAAACTAAAGCCTTTAACATTTAGGTTTTTATCAGTTTGCTGAGTCAATAGTTTGTAGAATCTTTTTGAAATACAAATAGGGTAGTTCTGTTTAAAAGATCTACTCAACTGTATCTTCATCATCATTGCATATCTGTGTGGACACACATGTTGGTTTTTCTGCCATTCCAGACTGAAAGAGCTGAAAACAAAAAACAAAGAACCTTTTAAAAATTACCTTAAAGGCTTTATTCCTACAATATAATTTAGATCAATAAGGGAGTCTTATAAACATTATCCAAAGTTTGGGTTTTCAGAATACACTACTGTGTTTTAAATATTGGCTCTCTTGCTAGACAAGTTTCTGTATAATAAATAATGTATAATATTTTATTTATAATGTACAGTAATATATTTAGCATAAACACACACAAAAAAAGGCATCTAAAGGAAGGCTAATTCTCTTTTAAACTCAAGAGAACAAAGAGTATTCTTTTTCTTTAAAGGACTCCCTGGGCATCTGAAAGGGAAGTTGGGAAATTGCTGTGAACAGTGTTAAAAGAACCAGGAAGACACTTAACCATTACTTAACTTTCTCAGTGGCTTAGTAGGGGAGACAGGGAATGGAAAAATGTACTTACTAAAGGAGAACTGGGAAAGCAGAACTTATAAATATCTTAGAAGTCCCTCAGACACTGAGCTGAATTAGTGATGGAGGTCATTTATGAAGCACTAATTCTGAATCTAGCATTGTGCTCAGTGCTTACGGGGTTTACCTCCTTTAGACCTCATCATAGATAGGAGATACACATATTTTTATTTCCATTTGACAAATGAGAAAATTAAAATTCAGAAAAAATCAAGCAACTTACTTGCCCAGGATTTCAGCTGTGCAGCAAACACAGGTCTGAACTGACTCCAAAGCTGGTTTTCCTTCTGCTGTCCGGGATTGTGAACCAAATATTCATTGTGTTTGCAACAGTTTGGAATAAGGGAGGAGAGGTACAGAAAAGAGCATGTTGTGCTGATTGCTAAGCAGAATTTTCTGAGAAGGCCATGCTTTCTTATTTTTGAATACAGCAAGAGATATCGAGGACAGGAGGCTTGCTTTAAAAGAAATATTATATATGTGTCCCAAAGAGAAAAGCAAACAAAATCAAAGAATGTTCTGTACCATGATAGCTTCACATGATGTATCCTGGGGATTATTCCACTTTAGAATATAGAATTATCTCATTTTCCCCCTAATAATAATGTTCTCTAATAGAGTGTTCTGTTCCATGATATAGTTTGTTCTAGTTTAATATATATGAAGGTTCTAAATTATTTAGCAGAGCATTAAAGTTGGCCATTGCAGTGACTTCCAACTTTTAATTGCAAACAGTTAAACCACTGAAAAAGGTTTGCTTCCTAAGTTCTTATACTGCTCAGAATTTGAAGCAGTTACCGTAAGTTCAAGGGTCTCAAGTTTCAATTTGCAGAGGAAAAAGTTTTGGAAATCTGAAGTACACCATGGTGACGATAGTTATTAATACTGTATTGTATTGTTTGTTCTTACACATACTCACACATAAATGATAACTAGTTATCATTAATTAGCTTGTTGTGGAAATTATTTTACAGCATTATATGTATATCAAAGCATCACATTGTATGCCTTAAATATATACAATATCTGCTTGTCATTTATAGCTCAATAAAGGTAGCAAATAGAGAAGTAAATTTTTAAGAAGAATCTCTCCATGTAACTGAACGCATTCACAGCAACAAAAGAAAAAGGAGAATTCCCATAAAGCATTCATACCATATCCAAGTGCAATGACTGTCTTGAGTAAAATAAGTTGTGTGATTCTGAGAAATACGAACTCATTTTTCATGGAACACCAATTTCAATTGCAAACACAACTGGCAAATGTGGTTCTTCAGGTTTGATTATTTCTAAGACAATTTCTTGAAAATTAAGAAAGTTTGCAGTGTAACATGAAGGAAAGTAATTGAAAAATATGTATTATAGGTGATAAAATTTGAGCTTGAAAGCTAAAATTAGAATTTTTGAGTTATGATCTTGACAGCTTCCTAATATGTAAAAACTTTTCTAAGAAGATTGGCAGTGATAACAAATAAAAAGTTTTGATATTGTATATTGAAATATGTCAACAATAACCAGACTAGGTTCCCCAAGCCTATTGACATTGTAGCCTGCATAATTCTTTGTTGTGGAGGACTGTTTGTCTCGTGCATCAGAAGATGCTTAGCAGCATCTCTGGTCTCTACACAGACGTCAGTGATAACCCCAAGAGGAACAACCAAAACTGTTTCCAGATATTGCCGAATACTTCCTAGAGGGTAAAATCCACCCCAGCTATGGACCACTGTGTTAGATAATTTAGTAAATAGATATTTTCCAAATGACCAATATAGAACATTACAAACATACATGAATTCAAGATCCATTTGAAGAGTGACATAGACCAATAGATTTTAATGTAGTAAAACAAAAAAGTGTGAATAGTGTTTCAGATTCTACATTGCAACTAGTCTTGTCGAGCTTGTAGAATATCAAAGGCTATTCATAACTATTAAAGGATTCATAACTAAACAATTACAAGTTGATTAATTGCCAATTAAATAACAAAATATTCATAGCTATTTAAGAATTCCTTTTTCAAACTACGTATCTATAGGAAGCCAGATTTTCTTCAGAAACATCAACCAAAACAACATAATTCTTCATTTTTTTTTAATTGAGGTAACATTGGTTTACAACATTGTTGGTGATTTAGAGGTATAGGCTCTCCCCCTTCAGGTGCTGTTACCTCACCACCCCACCAGCAAAACACCTGTAGTTCTCCACCACAGTCCATTGTGCTCCCCCACTTTGTCTTCTCCCCTCCCCTTCTGGTAACTTCAGTTCTAGTCAGATTTCTAGGATTTGTTATTGGTTTGACTTCATCAGACCCTTTGTTTGTTTTTCTATATTCCACATGTAAGTGACACCATTCAATATTTGTCTTTCTCCTTCTGACTTATTTCACTTAGCATAATCCCCTCCAGTTCCATTCATGTTTTCACAAATGGCAAGAGTTTATCTTTTTTGATAGGTGAATACAAATTTCATTGTGTATACATACCATATCTTCGTGATCCACCCATCTGTTTTGGGACACTTAAATTATTTCCATGCCTTAGAAATAGGGCTTGGAAATATTGTAAATGGTGCTGCAGTGAACATAGGTGTGCATATTTCCCTTGGAATTGGTGTTTTTGTATTATTCAGGTAGATAGGAGTAAAATTACTGTGTCATACAGTAGACCTATTTTAACACTTTGAGGAACCTCCATACTGTCTCCCCTAAGGGCTGAACCAGTCTACTTTTCCACCAACAGTGTAAAAGTATTCCTCTTTCTCCACTTACGCATCAACAGTTGTTGCAAAGCACCATATTTCAAGAGATTGAATGTAGAAGCATACGATAGTCCAGCTGCCTTTTTTTCTTTTTACTTTTTTATTGTGTCAAAATATACATAAAATTTACCATTTTAAGTTCAGTGGCATTCAGTACATTCACATTGTTGTGCAATATCATCATTATCCATATCCAGAACTCTCTGTCTTCTCAAACTGACACACTACACTCACTAAACAGTAAACACACACAAACACACAAACACACACACAAGTCCCTGGAAACCATTTTACTTTCTGTCAATGTCAGAATTTGACTACTCTTGGCAACGCATATAAATGGAATCAGACAATATTTGTGCTTTTGTTACTGATTATTTCATTTAACATGCCTTCAAGTTTCATCCAAGTTGTAGCATGTCAGATTTTCCTTTTTTTAAGGCGGAGTGATACCCCATTGTGTATATATATATATATATATATATATACACCATGCTTTGCTTATCCAATCATCTTTCAGTGGACACTGGGTTTCTTCCGCTATTTTGGCTATTGTGAATAGTGCTGCAGTGAGCACAGGAATGTGAATGTCTCTTCAAGACCCTGATTTCAATTGTTTTGGGTGTATAACCAGAAGAGGAATTGCTGGGGCCACAGTGTAATTCCATGTTTCATTTTTTGAGAAGCCAGACTGCACAGCAGCTGCACTATCTTACATTCCCATCAGGAACACACATGGTTCCAGTTTCTCCATCTCAGTACCAATCCTTGTGCTTACCATTTTTATGGATAGTAGCCATCCTAGTGCCCGTGAAGCACTATCTCAGTTGTGTTTTTGACTTGCATTTCCCTAATGATTAGTGTTTAATATCTTTTCATGTGTTTATTGGCCACTTGTATACTTTGAGGAAATATTTAAAATCCTTTGCCCATTTTTAAAATCTGGTTATCTGTTTATTTGTTGTTGAGTTGTAGTTCATATATGCTGGATAGTGATTATTAAATACATGATCTACAAATATTTCCTCCTCTTCTGTGGATTGTCTTTCCACTCTATTAATGTTCTTTGATGTACAAAAGTGTTAAATAAGTTCAATTTACCTATTGTTTGTTGTTGTTGCCTATGCTTTTGGTGTTATCAAGAAGCTGTTGCCAAGAACAGTATTGTGAGTTTACTCCTGTGTTTTCTTCTTAAATTTTTATAGTTTCATCTCTGTTAGGTCTTTGATTCATTCTCAGTTAATCTTTACAAGGTTAGCTTCCAGTTTCATTCATTTGCTTGTGAATATCTATTTTTCCCAAAACTATTTATTATTAAGTCTGTCCTTGCATCATTGACTGTTCTAGGAAACATTTGAAATGTTCTAATTGAAAATCATTTGAAAATACACGTGAGGGTTTGTTTATGGGCTCTGTAGCCTATTTATCTTTATGCCAGTAATAAATTTGTTTTGATAACTGTAGCTTTGCTATAAATTTCGATGTGAAGTATGACACATCAAAACTTTTTCCTTAGATTCAAGATTGTTCGGCTATTCAGGGTTCTTTGAGACTCCACATGAATTTTAGGAACAACATGGTTTCTATTTCTGGAACAACATGGTTGGGATTTTGATAGGGATTATATTGAATCTGTAAATCACATTGCATAGTATTCACATCTTAAAATATTGTCTTCCAATTCATAAATAGTGGCAGTGTCTCTGTCTCCTTTAATTTCTTTCACCAGTTGACTTTTAAGTCAAACTTCTAAGGAATTAGAAAAAAATATAATTCTTCTCACTAAATTCCTTAATAAAATTGTCCATAAAACTACATTTTATATTCACATTTACATATATTCACATTAATAAGTAATCAGTTTTTTATTGTTGAAATAACATTTTAACTTTCTATTTTTAATAATGTAAACATTCATAGATATGACCCCTATAAGAATCTCTTTAAGGTGCTACCTAGAGTTGGGTGAGAGTGTAGTTTAAAGACAGTTCTGGCCAGCATGTCGTTGACCATGCACGAGGACAAGTTAAACTTCAATTTAAATCTCCCACTCTCTGCAAAGGTGATTGCATTTGTTTGCCCAGAGCAGGGGACTTTACCACTTTGGCCACAGAGACTAATGTTGTTCTATTGACGTTTTTTAACAAAATATCATGCACAAAAAGGGAAAATGTGAAAAGGGGTATTCAGATTGATTACACCGATTCCATCTCTTTCCTGAGACAGCATCTTACTGAACTTTTTTATCTCTGAAAAATATGTGCTGGCTATCAGAAACTGGTTCTCTGCCTAGAACAAACTTTACTGCGAACTGTACAAAAATAATCCCCCCCCACCAAGATCATTTTGACTAAAAGCCAACAAACTCTAAGAAATGTAATCTAGTAACCCTAGCTTTTGCAATTCTTTCTCCCTGCCACCCCCACCATCTTTTTTTTTGCCTTTAAAAATCCCTTAAACAAACACCCCGGGGGATGCCAATGTGGGCTGAAGCCTGAGTTTGTGCTCCCTGATTTGCAAATCTAAGATTGTCCGCCCCCCCCCCGACCCCCCCCCCCGCAAATAAACATTATTATTTCATTTTACCCTAAGTCGTTTTTTCCTCCGTGGCATATTTGTGCGTCTCAGTTTTTGTTAGTACCTCCCTATTTGAAAACAATTTCAAAGATGAAATATGTGAGATTTCATTATAGACTAGCATTAACAGATGACCCTCTGCAATCAGCACTGGTGATGGAGAACACTTAACTTTGAATAATTAAGCAAAATGTTATCCCCCTTAAAAGAATCCCATTCTCTTTGGTAGACCTGTAACAACAGCAGAACCATGCAGTCCTGATCACAGAATTCCATCAATACGGTACGGGGTGGGAAGCCAGCGGGGCCGCGGCGCCGTTGAGGACGGCGTCACGGACACCGCCCCGGGCCCAGAGGCCACCGCTTCTGCCTGGGAGGCCGCCCGCCTCGGCCCTCTCTGAGCAAGACACTGTGCGGCCGCAGCCTCCCGGCTTGGCGCGGCCCGGGTGAGCAGCACACCCCGGGGTGCGGGTGGGAGTCGGGAGTCCGGCGTGAGGGAAGCGGTGGGCCCGGGGCCGCCGGCGCATGCGTAGCGAAGCCCGCGCGGCGCGGTCGCCATTGCGGGGAGGCTTCAGTCAGCGCCTCCCTGGCGCGGGCGGCCGCTGCGGCCCCGGGGACCCGGCCAGCGGGCGTCATTGGCTCGGGCGCCGGGGCCCTCACCGCTCGCGCCCCAGCCTCAGGCCCGGCGGGCGGCGGCGGCGGCGGCGGCGTCAGGGGGCGGGGCCGCCCTTTGTCTGCGCGGGCTGGTGAGTGCGGCGCGGGGGGGCGGGGGGGGCAGGGGGCGGCGGCCCTGGGTGCCCGGGCGGGGCCGCCCCTCGCGGGAGCCGAGCCAGCGCCGGCCACACCTGCGGCCGGTGTGCGACCTTCTCCCTGAGATGATGAACGTCTTTCCCAACCGCCCCCCATATCGTGTAATCTGCCCCTCGAAAAAGAAAATATGTATTTTTGTGTCTTTTTTTTTTTTGGAAGGGCGTTTCCCTATCGCAAGGTTTAAAAAACGCTCTTGTTTACTCTCCAGTGCGTTTAAAATATATTTAATACAGCTTTGTGGCATTTTAAGCTGTATTTTTTTTAAAGATTGATTTATTTATTATTACAAGAAACCGGGGTACAGGCCAGATGCGCGGGAGGGTGAGAGGATTCACCAGAGACAGAGCGGGGAGCAGAACAGGCAGACGGACGGAAGTCACTGCTGAGGGGAGCAGCGGGGGAGTCAGGAGAGGTCTGCCGCGCCGTGTGGGTATCTCGCCGGCGGGGATTGAACCCGCGCTGCAGAGGTTGCGGACAGCTTCACAGCGCTGCGCTCACCTGCCTGCGCCACCAGGGGAGGCCCTTAAGCTGTATTTCATCGGGTGGTAAGGGGGTTGCTAGTGATACCGGAATTGCAGGTTTTCAGGTCTAGTCTCCCGGGGAGGAATGGATTCCAGGCTGGAGGGCTGTGCTGAGTCCCGGCCACTAGACCCCCCCACGGGCTGGTGTCTCACGAAGCCGCTGCCGGAGCTTGGAGACGCTCAGGCAAGCAAGCAAAAAGAGGCAGATTTGTTGAGAGAGAGAAAAAGTTTATTGAGAGAAAAGGAACAGAAATAATGTGGGACTCCCAGGCCATGGAACCAGGCCAGGGAGGGGCAAGGAAGCCGCGGTGGAGTCGTACCCAGGGAGTATAGACCTTCTTTCCCTGATTGTGCCAAAGCTCCACCAGGCTCTCTCTGATCGGTCAGTTCTCGGTGGTCTCACTCACTGCCTAAATGTCTCTGTGCCCAGAGCTAAGTCTCTGTGTCCCAGCCCTTATCTTAGCGGACTTCTCTTTATCATCCTTGTTCCAGAATGTCCTGTTGCCCCTAGACCTGGGTGTTTAATTAGTTCCCTTTGGAACTTGTTGCCCTTATCTCTGACGCCTTCCTTAACTCTCCTAAGTCCCTGCCTGCACTGTCCCTGAAGCTGCCTAATTATCCCAAACTTGCCCTAGGACTGACTCACTGGGACTTTGCCTCTCCCTTTCCCCCCAGTTGTTTGGCCATTTGTTGAATCATTTTCCCACTGAATGGGAGTGACTCTTTGTCATATTCTGCAGGTGTGTCTATACGCAGATATAGTTGTTTATTATAGTTATTTTGTTATTTTTTAAAAGATTTATTTATTCATGCATAAAAGAACCAGGGTACAGGCCAGATGTGCGGGAGGGCAAGAGGATTCACCAGAGACGGAGCAGGGAGCAGAACAGGCAGTCTAACTGAAATACACTGCTGAGGGGAGCAGTGGGCTAGACAGGAGAGGTCCTCCCCGCCATGTGGGATTCTCGCAGGGATCGAACCTGTGCTGCAGAGGCCGCGGGCAGCCTCACAGTGCTGCGCCTAACCGCCTGCACCACCAGGGGAGGCCCGCGAATCTGTTTTTAGACCCTTGCAACTCTTGACAGTTCCTGTGATTCCATTTTGTTTCCATTTAATTGTATGTTAATGTGCAAAAAATATTTTTTAAAGATTTATTTTTTTAATTTATACAATGGCTGGGGTACAGTCCAGAGGGGCGGGAGGGCGAGAGGATTCACCAGAGACAGGGGGAGAGCAGAACAGGCAGACAGACGGAAAGCACTGCTGAGGGGAGCAGCGGGCATGACAGGAGAGGTCCACCGTGCCATGTGGATATCTGGCCGGCTGGGAATCGAACCTGCACTGCAGAGGCTGCGGACAGCCTCCCAGCGCTGCACCCAACCCGCTGCGCCACCGGGAAGGCCCCCGTAAAAAATATTTTAACGTATCCAGAGTAAATCCCTCTTATTTACCTCCCATTGATAGGATGATCCATTTATTTTAATTAATTTTAAATTGTGGCCAAAATAAAACATCCAAAAGTGAACTTTCTAAAAGATAGATTTGATCATGACACTTAATTGGTGCTCAGTAGATAGATATTAAATGAGTAATCTTTCTTGAAAGTCACTTTTTGTTGAAAACTTTTACTTGCTTCCTTGTTGCTGTCATGATAATAATGTTTCTTAGTGGTGTTGGCAAAGCGCTTAACACTGTAGCTATGCCAAACTACTCAAACAGGGCACAAAACCCTCTGGGAAAATTTAATTAGTTTGAGGCTATAAAAAAATTAGACATTTTAAAAGAACAAAAGGTTAAAAATAAGTGAGAGACATAAAGATTTGCAACATGTGTAAGAGACAAAGGGTTTAGTGTCCATAATATGTAAAGAACCGTGGCTAATAACAAAAAAGGTAAAACGGACAGAGAATATGCACTGGCAATTTGTAGAAAAAATACAAAAGGTCAACAACAACAGAAAATACCTAGCCTTTTAAGTAACCACAAAATGTAGAGGAAGACATATTTCTCACTGATTAGACTGGCAAAAATTTTTAAAAATTGATGCTATCAAGTGTTCAGGAAAATGCAGGGGAGAAAGGTACCATTTTTGAATGACCGTCCAACTGTACATACCAAAATGTTCAGTGAGTTCACTCTGGTTCAGAAATTTCACTTTAGGATCTGTCCTGCAGAAATACTTACACATGTACACAAAGATTTACATGCAAAGATGTTTATTGCAATATTGTTTGTAGTTTTATAGAGCTTACACGTTCACTCAGGACGTAGTTCAGTGTATTGTGATAAGCGTATACAGTGGAAACCATGCTGCTATAAAATAAAATTAGTAAGTATGAAATAAACAAACAGGGAAAACTGAATAAAGAATGTTGAAAAACATGGGCCTCCCCGGTGGCGCAGCGGTTGAGCGCTGGGTTGGGAAGCTGCCCGCAGCCTCTGTAGCGCCGGTTCGATCCCCGGCTGCTCCCTGGCCACCGGAGGAGGGTCCCACATGGCGTGCAGACCTCTCCTGCCGCCCGCTGCTCCCCTCAGCAGTGTACTTTGGTCCTTCTGCCTGCTCTGCTCCCCGCTCTGGCTCTGGTGAATTCTCTCACCCTCCCGCGCTTCTGACTGTACCCGGTGCTTGTATAAATAAATAAATCTTTAAAAAAAAAAAAGAATGTTGAAAAACAGCACATAGTATAATGAGCTTTATAAGTATTCAGGTGGTTATGGTATATAGATTAATGAATGTACAGGAAACGGGCATCACAAATGAAATAACAGATTCCCAGTAAAACTCAAAAAATTATCCCCTAATGGGCAAATGCCCAACCAAACAGGCTGCACCTGAAGTGGGGTGGCTAAAACCCAAAAGCTTGCCACAAATCTAAGGTTCCTTCTGATAGAGAATCACAAGAAAGGGTTTTGGCAAATCCCAGAGAGCTGGGACTGAAGGAGAAACTCAAAATTCAAAATGTCACACATAATCCACCATGAAGTTAGGATAACAGCTGCCATTGTCTCTGCCAAGGACAGGAGCATCCTCCTTCTGTGTGTTTCACCCATCCATCTTCCAAGTGTCTCTACATGTCTCTCTTCCACGTTTCTCCTCCCATGTGTCACTTCTCCTAGCAGGATGCAAGTCAAAGCCAGAAAAGGTAGACAGTCCCTGCACACAGGTGTTCAGTTATAAGCCAAGCATGGACACTGAACTCTGCCCATAGATCCTGTCAGCTCCCCATTTAGAAAGTCAGGTTCATGGCATGCTGGAAATTGTAATTCTCAGAGCCTGCAGTCTATTTCTTGTGGGGATGGGGGTGAAATCTGTAAAAATGTCAGGGGGTGGATTGTTCCTCTAATGGGCAAAAGGAAAATCACCACTGGGCAAACGTCATATTAATGGGTTTTTTTTTAAAGATTTATTTATTTATGCATACAAGAACTGGGCTGCAGGCCAGAGGTGCGGGGTGAGAGGATTTATCAGAGACAGAGTGGCGGGCAGAACAGGCAGATCTATTGAAATACACCACTGAGGGGAGCAGCGGGTAAGACAGGAGAGGTCTGCTGCACCTTTTAGGTCAGCTCCCTGGCTGGGATATTGAACTCAGACCTCAATGGCTGGTGATAGCTTGATGGCATTAAGACTTAACCCCTTGCTCCACCAAGGAGGCCCCATGTTAATGATTTTTGCAGGCAACATATACTGCTGGATGCTAAAACTAGTGGATTTGAGAGAATCAGGATATTTCCATAGTCTTAGTATCTCCCCAGACTACACAGGGAAAGATAATAACTAGGGAGAAACCTAGTAAATACCACTTTAACAAGTGATAAAATCTAACATTACTATTAGCAAGACATGTTGAAAATATACACCCATTAATATGATAAAGTAAAGATACATGATTACTTCTGTGGTATCTTACATCTGCCAATCTTAAGTATTGCCAAAAATACTTAATTCCAATCATGAAAAAACATCAGACAATTCCAAGTTGAGGGACATTCTACAAAACAATTTAGCAGTTTTCTTCATAAGTTATCAAATTCACTTTCTGGGCACTCACCTGGTTGATGGTGACATGGCCAAACAAGGGTAGGATTGTTGGTAAGTACAGGTCCCATTATAGTGCCACTCTCAGGAAAATGGTGAACAAAACTGAAGTCAGCCAACACACCAAGTACACTGGCTCTTTGGCACAACCAAAATGAAGAGGTGAGCTGTGGGGATCTGGCACTGTGGTTCCTACATGCAAATGCTAGCTGGGGGTGCCTGGACCGACAGCACCACTTCTGCAGCCACGGTAAAGTCTGCCATCAGAAGCCTGAAAGAGTTGAAAGACAGTAGTTTTGCAAGTTGGAACATTGCCTACCTATGATAAATGGAATAATTTATGAACAGTTGTTTTGATTTGTTAATTTTGTTAATGTTCTGACATGCGTTGCATTAATTTTGCTTCTCAAAGACTTGGGAATTAAATCCTTTAGAAAAGTATACTGAGATAGGTTGCAATCCAATATTTTTTTTTTCCAGAGAAGAATGATATGTAAGAATATAAGCCTTACAGGTTAGGTATGTGTCTTACCGTTTTATAACTATTCTTGCCAGATCAAGTTCTTTAAGATTTATTGGTTTAAATTGTGTAAAATCTTATTTTAAAATCACAGTTAATGTTTTCAACTGTTTCAAGAGGTAGGATAACATTTTGTCTGACTGCACATTGTATTAGAATTTCAGAACAAATTTTGCAACTGTTACATCATTCTCCATTGTTCAGTTTGCACACAGTTATTCATAGGATTGGATTATTCAACAACAACAAAAGTTATTAAGCTCATGATAGAAAGCTTGAGGAACTGTTACAAATTGAAAAAGATAAGGAAAATTAACACCTAAATGCAATATGGGATCCTGGATTAGAGAAAAAATATTATTGGAGAAATGTGAAATTTTAGCAATTTGAATTATTGATATTTAATTCCTGGATTTAATCTTTCTATAACAGTTACTCATCATCCCCTTGGGGTTTTTCTAGGATTCCCTATGTACATTATCACATAATAGTCTCTGAGAAGTTTTATAGCAAAGAAACTTAACTTTGTTGAAACCATCATTTTCCATACTTGATCTCTTTTTGAGAGCAAGAGACTAACACGCTTTAGGAAAACCTCAAGTGATATCTAGGGTCTGTTTCAGTTCACATATATAAAAGGAGAAACCTTGTTCTACCTAATTTGGTAAATGCAGGTTTTGTTGTGAATAGATGGTTTTGAGGTGTTTAGGTTTGAAACCTCAGAGCATTCTCACAGATTCTGTCTTGAGTCTTTAGACCTTACGACCTTTTTAGATCTTTTGCTTGGTGAAATAAGGACCTAGCCTTAAAGAACATTTAAATTACTCCTGAAAGAGCTACCTCTTAGTGAACTGGTTGTAAAAATGTTAGATTCATGCCATGTCTTTGGGCAGTGAGTGCCTTCCTTATTTAACAGAGCCATTCCACTAGAACTACAGTTTTCTCTCTTTAAAAAAAAAAAAAAAAAAGCTTCTCAGAAATGACATCATTCTTCATTTCTATCACTAACTTTTGGGAGAATTTTTTTAGGTGAACCTTTGTGAACAGAAAAAAAAAATATTATTTAATGGTTACTAGAAAACTGACATTTCACTCTGGTATTGGTGCACCTGGTTTTCCGGTAGAAAATTCTTTCTGGGCCTCCCCGGTGGCGCAGTGGTTGAGCGCTGGGTTGCGAAGCTGCCCACAGCCTCTGCAGCGCCAGTTCGATCCCTGGCCCCCTGGCAAGGGTCCCACGTGGTGCGCAGACCTCTTCTGCCGCCCCCTTTTCCCCTCAGCAGTGTACTTTGTCCGTCTGCCTGTTCTGCTCCCTGCTCTGGCTCTGGTCAATTCTCTCACCCTCCCGTGCTTCTGACTGTACCCAGTGCTTGTATAAATAAATAAATAAATAAATCTCAAAAAAAAAAAAAAAAAAAAAAGAAAAGAAAATTCTTTCTTAGGGAAAGAAAAACTCTTTCTGAAAATCTTTTACTTGGCAAGGACCACAAGTGTGCTATTCTTGTGAAAGGCTTGGGAGTTGATGGAACTATAGATCTCTGCTTTTTTGTAATTTGTAAAACTGAGAAATTCTAAAAAATGTTTTTTATTGTTTAAAGAGTTCCACATTCTACTGCATTCTATCTTTATGAATGAATAGTTTGTAAGTCTCTTTACAGACTCTGTAGGTCCCTAGGTGACCAAGACTGCTGAGTTTCTTCTACTGACTGGTACATCTCCTTACAGGTGCTCAGTCTGAAATTACATCTTCGAGGATCCCTCTTTGCCAAGAGACAAATTTGAATATCATAGTGAAGTCTGTATAGGAAGCATCAATACCTTTAGAGGAGGGGAAAAAAGTAATAGCTTCCTTCATGAGCCCCCATGTCTCAACTCTGCATGAACAAGGCAAGATTCTGAGAGTGGCTACCCCTGGGAAACAGAAGTCTTTCTTGTGGATATCAAGCTCCTGAGGTTCTTGTTAGAGATGAGGCACCTTTAATACCTGGGAGTGGCTATTCCATAAATCAGCTTTCAGGACTGACAAGGATACTGAAGCTGTTAGTGCTGCATCTCCTGACCTGTGTTAGAAGAGAACAAAGCTTTGGTGACCTCACAACTCAAGAACTGCTCACAACTCAAGGTGTAGTAATCCTGGGGGAGGACTGAATCCAGGTACTCAAAAAGTACAGTGGACATTCTAAAAGAGTGACATCTCATCTGTTTGTCAGATCACCTTAGAGAAAATAGAGCGATCTGGAGTTTGGGTATAGTGGTGAATTAATCCCCTTAAAGATTAAGAACAGGCCCTTAACATATCATCTCTGTATCATGTCTCAGTAGTTCTCATCCCCAACTTAGAATCAGTTGGAGACTTTAGAAGTTAAAATACTATTGCCCAGGCCTACCCGATCAATTAAATCCAAATCTCTGGGAATATATTTAAATTTCCCATGTGTAGAGCTAAAGGTAAAAACCACTGAGTTCTCCTGAGCTTCTCATATGCCACAAGTGGAGCTATACCACAGAGGAAAGAAAGTATTGCACTGAATTCCTCAATGTAATAGAGGAATAAGAATGCCTCAGTTAAGTCTTTAAGCTACAGCTTAGAGGGCTTCTCTATATTGACTGCCATTCCAGCACAAAGAAAAAACTCTTTAGTTTTAACCTTCATATTATGTAATGACAAAGTACTTCTATTCTCTTTTTCCCAGTTATGCCTTCTCAGAATGCTATACTTTCCCAGGAGGGGAACATGAAAGTGAAAGAAATGAATGATGAATCACAGATATTAAAGTCCCAGGTAAGTTCAGGATTATTCTCCTCTGAAATTTTATTGTAGTTCTCAGAATGTGCACACTTTTATTTTTCAATTTTCAGAAGTACTCAGAAGTATCAAAATCCAGAGATCACCAGAGACAGAGTGGGGAACAGAACAGGCAGACTGACTGAAATACACTGCTGAAGGGAGCAGTAGGAGAGACAGGAGAGGTCTGCTGCGCCATGTGGGTAGCTCCCTAGCCGGCTGGGGAATCAAACTCGTGTTGCAGAGTCTGTGGATAACTTCATAGTGCTGTGCTCAACCCCTTGTGCCACCAGGGAGGCCCTCTCCACCCTTGTTTCTTTTCCCTTTTTAAATAACGCACCAAAATGTCCTCTCTCCTCCTCTTTACAAAGCTTAAAATTCTGTTAAGGATCTACACAAGAATCAATGTCTTGAAAAATGAGAGAAAGATGGGTACTAATTGCTGTTTAAAAATTCTTGACCCAAATTACTCAGACCTGAAGACTCTCAGCACAATGGCTTAGACGTCCTAACCTTTGTCTATTGCTGTGCTTTGACCTGTCCCCGCAGGCCCCTGTAAAAATGTTTTCTGGCTGAGCAGGGTTGTTCTTGATGTTTCAGGAATCACTGACATTCCAGGATGTGGCTGTGGACTTCACCAGGGAAGAGTGGGACCAGCTGTACCCTGCTCAGAAGAACCTCTACCGAGATGTGATGCTGGAGAACTACAGGAATTTGGTTGCCCTGGGTAAGAGACAGCTGTGAAACTGATCATTCTAATGGGTTTATTTCCTTAAGTAGTGAAAACCTCCAAAGTTCTTTGTGAATACATAGTTCAGGCCATGACAGAAAACTGATCATTGGTTTTGGAGTTAGAGACCTTCTTTCTTGTTCTTTCTCCTCAGATAGAAGGCCTTGATTTTGCTGAGTTTGATAAGGGTAGCTTTATTTTGGAAACCACTCCTTTCTAAAACCAGGGACCCTAAAGATTAAAAAGCTTGGAAATGAATTCTGAGAGAAATTTGTGTTCCCAGTATAAATTCCTTAGGCGTATATTTTTCCCATGAATAGGGCATCAACTTTATAAGCCAGAGGTGATCACTCAGTTGGAGCAAGAGGAGCAGTGGATGATGAAAAGGGGCGGCTCACTGGACACTCATCCAGGTGAGAAGCAAACATTTGGGGATTTGCTACTCAGTTAAGGGACATAATCACACAATATGCTCAATTGAATGTGCTCCAAATATCTCCTTTGGGATTTAAAGAATACTGAGACCTTTCTTAAAATTCAATTCGTATTTGACTTTTATTAAAAGTGAAAATGGCCCTCTTTTTTTTCTGATTAAGCAGACATTATTTTTGTGTTATGAAATGTGTAGTGTTGCAGAAAGCCCTGCAAGATGTTTTAAGTTTCCCAGTGGCATCACAATATACTAATACTGACCAAAGACTTGTCTAGAAATGTTCCCTTCTTAGGTACAAAAGAGATGATAGGTGCCCTCGATATCTAATTTTATTAAAGGCCTATAGCCCTGTGCTGTAGTTGATCCAGGGAATATGAAATCAGTGGATAGATAGTAACCATATTGAGACTATAGTAATTTCTGCAAATTCCCCAGTTTTCATTATGAAGAGTCCTTAAACCCTTGTGAGAATGATGGAAGCCAGATGAGTCCCTGCCATAAGTTATAGAGCCTTAATCTGTAACTGCGGCAGAGATACTATACTCACTTAGCATAGGACTTGGGCAAAATAGATTGCATGTCATTCTCTCACTGTAAGCAGGGTAAGTTTTTCCCCTTTATTCCCAAGTATCACTTTTGTCTATACTCTCGGACAACAAAGGGATAGGCAGCATAAAGTCTGATAAGGTAATTAGGCAGAAGTACAAAGTAGGACTTGGGGGTTTTCATGAATGATTGGGTATCTAGCTGAGTAAGGCCAAACCAGAAGAAAGTTGATAGAAGAGTGGATAGTGAAAGAAAACTGCTACTCTGTGTCCCCATATACATGGCTTCATAAGGATGTCTGTGCTCATTAAGTGCCCCCCTCCTTTTAAGGGCCATTACAGGCATGTCACTAACATGGGTGCTTAAGTTAGGTGAGGAGGAGGAAGCAGTGAGTAGACTAGAGTTTGTTATTCAAAACTGCTCTGAAGGAGGCCTCCCTGGTGGTGCAGAGGGCTGAGCACCACGCTGTAAAGCTGTCCACAGCCTCTGCAGTGCCAGATCAATTAACAGTGTATTTGGTCCGTCTGCCTGTTCTCTTCCCCACTCTGTCTCTGGTGAATCCTCTCACCCTCCCACACATCTGGCCTGTACCTCAGTTCTTGTATAAATAAAAATCTAAAAAAAAAAAAAAAAAAAAAACTGCTCTGAAGCCAAGATAATTGTTTTCTCAATCTGGAGTTCTGGACTGTGTCCTGTGGTAGCCCACTGGGATGTAGATAGATGATTAAAGATGTGATGCCTTAATGTTCAATGCCTTGAGGGTATCCACAGAGGAGGAGCAGTGCCTGTGTAGTCCATGTAAAATCACTACTCCTAATCCAAGTAGATGGCAAGTCTATCAACCAGCAGCAGTTTTCCCTTTTACCTTATAGAAGGAAGACAGAGAAAGAAGGAAATCAACGAAAGTGACCATGAGCATGCTGATCAGGCTGCCATGTTTCCAGGTATATACAAAAGTTCTGGAAGCTAGACATGAGGGAATGAATGTCTTAAACTCTACTCCTAGCCAGTATGGCCTAGAGTAACATACTTACCTGTGGCTCTAGGAGCCTGGTCCTCAGGCTATGGATTTAGTGCAAAGAGAATATGAAAGACTGTCTTCAGCAGTCCAGCCAATCATTAACATTACAACAGAATGAACTACAAATGAGATTTATAAGAACCTGAATTCATCCCATTCTTCTCTAAGTATGGTCTTTCTTCTAATATCTCCTACTTTTTGAACACAGGCTTTTCCCCATTCCTTGTTCTCCTTTTGTATATCATAGATACACCTGGGTGATCTGTTCTTTTTATGATTATCACACACATTTTAAGGTTTTTCCTCCGCTCACTGCTTGTCATCCTTTCATAGGTTTTGAAGTGTTTATATGGCCATATTTTAACATTTCCAATGCCACATATGCCTAGTCTGCATTACTGTTAGTTTCATTTGTTAATTCATTATGCAACAATTTCACTTTTAAAACACAGTGAATACAAGAAAGAATTTGTATGTTCTGAATTTCTTTTAGATGGGGAGAATAGACCCGAAATCAAAAAATCAACTCCAGACCAGGACATTTCTGATGAAAATCAAACCCATGACAGAATCATGGAGAGACTAACAGGAGACAGTTTCTGGTATTCCATCTTAGGAGGTCTCTGGGACTTTGATTACCAGTTAGAGTTTAACCAAGAAAACCAGCAGAGACATTTAGGACAAGGATCTTTCACCCACAAAAATATCACAAAGGAAAGGAGTCTTGAATGTAATAGATTTGGGGAAAACTGTAATCTGAACTCAAGCCTTACTGTGCATCAGAGAATTCCCTCAATTAAATTACCCCTTAATTCTGATACACAAGGAAATAGCATCAAACATAATTCAGAAATGATTTACTATCAGGGAAACTATGTAAAACAGAACGCTTATGAATATAATGAGTGTGGAAGAATCTTCAATCAACATATTCTTCTTACTACTCATATTCATGCTAGAGAGAAATCCAGTGAATGTGGGAAAGCCTTCAGTCACAATTCATCTCTTACTCAATCTCAGATAGTCCTTACTGGAGAGAAGCCCTATAAGTGTGACGAATGTGGGAAAAGATTCAGCCAGAGGATACATCTCATTCAACATCAGAGAATCCACACAGGAGAAAAACCTTTTATATGCAATGAATGTGGGAAAGCCTTCCGTCAGCATTCATCCTTTACTCAACACTTGAGAATTCATACTGGAGAGAAACCGTATAAATGTAATCAATGTGGTAAAGCCTTTAGCCGTATCACATCACTTACTGAACATCATAGACTTCATACTGGAGAGAAACCTTATGAATGTAGTTTTTGTGGGAAGGCCTTCAGTCAGAGGACACATCTTAATCAGCATGAGAGAACTCATACAGGAGAAAAACCTTATAAGTGTAATGAATGTGAGAAAGCCTTTAGCCAGAGTGCACACCTTAATCAACATAGAAAAATACATGTTCGGGAGAAATTATGTGAATATAATAAATGTGGAAAAACTTTAAGCCACAATCCTTCACTTACTCAGCAGCACATAGCTCATAGGGGGGAAATCATATGAATTTATAAATGTAGGATATTTCTGGTCAGACTTTTTCATACCATTCAATAATAAATTAATCAAACAGAGAGAAAGATTATAAACTTTGACCGAATAGCAACCAAATAAATTTAGACCTTAAGCTAGTAGCATATTCTCTTCCCAGGAGTGGTTACAAATAGTAAAAATAATTTATTTTATAAGCACTATTATATTGGAGTCAGGTTCTAAATCTTACATGAAACTTTTTTTAATGACCAGAAATTCAGTAGGCAATAATCTATAATGATTTGCCTGTAAGTTTTTATGGTGCAAAGTTTTAAAATTATATATCAAGGCAATACTATAATATAACCTGTCACATAGAATTGAAATAGCCAGAAGAGAGCAATATTTCTCAAAATTCAGTCATTTGTGTGCTTCCTTTACAGTTTTTATCATACCTAGTATTTACCTAACTTTTTTCTTTAAGTCAACTCAGACTTTTTAGCCTTGTCCTAGGAAATATTATTGAAATTATGAGTTTTATATGCTAATTATATTTGCTACTTCCCATCAAATTAAATATATAACTTTGAAATTAAAAATATTGTGTATATTGGTGTACTACCTAAAATCTTGTGTACTACTATTTGAGAAACAATTTTATAGCATATTGACAATAATAATATATTTCTATTCTTTTAGCAATTCTGCATTACTTTTGTTGTTCGAGTCCTATGATCACTTTAAGAAGCGTCTCAGACAAGAGTGAGGGTCTTACTGCTCAACTTTAAAAGACTGATTCAGAGTAACCCACTTTTCTTTATTGTTCTAATTTTTAATTTACCTATAGCAAACAGATTTTTTTTTTATTGAAATTGTTGTTTCTGCTATATTTGCAGAGAGGAGTTTTGTTTTCATAATGATGGCAGGCTAATAATCCATATGTCACTCTACACCCCTGGGGACTGTAGCAGAGGGTGAGCTGTGGTACCCTGTTGAGGCCAAGAACCAAGGAAGACCATTATTGACTGATATAAACAACTATAAAAGCATCACTAATTGACTTAATTCATTTTATTTATTAAAATATATGTATATTACTTTTTTCTAGAAAGAATTTAAGGTGGTTTAATTAGATTTTTATAATCATTGCCTTGTTTTATAGAAGTCATACTTTGATATCACAAAGCTTTATAAATGTAAATTGTCCTAAGCCATAAATAGCAGCAATTATGGGGCTGCTTCGGTTTCTTGGCTTTCCATTTTTCTCTCAGTCTTCCCAGGCATAGCTGAAGGAGCCATGAGGCTAAAGCAGGAACACTGTTCTCCTGTTTTCTCATGTTTTTTCTAACATAGCTGCCTTCTCAAGAATTTTTTCCTATGAAAGGGATAGATTCTGTATGTCTGAGTGAAAGCTGAAATGATTTAAAGACTTCTACAAATTCGAACACTAAATAAAAACCAAGAAAGTAAACTGATAAAATTAATTTCATCACAGTTACACTTTTCAAAGTGCATTTATCTTTCATGCAAGAATGGATGTAAACTAGTTCATAAAACCCTGAGTTACTAAAAATCAGGGGGGATTTCTAATAATATTTTATATTCAAATATATGTGTAGTAGAGATCATTTTGAAGGGCAGTTCATTTCTGGAAGTATCTCTTTACCTAAAGGAGCTGTATTTAATATTCATTTGCCATAATGAGTATAGGGCACTCAGATTTCAGAAACAGAGAGTGAGCTAAGGTGAAATCTCAACAGCAGAGTTGTCATAAAAGAAGTCATGATCAGCTGTTGATAAAGGCTTTGATGAGAGTTTAATTTGCAGCGAGGATTAAAATAAAAACCTCAATATACCAAAAAGAGGACTAAGTGCTCCAATATAAAACAATATATTGCAGCTCAAGTGAAAAAGAATATGGGATTTTCAGAAGAGGATCAGCAGAAGTTGGGCAATCCCAGAAAAGAGGTATCTGGACTGAACCGGACCATCGTTGGCTAAGGATTTTCACCAATTCCTCATATATAGAATTTTCAAACTAGAAAGCATATTATACATTTCTTAGAGTCAAAAATGATTATGCTTATATTCACTGTACAGTAAACTATGCCATTCTGATATGAATTTATTCTCATGTGAGCCTTTGTTTCTTTAAATGTTCCAAGTTAAGGAGTGAACCCTAGATATTTTAGTTACGTTGAAATACTGGTGCTCCAAGTATGGGAACCAAGGGAATTGTACTCATTCAAAAATCTGTGGTACCATTTATTTCTGTCTCAGAAGGCAAAGCATTACCCTTTCACATCAGTTTATCTGGTCCATCTAAATAACACCATCCAATCAGGTGTTACAGCCCTTCTTTTATGGAAGAGATACTTAACCTTAGACACGGTAATAAATAATTTATTATTCAGGGTTATTCAGACTGAAATGTCACTAAGAACATCATCTTATTCCTAATCCAGTAGATACAAACAGTGCCTGGAACAGTCTTTTATAACACTCTGAAAACATTTGGTAAATGTATCAACATTAATAAAATGAAAGATTGTTATCAACACCAAAATTTGTGTGACTCCTTTTCTCAGAAACAGAGTATTAAAGGATCATGTTGATGGATTCTTATATCTAAAGGGTGTGGGCTTGGAGAAAAACATTACAATTTGTGTTTTGATTAATGTTCAACTTATTAATTAAAGAAACCAGATGACATTCTTTAAGCAACCAATGTTCCTCTACTTATTATAGATGTACCCTTAATAAAATGTAAGAACTAGAAGTAGAGATCCCATTCTTTTAAACACTGACTTCATATTTAAAGAATGGACACCACCAAGAGTGAAGCCCAATATAAACTATAGTTGGTAATAATGTATCTATATTGGCTTATCAATTGTAATAAATGTACCACACTAAATCAAGATGTTAAAGTAAAAGGACAGGATGGGGAGAACTTGGATGAGGGGTATATGGAAATTGTACTTTATGCTCAGCTTTTCCGTGAACCTAAAATTGCTCCAAAATGTCTATGTAACTCATTTGAAAGTCACTTTTAAAAAGTAATGTTTCAGTCATATATTATAAAGGATGAATTCATGAAAAAATTACATAGAAGATCTGATACTCTGGGAAGATGTTCAAGACAAGATGAAATGGTGTCATCTAAATTATTTAAAGAAGTATGCACAGGAGAAAATGCCTAAGGGTAAGTACTAGGAGGCAAAGCAGCATCTGGTGTCAAATATGAATATCAGGAGGTAAAACTATCTGATCTACTATATGTTATGTCTGTATAACATTCCAGAAGAAAGACCAGTTACCAAGACAATTCAGGCCTTCATTGAGTGGAACCTTGATATGACTCCCTTCTGTTTCTATTTCAACAGTGTTGCACTGAGCATCCTAGGTGTCCTAATGTAACTGTCCTAAGTGACATTTACTTAGGCTGATTCCTCTCACTGCAGGATAAGTAAATGTTGTCTCTAGAGTGGGATTTTTGTGCGAAAAATCACAGGGATGAAGCCATTAATAGAGGGAGCTGCTGTCCATGCTCAACAAACTGTTCTGAGATACTATATATTAACAATTCCACAAGTCAAATTCTGGTCTGTACCCCTGCTCTTGTATACATAAATAAATAAATATTTTTAAAAAATTCTACTTTTAAATCCCAAGGACCTTTCTTCTGCTGGGATCTCTCATGTTCTACCTCTTGCCAAAAGTCCCCGAGGGTTTAGATGCTGGGTCTGCGCTTATGGTGATTGTAGCCAAGAAGCAAATCAACCAACCACTGGTAGCAGGATGAGAAATTACATAGATAAACATTATCACAAACTGTTTATAACTTTCCATTTTGCACAAAAGCCCATTTATCTTTCCTAAAAGTCTAGTTTTTTCCCATAGGAGTCCTTCCTCCTCCCCTTCCCTCATTGTTGGCATATAAATCCCTACCTCTAGTTGTTCAGTGAATCTATTCATCTATATACTACATGCATGTATAAACCTGTCTTTTCTCTTGTTAGTCTCCTGTAACTTCCCTCCCCTTCCCTTCCTGCCCCTTCCCTACAGGAAAAGGCATGATTTGAAGACACAGCAAGGTGGCGGCCATTGGCTGCAAGTCAAGAAGAGTCCTTACCAGAAACAGTCCTTAAGGCACCTTTACCTTCTGGCCACAGAACTGTAAGAAAATGTTTTTGTTGTTGTTTAAGCCAATCAACCTGAGAAGCAGAGTAATAAAACTAATTATGTTATTATCTATATGTGCATATGTACACATTTACTTCCTCTCTGGCTCCTTGCCTCACACGACTGGTCAATTTCCCAGTCACTTCACAATCCACTTTCTCTTTTTATTGTCTCTGCTCCAGTTTAGGTCTTTACCAATCCCTGACAAAGCACCCAGACTCTAAATCTCTCTCACCTCTATTCTGTTTTTCATACTCCTACCACAATGATTTTGAAAACTAGCAAAATTATCTTGAAAACTAGAGAAATGATTGCCCCCCCCCCCTTTAGGAAATACAGGTCCTTAGTGAGAAATGCCTCCTGGGTATCCAGCCTCACCCTGCCACTCTTCCTCTTATCATATATTCTGGTCATACCAGACTCTTACACTACTTACCCTTACACCCCACAACTTCTGTACATGCTCTCTTTCTACCTCAAAAGCTGTCCCCACATCCCATGTCCCCCTCCCAAGTTATGGCTTCTGGCCAGGGACCATGTATTGATCAAATTTCCATTCTCAGGATCATTAGGCACGCCTGGCTGCCATTACCCGTGCCTTATTTTATAATTGTTTCCGTCCTCACCTATCCCTACTGACAGGGCCTTTTGAGGGTCGGGGCCGCTTTGATTCATTCTTCTGCCTCCAATGCCTAGCACTGGGAATAAGTGTTCCATAAATGTTTGCTAAGAAAGAAGTGAATGTTGTACAGACTAATGTATGAATAGCTTTTTTTTCCCAACCTTCTTTCACAAGTTGCTAAGATGCTTCAGTGCTCAATTTTGACTACCCATATTTTGACCCTCAAATTGTCTGTGCCAAATAGCTTTTTGTTTTTGGTCCCCGTTAGTGATTTCCAAACCAGAGCTTAACACATTCCCAGTCTTATCTTTCAGAAAAGACATCCCCAAGGGGCCAGCTTATGGCCCATCTAACCACCCTACTTCTCTCCATCTCACAGGTCCCGAGACATACCTAAAAAGATACTGGACATAAAAGTCTAGAGAAGTTTCTCTTAAAAAGAGGCTGGGATATGCTTAAGTATTTCAGCCTCAGCATCTAGCCGTCTATCTCCATGCTTGATGAAAGAAGTTCCTCTGATTTGCAATGCCCCGAGCAGAGTCTGAGAGCTCAACGGAAGACGAGGAGACCAAATGGAATTGAAGGAAAGCCTGTGAACCCGCTCGGCCAGCGGCGGAAGGGAAGGTGGAAGCAGCAGAGGTCTAGGTCAAGCCGTCCAGGAGACCCACCCGCCGCGGCCCCTGTAGAAGGGGAACGAGCAAAGCCCTGCTCTTAACCTGGTGCCGGTGGCCAATGAGAGGGGCGGTCGGGGCGGAGCAGCCTGCGTGCGGGTGACGTCATCACGCCTCGCCCGTCGCTCCGCGGGCTGCGCCGCGCAATTGTGGAGCCGCAGGGGAGTGCGGGGCCGTAGAGCCGCCGGCGTGGGTAGGTGTTGGGTGCCCTGGCGCTGCCTTGTGATAACTCTCCCGGGGCGAGGAGAGTCGGCTGACCTGGGGGTAGTCCGGGAGGAGGGGTGAATCACCCCCACCCTGCCCCAGACGGACTCGGCGCTCTGATCTGCAGCAACGCCAAGTCCAGGTCTCCTTGTCCGGGGAGGGCCCCGGTTCTCCCCGCCCGGCCGGGCCGTGAGCCTTTGAGGGTAAAAGGCAGCAAATAATCGCGCTGTTGAGCGCCTTATAGGTTAAACCCCTGTGAGTAGACCCAGTGATAATTACCGTCTTGCAGAAGAGGACCTTGGGGAAGGAATTTAAAGGTACAGCTTTGTAAAAGGTACAGACAGAGAAAGGAGGTCGGGTGTTTAAGGAAATTGCAAAGGTGTAAGCATTCTCCAGAAGGTCAAGGAGAGCTGTCTCAGGACATAGTAGTTTTAGTGACAAAATGCACTTGGTGAGTCATAGCTACCAGAATATTTAACTCTGAAATTTGTTTTTCAGGTGACCAAAGCCACATAATGTCAATAGTTCGTTCATCGGTCCATGCCAAGTGGATAGTAGGGAAGGTGATTGGGACAGCAATGCAAAAAACTGCTAAAGTGAGAGTTACTAGACTTGTTCTGGATCCCTATCTATTAAAGGTGAGGAACATCCCTCTTTTCAGGGGGCATTGATAAATTACCAACACCGTCTGTGTTCTGAGCAGAAAAACTTTTCTATCCTTAAAGATGCAGTAAACACCTGTGTGTAGGGACATGGAAAATTCATTTCAATTCAGCCTGATAACAGTAACTCTCTGAAAAGTACTGTGGGAGCAGTGAGCCCAACAACGCGTTCTTTCCAAGTTGTTGAAAGAGAACATCCTGAAATAGAAGACATTTGAGTTGAATCTGAAAAAGGATTTTATCCAGAAGATCATCTGGGGGAGCCACTGCAGCTGTGAAAAGTAGTTTGTTGACTTTTTTTAGTTATGAAAGGAGATGACTTCTACAGCAATGCAATTGATTTGAGCCCAGAGGTTGTCACTCAGTATAGGCACTCCTGTTGAATGAATGCAACTAGTTGGACCTAGATGGTGAAGGGACTTTTATCTTGTATTTCAAATTTCATTCTATTGTAGAAGTAAAGACAACCTTGGAGGCAGGGATAAGGATGAGAACTGGAGGTAAAAAAAATGGGTAAGATTATTAGCAAAAATCTATGATGGAATTGATTAGGAACTGAACAGTCCTTGGAACAATATAGAAGGAGTGGGATAAGACTTCAGGAGAAAGGGATAGAGACATTTGTTAGATGATCAAGGGAGGCGGGGGGAGTGCCAAGGATGTTTCTGCGTTCAAGGTTGGGCACACAGATAGGCAGAAGTGCTACTTGTCCTATAGGATCAGAAATTCTAGAGCAAGCCTGAAGAGTGACAGCATGATCCTTGATGTGAGAATCAAAAGACTTCAGTTTGAATACTGACTCTGTTGTTTACTAGCTCTGCATATTATTTAACCTCCCTCAGCTGGTTTTTCTCATCTGTAAAATGGAAGTACCTGCCATGACAGGGTTGTCCTGCAGAATAGGTGATTCTGGTTATCTGTGGCTTGCTTGTGGTACTTTGAGCCAGATATGGAACTAAGTGCTTTACGTCCGTTTTACTTTATAATTCTCTCGGTACTTTGAGTGCACATATGAGAGCCTCAGTTTATGGTGGAAAAAATTGAGCTTGATGTGGTTAAGTGGATGTCCTAATCAAACAGCTAATGGTGAAATTTATAAATTGGCGGGAACCTGCTTCTGTGAAGGAAGAGTTTGAATAATGTAGAGAAAGATAATTGATAGCACAAGGGTATTGAAAGGAATAAACTGGAATGCTCAGGGACAGGATCAGCTCTGGAAAAGTCATAGCTGTTTTTCCAAAAATTAAGCACTAACTCTTACATTGGAAACTTCCTTAAATCAGTTATCTTTTCTCAAGTCTCAGCTTATTTTATGTGCATTCTTTTTTCATCATCTGTACTGTATTACCACTTTATAGATGGAAACTACCAATTTCCTTCTTCTCTTAACAGTATTTTAATAAGCGAAAAACCTACTTTGCTCATGACGCTCTTCAGCAGTGCACAGTTGGAGATATTGTGCTTCTCAAGGCTTTGCCTGTTCCACGCACGAAGCATGTGAAACATGAACTGGCTGAGATCATTTTCAAAGTTGGAAAAGTCATAGACCCAGTGACTGGAAAGCCCTGTGCAGGCACCACCTACCTGGAAAGCCCAGTCAGTCAGGAAACCACTCACCTAGCCGAAAATCTGAAAGAACTTGATATCTCTTCAAAACCCTGAAGGTGGATTAGAAGGAGCAAATTTACAAGCTTCCTTTATGGAAAAATAAATTTTTTAACCAACTGTCCAGTTTCTCTTTTGATGTTTATGAAATAGCTACAGTAAATGCACAAAGTGCTTGTTATAATTTTTCATAAATGTGTGTGGGCACGTTACACTAAGTACGCCTGATAGTCTACTGCATTGTTTGGCACATGCATGGTTGAGAAGATGTCTTGTTTTGTTTCCATTCAAAAAAATCTTGAATTTATATTAGAGCCTTTACTTTGGAAGAAGAAACCTTTTGATGCCATAAACAAATAATACCACATTAAGTGAATACTTATTTTTGATAGTTTGTATTTGATTTTTTTTAAATGATTGCCTTTTTTTTCCCCCCAAAGATTTATTTATTTATTTATATAAGCACGGGGTACAGTCAGAAGCGCGGGAGGGTGAGAGAATTCACCAGAGCCAGAGGGAAGAGCAGAGCAGGTGGAAAGACCGAGGTACACTGCTGAGGGGAGCAGCGGGCGCGACAGGAGAGGTCTGCTCGTCATGTGGGATGCTCACCCACAAGCCGGGATTGAACCTGTGCTGCAGAGGCTGCAGACAGCTTCACAGTGTGGCACACAACTGCCTGCACCACCAGGGAGGCCCTGATAGTTTATATTTGAAATTAATTTTTTCTTTAACCAATTCCAAACAATCAAATGCTTGAGAATAGACCTTATCAGATTAAAGTCTGTATTAATAAAAAAGTTGACACACAGAAAATAAAACTTTAAAATTCTGTGTCACTTATCCTGTATCCTAGACTACATTAAATAGGAGTGAGTTAGTAAAATCTGATACATTGATGATATTGTAGAACTTCTCACTTCTGCATCTTAGTTGGAGATTCTTAGTTTTGTTGAAAAGTTAAGGTACATATTTCAGGGCTTTTTGTTGTTCCTAGAAAGAGAAGCATATTTTAACTTCAATTAATAAGTGTATTATACAAGCACACCAGTGTATTGTACAAGCAACAGTGACCACGGGCATTGCCCATCCTCTGGGGCTCATGATCTAGTGGGGAAGATATGCACAGGTGTTGTCATGGCAAACAAAGAAGCACATCAGTGGGGGAGCAATTAGGGTAACTTCCCAGAAAAGATGAGATGGTACTAAAACCAATTCTTAGAGAAAGTCTCCACGACAGGAGATGAGTGGTGTGTGAAGGGCATGTAGGTACAGGGAGGGGAATATAAGGTCCTCAAAGTATGACAGAAGCACATTACCAGGGGTTCTGGAAGTTGGTGAAGATTGCTGATACGTTTTGAAATAGAACTGGGGTAGAAATATAGCAGGAATTATGCTTTAAGTGGTGATGGGCTTTTTACTGTTTTTAGAAGAATGATGTATTACATTTACCTTTCAATTAGAGTAATGGCATCATTGTAGATAACGGACTGGAAGGGTAATGATTACAGGAAAGGAGATAATTACCTGTACAGAGACTGGTCATCAGGCCTCACTTGAGTGCAAGGGAAGGTGACAAAAAATTATAGATAAATGATACTCCACAACAGAACTCAAGGCTTGGTACCAGGGTGAGTGAGTGAAAGATCTAAGAGTATCCGGATCTCTGACAGGTAGCGCTGTACCAGAGCCTAGAAGGGGCAAGACACCTATACATCAGATCTCGGAACAGAGGCCAAACCATCTCTAAAAGCCCAAATATTTTTAATGGTTCCATATAGTCTAATGTTCCATTTTCATTTTAACATGAGGTTTTTTCCTGACAATCTTGGTGTAAAAAGTATGCTCCAGGAAGCTGCCTCATTTATTCAGTGGCATTCAGCATCCTAAAATGCACACCTCGAAATAAGAATACCTCCCCTCAGTAAAAAGCACTGGGTTAATGTAACTCCAGAAAAAAAAAAAAGTAACTGACAAAACTAAACGAAAACAAACCCTAGAAATGTGACTTGCAGAATTGAGGCTACTAGAGGAAGTGGGAGGCTGATAGGGGTTGAGTGGGGAAGGGGACAAGCCACCTAAGGTAAAGGACTATGGGGTGCTTTGATGGTGGGAATGGTGTGACATTTCTGAGGAGGTGTGAACCTAACCCCCTAAATCACCTACAATGTTGTAACTCAGTGTTATCTCCATTTAAAACAACAAAAAACTCTAAATAACGGAACTCTAGAGCAGAATGAGTTGCCTCATAATACAAAGGCAAGGTCAGCAAAGATAGGTCTACTGAAGTTAGATTTCAGAATAGGTTTGAAAGCACATGCCTCTCCTGGGAGAACATGAACAGGTGAGCTCACTGACATCACTGGCTGGGAGAGACCCTGCCCCGTGCTGTGCAGGGCCAGAAACTGCTCTCCACCCTGGGGAGAGCTCCCTGCAGCCTCGCTTTTACTGTATCCCCGAACAGTGCCTGCGTGATCCACGCCTTGGTTTCAGTTGTCTCCTGGCCCAGAGATGTTCGCGGTTCTTACACTCCTCAAACTCCTCTTCCCTTGGGACTGGGCTGGTGTGCCAGCTCCACTTCACAGTCACCGCTGGTGACCACATGCCCTCCCGTCCCGTCCGCACTGCCACCCCATTCCGTGAACCTTTGCATTTCAACGCTTGACACACTCGACCCAATCGTATTTCTTATCGGGTCCTCATTGGACTGGCACGGATTGCGGGCAAGGCAGGGAGACGCGGTAGCGCCCTCCGAGGCTCAAGGAACGGGCCCAAGACTACCAGAACAACTTGGGTCTGTTCCCATTCGTAGTGCTTTCATCAGCGCGAGCCCTTTTCTTTCTTTTCCTCGTGTATTCACATGCACGGCACAACCCGCGAGAGGTGTCAGGGGAGAAGCCCCTCCAGTGCTCTGCGCCCCACGCCCCAGATTCCCCTAGCAACAGTGTTACTCTTTGCTTGCGGAGCTTCCCAAGGACATTCAAGCCATGCCACGTTCCTTCCGAGCACCCGGCGCTGGGAACCGAGCTCCTCCCGCCAGACTCCCCCGCAGCTTCGCGCGCCTCCCAGCCACCGCGCCTCCCGGCGCCGGGAAGCCCAAGCCCCGCGCCCCCGCGGCCGCGCGCCCTCGCCCCCTAGCGGCGGCGCCCTGCACTGCAGCCGCCGCGCGCCCCGCCCCGCCCCGCCCCAGCCTCGGCGGGCCCGGCCGGGGGAGGGGTCGCGGCGGAGGCGGCGGCGTCAGCGGCGGCGCCCGGGCGGTGGGAGCCGAGGCGCCGAAGCAAGATGGCGGCGCGAGTGCTACGCGCCTGCGGAGCGGCCTCGGCCGGCGGCCTCCTGCGGCGGGCCGCCCCCGGCGGCCTCCAGCCCGGGCTCCGGTGAGCAGCGCCGCCCTTTCCGGGAGCGGCCGGGGAGGGGCCGCCGCAGGGCGGAGAGCGCGGGGTCCTCGGCGCGGGTCTCCGCCCCGGGCCGGCCGCGCTCCCGCGGGGCAAGGCCACCTGGGCGGCGGCGGGGGCCGGGGCCGCGGGCGGCGGGGCGGGGCGGGGCGGGCCGGAGCCTGGGGAGGGCAGGGGCCGTCCCGGCCGGCCAGGCTCAAGGTCACTCGGGGCGCGGTGTCCAGCGCCGGGACCACGTCCGCCCGCCGCGCGGCCTCGGCCTGCGGGACCTTGACCCGGCTGACCCGGGGCCGTGGCGGAGCAGCCGTCCCGCGGTGGAGGCCGCGCGCCCCGGAGTCGGCTTGCGGGGCTCCCGGCCGGGGTCCCCAGAAGGCCAGCCCGCGCGAAACCTCGGGAATGACAGAAGTGGTCCCACCTACCGCGTAGGTTGTGAGGAAGAAATAAAATCTTTCCCAGTGAACCCTCTCAGCGCAGGGAGAGGGATGCAGTGAGGTCTCCGGGTTCCCCACTTCTTTGTTGACTTGCATTTTAAATTAAAGTAAGTCGTGGATCAGAAGTATTTACAGCTGTCAGCACTTAAGAAAGCGTTGGGTTCAAGTTTTAAACTTTTTTGCTAATCTCTTTGGAGTAAATGTTCGGTTTTCTGAGTTCATTTTTGACATTTTCCGTATTAAAAAAAAAAAAAGCCCATCCTAACGGGTAGATAGATGTGCTTTCTCGTTGTCTTTACGTTGGGCAATTTAAATGTGTGTGTGTGTTTTTAAAAGATTTATCCATTTGTGCATACAAGAGCTGGGGTACAGGCCAGAGGTGGGGTGGGGGTGGGGTGAAAGGACTCACCAGAAACAGAGATGGGAACAGAACAGGCAGACTGACTCATATACACTGCTGAGGGGAACAGCGGGCGAGACAGGAGAGGTCTGCCTTGCCATGTGGGTTTCTCCCTGGCCAGCTGGGGCTCGAACTCCTGGTGCTGGGGCTGTGGATTGCTTCATAGGGTGGTGCTTAACCCCTTGCGCCACCAGGGAGGCCCCTGTTTATTATTTTTTTAATGCAATAATTAACCTCGAGAAAATACAGTAGGCACTTACAAATGAACACGTAAACCACCTGTTGGTTAAACTCTTAGGACAGACCAAAGGACTTTATATAATTAATTTAATCTTCATGGACTCTTAAGAAGTAACAGGATCTGTGTTTTAGAGATGAGATGGAACCTCAAAGAGAGTAAGTCACATAGCTAGAAAAACGCTTTTGAACTGGAATTTCAATACTTCAGGCCCAGCACCCTTCCTAAGACTGATGCTCAAGTTATGTTCCAAATGTTCTGTTTATGTTTCCAAGTTGGTTAACAAATTAACTGCCTTTTATTTTTATTCTGTTGAGCATCTACTGTCTTTTCACACAGGTAATATGAGTTCATGAAATTCATTTTTTCTTTCCAAGAAAGATAGCTGATACTGAAGGTGTTCACTCAACATGTTCATCTGAAGTGCCAGAGCACAAAAGCTAGTAAACTGGATGGAGATTTGGATCTGGGTAGGCCCAGTACCCCAAATTACTGCTGGAGTCAAATATTGTTAATACTGGAGTCCTTATCTCTGTCCAACCTGTTAGCTTTTTTTTTTTTTTTTTTTTGTATTCTCTCAGATCCCCTATACCTTTTGACTGCTTCCTGAGTTCCAGTCAACTATGTGTGCACTGGGACTCAGTCTATACTGAGTTAATTCATTAATTCAAACAAATAGCAAATGTATACTATGTCTTTGAAGGCCTATATAAGTGAGCTTCGAAGACATTGTCACTCTCCCCAGGAAGTCATGGCAAAGGTGAATATACATTGAATGATTAAAGTAGGTGCTGTGAGACAGAAAAATCAGGGAACCTACGACATGAGATCATGGTGGACCTGTGAAAGAAGAACTTAAGCTGGGCCTGAAGAGTCAGTGTGTTTGAAAGCCCTTAGTGGGAGGAGTCAGAAATACTGGGACATCCCAGAAAAGTCTAGGAAGCTGGAGCACAAGATTGAAGGGAAGACTGGCTAGAGGAGAGGTAGGCAGGAGCAGAGGCCAGCTAATTATAGGCTTTGCAGGCCATCTTAGAGAGCTAGGATTTTATTCTGTGAGTCACAGCAGACATTTTAAGGCTTAAACTTTAGTGTGATACGATCTGATTTACATTTTTAAAAGATCAATCTGAATTTTGTACTTTTTTTTTTTTTAAAGATTTATTTATTTATTTGTACAAGCACTGGGTACAGTCAGAAGCGCGGGAGGGTGAGAGAATTCACCAGAGCCAGAGCAGAGAACAGAACAGGCAGACTGACGAAATACACTGCTGAGGGGAGCAGCGGGCGGCAGGAGAGGTCTGCGCGCCATGCGGGACCTTTTGGAAAGGGGACAGGATCAAGAGTAGTGGCCAACCGGGCAGGTACTGGTGCCTTTTACTGAGTAATTTGTTTCTGTAGAATTTTGAGTGCCCACCACATGCCAGTCAGTATTGGGAAGCATCGTTGAATGAGGCACACAAGACCCTTGCCATCTGGGAGCTTACTGGTAATTCAGGGGAGGAACAGGGGTCAGGCGGGGATCCAGAGCAGTTTTGAATCTGGTAAAGTTCGAGATGGCAGTGAGATATTCAGGTGGAAAGTCCAAGCCGACAGTTGACCTGTGTGGTACCTCTAGGGTGTTGGAAGTTGTCAACATATAGTAATGCAAAATGTTGATAAATGCTTATATTTACATGGGTTTCATCATCCTGTTTTGTATTTGAAATTTTTCATGATGAAACACAAAAATCTGTGAGATTGCTTGAGAAAGAGTCTAGGGAAGAAGCTGGGAAACAGGCCCTGAGACGTATCAACATTTATAGGCTGAATATGAGAAGGAAAGAACAGCCAGTGAGATTTTGTGACATCGCCCAAAGGGAGGTATTCCAGAAGGGACTTGTTCAGCTGTGCCAGAGGCTACTAGAAGGTTAAGTAAGATGATAGGAAAACTGAATTTGCCTATGTGGCTCTTGTGAGTGACCTTGCAAGAGCAGTTTTAGAGGGGAAGGAGGAAGTCTTCCTGGAAGACTGTTTGCCAGCACACCTAAGCTCTGTTTAGTGCCAGGCCCAGAGTTCCAGCTGCTTAGACATTGTGCTGTCATCTTCCAGCACCTACCTACTTCTGAGTTCTCAGCCTCCAGTAATGGAACATCTGGCAGCCCAGGCCAGAAACCAGGTATTCCCCAAATCCATCCCCTCCCAGCTAGTCACCTGCAAATCTGTCACTTCTACCTCCAGCAAGTCCTGACTCTGCCTTCTTTTGCAACTCCCCAGCTCAAAATTCCCCTAGCTCAACTCTTGACAACACCAGTCTGGATTCCTATGAAAAGTGTGGACTTGAACCACATGGTGAAGGGGATGACTGTGGAATTCTGAGCAGGGCAGTTTCCTGTTAGAGCTCTGTGACATGAACTTTGTCCTAGTCCCTCTTCCCTCCCACCCCAGCCGTGCCAAGAAAAATTATAAATTATGTTTTGGTTATAATTTGAGGCATTTTGATATGGAGTGGCTATTAGATATTATAGAGTTATATTTTTTCTTGGATGTGATAATTGTATCCTGGTCTTGTCTTTGTTTTAGGAGATACTGAAATGTTTAAGGATGAAGTATCAATACTTGAAAGTCTGCACTCTGCTTTCAAATGATTTCATAAAAATAAAAGCAGAATGATTAAATATAAGAAAATGAAAAAAAAAAGAAAGAAAATGTTCATAACTTTTACAACTAGATGCAGAGCCTAAAACAAGAGATGAAAGAATAGTATAATAGTGTTTTCAGAATGAAAACCTAGGGAACAGCTCTGTGGCAGTAATGTAGAAGAGTGATTTACTCGGCTAAAGAGGGGGTTTGGTGGTAGGGTGGAGAATGGGGTACTGCTGCTTTAATGCAAGGCTCTTCTTTGGATTGGGTCCTTAAACGGTCTGTTACCTCCACATTCACACACTCCTGACTGGTGGCTGTAGTTCTACTTCCTAGAATGTCCTCCCTCCCGTGGGCATCTGCCTAGCAATCCGCTTCTCGTCTTTCATGTCATCAGTTTCACAAATGCTTGTTCAGAGACTGTGTCCCTGACTTCCCCCCAGGATAACTTAGACTGCCCCCCAAAGGCCACTGTACATCTCCATTGAGGGGCTCATCTCACCTTGGGCTGTGATCATATTGGTCTCCTCCCACCAGCAGTGGATCTTTGATGAGCAAATGAACAAAGCCCATTGCACTACTGCTGCCCCATCCTGTGCTCTAAGTGTTAAATGCATTTCCTTTCTGTGATTTCCTCCAACTAAACTGTGGTACCATCTTTCACACATAATCAGTACCCATAATTCTTTTCACCTCAAAAGTAATATTTGAATGTATTCCTCCTCCTTCATCCCCACTGCCATCATCCTAACCCAGAACCATCCTTTGGTTCATCCAGTGAGTATGTGTTGACTCCTTTCTGTGGTCCTGGTCCTACTGGGCAGGATAGGCAGCAGGGAGCCCAGGAACCACACTCCATTCACCATATCACTGCCAGGCTGCTTTTTACAGCTAGGTCTCTTTTGGAAACTTCATCCTTTCACAGTGTGCAGGATAAAGCCCAGCTGACAGGCATGGTGCAATAGGAATCTCAGCACCCTGCCCCCCTGGCCTTCTCATCTTTCTAGCCATCTTTTCATACCCTGTTCTCCGGCCTTACTGCACTCTGCTGTTCCAGTGTGTGCCATTAGTTTCAGTTTCGTGACTCCATGTCTCCGAACATGTCGTCCCAGTTGACTGGAATTAACACCTGCCTTGTCCACCTATCTTGCTTGTCTTCTAAGGCAAAACCAGAATGTCACCCCTTGAGGACTTCTCACTCCTTCCAAGTAAGACAATGGCTCTGATGCACTGTGCGTGTGTGTGTGTGCGCGCGCGCGCTTGCGTAAAAGTAAGTCTATAGTTATCTGTGACCGCTGTGTTTCCTAAAGTTTTGTTTTCCATGAGACTGAACAGGCTAGGCTTCTGATTTATCTTTATATCCACAGGGCTTGGCACATGTTTATTCAGTTTAAAGTGTAGTGTTTTTTAAAATGTGCTATCACCTATTCTATGCTCTGTAAAGTGCCACACAACAGATATATCATGTTCCAAAACTGACTGATCGTGTTGGTCACTGTTGGTGAAGAACCACAGCCCAGATCTTATCACCCTGACAGTAGTGGCAAAGCTGCTTCTACCTCATTCCATGATTCAACTTGAACAGCTAGGTGGGTGGGCACATTAGGCAGCTTTAGTCAGCTGGCAGTGGAAAGATTTCAGATTTTGACAGACAATTGGGGTTAATGCTGGGGCCAGACATTTTCATTTGTGAAGACACTTGGTGCCCAAGTTCACACACAAACATCTTTGGTTCTTTTGTGTCTCATCTTCCTTTGCAAAGTATTTCCATATCCCTCGGAATCATTTTCCCATCCTAACATTAATCCCTTTAGTATGATAAATATCTGTTGAATGTTCAGCTGGGGATATTTGTGTTTGGGAGATATACTCTAGTAGTGAAAATATTTTGAACTTTATGGTTAGATCTAGGTTCATATTTTTATTTTGCCATTTCTTAGATCATTGAACCACTTTGAGCCAGTATTTGAAATGTGATAGATAATAACCTATCTTGCTAAATTTTTCTGAGTGTTAAGTGAGATGACAAACTGGTCCCGCTATAAATTTTTGTCCTATGCATTTATAAGAAAAATTGCAAATACTGGTATTAACTTGTTATGTCGTTTGTTTTATGAGCACAGTGCAAATCTTTGGAGGGTTTGAAGAAATAATTGTATTTCTTGATCATTTGTGAAAAAAAATTTGTTGATTTTATGTTTGCATGCTTTAGGTTTATATATTTGTAAGCTTACACTATTCAGTTTTTATCTGGATTTTAACTATTTGGGGTAATATACTATCACTAGTGTTTCAACTAAAAGACTGTCATAGGGAGAAATTGCTATGTATTGTTTAGTCATTAAAGCAGTGAGTGAATTTAAGGAAAAAAAGCTGTCAGTGTCACATAAAATTTAGAGTACTGTTACTTCTAAAGCATCATTGTTGACAAAGAATAGGAATTTTTATTATAATGTAGAATCTGTATTTTCATCTCATAAGGCAATGGGGAATTTGTACTTTGTGAGAGTCTGTCTTGCCTTTAATCTCCTTCCTTCATTCTTGGGATTGCTCTTTGTTTTCCTCTTACATTTGCTTGATAGCTGTGTCTTCAAGCAGGCCTGCTGAGCAGATTGGAAATAGTCTGCAGACAGTCATTTAGTTTCCATATGGCGTGTCAGGATCTCAACATTGTTTGGAAGCACTAGATATGATCCTGAGCATTTATATTGGCCAGTTGGAAATATGTCACATTATTGCCTTTTGATTTAGTTAAGTGCAGAAAAGGTCATTTATTTGTGGATCAAAGATCAAAACTATAAAGAGTACGCTGTAATAACCCTGAAGAGGTGATAACAGTTCAGTTATAAAAGGAATTGTACAAAAAGGAATGGGCTACATTCTGTACAATTCCATATATAAGACATCCTGGAGAAAGCAAAACTATAGGTGCAGAGAATAAATCAGTGGTTGCGAGCATTTGGCAGTAGGGAGAATGGGTGACTACAAACCCTTCGAGGGAGTGAAGGGACTGTTACTCTCTTGTGGTGGTTACGTGTCTATGCTTTTGTCAAAACTCATACAATAGAACTATATGCCAAAAGAGAATAGATTTTACTATATGTAAATTTGAATAAAATGAAGAAGGTGAAATAAAAACAACTCTTAGACTCTGACAACAAAGTGGTGGTTACCATACCGGAGCGGATCGAGTCAATTTGTGGTTGTGAAGGATATTAGAACTTGGGTGTGAGTGCAGTGTGAGGAGGGAAGCTATACTTTTGAAACGTATACGGTATTGTAAACCAGTGGTACATCAATAAAAAAAATTAAAGAAGATGAAGGAACACAGTGTGTCTTTGATCCCTATTTTGTATATGAGGTTAGGATATCAACCAGGTTCTAAAATTTTAAATCTTCCCTTTCAAGTTTTATATACCTATGTGTCTTACCTATGTGCTTTGCCTATATCTATCTGATTTTTGAACATTAACTTTTACATATTGCAGCCAAGTTTTAAGTGGAAAAATAATGTATGTATTTTGAAAAAAAAAGTTATTTTAAAATAGTCGTAAAGTGTATACAATGAAAAATCTCTAGTCCCACAGCATATCCAGTCACATTCCCCAGGTGAAGTCACTATTAACAGTTCATTTTAAATATGTATTTATGGTACTATATTGTGTTTTCAGTTTCTATGAAATTTATATCAAAGATATCAACATTATCAGTACATGTAGATCTGCCTCATTCTTTTTAATGCTGCACATTCTGATTTTGGATATTCCCTAATTGATAACATCCCTGCTAATTTTCAAATTGTCCTTACCAGGAAAAAGCAAACAGGAAACGAAGTAGTAATGAATGTTCGTGTGCACTTGTCTCAATAGCTGCCTGTAGGACATCACCACAAGTGTTAATTATTGAGCCAAAGGGCCTATACAGTTTTAATTTTCATACAACCACTCTGCCCTTTGGGGAGGTTACTAATCCCATTAGCAGGCAGGTGGGAGTTAAACATGTGCCTACAAGTTCATGGTAGTGTGTTGCTTCAGTCATTTTTATCCTCTCTTTCTTTCTCTTCAATTTCTTAGAGCATGAATAGTAGAAATTCAGTTATGAGATGAAAATTAGAAAAGTATGTGTTAATGAGGTTATACTTTTAGGTTTTTGTGATACTTAAACCCTTGATTCTAAGGTTAATTTAGAAGTAAAATCATTTTTTAAGAATTCATATCATTTTCTCTGTATATTTACTTTCACATTTTTTTCAATTGTGGTAAAGTGTACATAACATGATATTTGCCATTTTAACATTTTTAAAATGTTATGTTAGTTTAAAATGTTAGTTAAGTGGTATTAAATGCATTTACAGTGTACAACCATGACCACCACCAGTGTCCCACTCTAGAGCTTTTACCTTCCCAAAATGAAACTCTGTACCTATAAAACAGTAACTTCCCAGTCTCCCCTTCCCTCCACCTCTGACGATCACGATCACATTCTACTTTCTTCCTCTGTGAATTTGACTATTCTGGGTTTCCCTGTACAGGTGTCCCCTGCTTTTTGAAAGTTCGCATTACATCATTTTACTTCTAAGAAAGGCCTATGTAAAAAGAAAGAAAGAAAGACCAACCTATGTTAGCCTGTTTTTACTACCTGAAAGAAATCTAAAGAAAAATTTTTGTGACAATGGTATTCAGTGTTTATTTTGCAGCAACTGCTATAGAGGCAGTCTGCCCGCGACTCCCACTACCTGCCCCCAGCAGCAAGATTGGCCCTGCTGAGTTCTTTCCCCAGTAGCTACTTAATACGGACTGTATTTGCTATATGCTAGTGTTATTTTATGTTTAAAATATTATGAGGTAAGATTGGTAGATTATCTTGGGTTTCTGGGTACACTTATGTTTTTTTTTTCCATATAAATTAATGGTAATTACTTCTTCACCACAATTATGCCATTTTGATTTACAGAAAGTTTCATGGGAATTCCATGCTTTTTATAGCCTCAGACACTTGTATATTTCTCTTTCTATGTCAAAAATTGCTTTGGAAAAACATATAGTAGGAATTGTAAAGGTAAACATGAACGCTTTCTTGAGAATGCCACAAGTTGCTTTTACACTTTGCTTCTGCTCTTTGGAATGCATACTATGCTAGTAAAAAATAGTCACCTTGTGATAGCCCACTTTCTAGAGAAGTGCCTGGAGTAGGTGCTCAAGGCATGTTTGCTGAACAGATTGATAAATTCATAAAAGCAATATACTGTGTGACACCACAAAAGACCCTGAGATCTTTGTACCTCTGATTAGACTTAGATTTTTGTATTTGTTATTCCATAGGAAATTGACATCTTCCAATAACAGACCTCGAGAAGACAGCTGGTTAAAATCCTTATTTGTCCGGAAAGTTGATCCAAGAAAAGATGCTCACTCTAATCTCCTAGCCAAAAAGGAAACAAGCAGTTTATATAAACTACAGTGTGAGTGATAGGTTTGTTACCTTCATAGTTGACTTTTTTACCTTTGTTCATAAGTTTATCATTGAATTTTCTTTTGTTTCAGTTCACAATGTTAAACCGGAATGCCTAGACGCATACAACAAAATTTGGTGTGTATACCAAACTATCCTTTACATGGGGGAAAATAATGATTTTAATGGTATTTGTTGGTTCAGCTAACACTTGACAGAGTGAGATCTTTGATCCCCCTCCTTAAAGCTGAATGTTCAGAGGCTTTTAAATTGAGTTCTGTACAGGATTACCAAGGGCTTTTGGATTTTAGGCACTCATACAGCTAAATCATCACAGCTTATCAAATTTTAGACTATTACTAGAGTCAGGGTTGGAAGGAACCTTGCACTGCCATCTTGTCCATCTGCTCATCCATGCTTGAGTCCTTTCTAAAATCCTTCCTGACTGCCTATGCTTAAATACATTCAGACATTCCACCTGTGGACAGCTTTGAGTGTTAGGAATTAGAACTCACTTCTCTGTGACTTCCGTTGTTTCCAATTTTACTGCTAAGTAAAAGTGCCACATGAAAGTCTTGTATATATTTGAATATAGTTGCCTTTTCTTCCTATATCTTCCATCCTCCAGGATCCAGGTCTCTTCAGCAGATTCTCATATGATGTGAGATCAATAAACTTTAAGACTAAAGAGAGAATTAAGTGTATTGGTTCTTAATTAAGTTAACAGAAATAGTGTCTTAATGATCAGTTGTGAGCAAAAATATTTTTAAATATTTGTACCTGCTACTTTCATACCTGCTACTTCCATGAGAAAGTAAATTATTTTGTCACATAGTCGACATAATTGTCAAAAGCAAAAATCTTGTTTTATTGTTTTATTTTTGAAGGTGGTTTGTGAAGTGTAACTTCAGCATAGAATTTCTTGCCACTGCATATTTCTCATTATTAAAAATGCCCTTAAACAAAACAGATGCTTATTTCTAAATCCTTTCTTATAAAATAAAAAATTTTCTCTGTGCTGATGTTTCCCTGCATTATTGTTCCTGCCCTGTTTTTATCACTTCATCTCCTGTCTCAGATTTCTGTCTATCCATATTCCTATTTGGATGTCTTGCTGTCACTTCAAACTCAATCCATAGAATCATCTCACTCTTTCAAACTTACTGTTTGTGTCATTCATCATGGTTTTATTTAACCCTTACCTTAGTTCTTTGTGATTAATTAGTCACAAGGACTGTACATTCTTCATTTGATGTGTATTTTAGCTTTTTGCTTATTTCATTCTCCATCTCCCTCTTCAAGTCTGTCAAGTCCCATTTCTAAGTAGCCTCTTTTCTAATGGCCTTCCTAGGCTCAAAACCGCCCCTGCATCTCCACTCCATCCTACAGTCCATTACCCAAAAGTTTGTCAAATTGATCTACTTGAGTTCTGTTTTCTCATTCATCATTTTTTTTTCTTTTCTCTGAAACTTTCAGCAGCAACCTGTTTCCAGTACATAAAGACTTAACTCCTGCCTGGTTTTTAGGGGCCCCAATAATGAGGTTCTGCCCAACCCATCCAGTTCTGGGCACAAGTACTACCTGCCTTACAACCTCCATTCAGGTAAGGCCAGGGCCTCCAAAAGCAGGTTTGGGGCCCCCTCCAAAAAGAATTGGCTACAAATTCATATATAACTTTGTAATGGTGAAAAACCTAGACCCCACTGTCAGGTCCCAACTCCTTTCTGGATACTTCCTCTCTCTATAGGCTTCCTTCTTCCACATTGGCTCCAATCAGGATGGTCTACTTACTGCTTATGTTATGTGGCAAAAAGGAAACCCATGTTCATTTCCCTAACATAATCCTCCTTTCCTTATCCCTGGTTTCCATCAATCCCATGTTACTTCTGAACATGGATTATACATCAGGTACATTTAATATCAGATCTTAATTTTAAAACTATATGCCCCACTTCATATAAAATAAAATATTAAAAAAAATGCCACACTTCTAAAAATACATATGGGGTGACACAGGGTCACAAAGACATGGGTTTCCAGTTATTTAGGCAGAAGGCCACTCAAGTTTTCTCTGTTAACACTTCATATATACCCAGTCTTGGTACCCCAGCATCTGGGAGTAATCATTAGCTTAACATTACTCAGTGTCAGCAAATTATTTCAAAAGGTTCCATATCTGACCCTTGATATCCCTTTGCATCCATTGTTGAATCTGTATTGTACTTTTTTTCATATAATTTTTCTATTAAAAAATGCAGGCTTTAATTTTTCACTTGGTGACAGTTATGCCTCTTCCCTTGCCTTTCCCTCTATGTTGGTATCTGTACTATAGGAAGGTTTCTGTGGAACCAAACTCTGGAACCTGTGTTAAATTAATACACTGCCATGGCCTGTCACTGCACCTGTACATTCATGTGAATGAGTTAGATGGTGTGTTTGGTTGGGATTGTGGATACCTCTCAAAGCCCCTCAGCTGGTTGAATTGAGTAGAACCTAATTTATGTTTCATGTTGTATCTTTAAGTTGGCTTCTTCTGCCACACTGATGCCCTTCAGGACTGTTGGGTTGGGTTGCTTTCAGACTGTGTTGTGTTCTAGTTCTGTCTTCTCCTTCCTTAAGGCCAACTTGTTCTCTGTCCCTGTACCTCTGCCTGCTCATGCCAATTCTGTTGTCCTCCTATCTTAAACATTACTTTCTTCTTTTTCTTATTTCTTCCATGCTCTTTTTCTACTATTCCCATTTCTCTCATTCTTCCTGTCTTTGGAACCAGCAGACCTTAGCTTTTAAAAACATCACCATTCCCGAGTACTTTTTTGTTTCTTGAAATGGCCAACAGTAGGCCCATATTTCCTGGAATCTTGGGACCTTTGGCTGCTTCTTTATCATTTTTATCACCATACCTGAGTTGCTTACAATTTTTGCGGATAGCTAGGGTATCAGAATCTAAGCTTCTGATAAGTGAAACTATTAGAGTAAAACAGAATTCAACTAAAAGTTTAATTCTGCATGTCATTTTCTCATAAATAGACTGAGAGGTCAGTTTTCAGAACACAGTAGAGGCCCTTTTCCTGTATTGATCATGTGTTTTCCACCTGGTAAAATTTTCTTGGTTGTTTAATTAGTGTTGCTATCTCTTCTCTTTAAGTCAAGAGGTGTTACCAAAGATTCATGAAGATAAACATTACCCTTGTACTTTGGTGGGGACTTGGAACACGTGGTATGGCGAGCAGGATCAAGCTGGTAGGAAGCAGAAGTCTTTGGAATAAACAATGTTCCTTAAGCCTTAACTGTCATGACTTAAGTATTTTTAATGTAATGCTTGTTTTTATAATCAAAGTTTTACAAATCTCAGTCCAGTTTTATGGTCAGTGTCTCCAGTAATATATTGCAAAAACTTTTTTATTACTTTAAATGTTTGCATCTGTTCTTGAAACTTTATGGTATAACTTAAGGGCCAACTCCTGCTGCATTACAGCGTTATACTTTGTTAATATTATTTGGCATATCTAGAATATTTTCAAGGTAAGAGTATCCCAAAACTTTAAGTGTATATTATCTTTTAAAATATATTTCAGTTCATCTCTGGAGGTATGAAGGAGGCTATCCAGCTCTCACAGAGGTCATGAATAAACTCAGAGAAAATCCGGTAATGATATTGTTAAAATATTTACTTATTCAGACTAATATAATAGATGTTAGTATAGAATTAAATAACTCTTTTCTATCATCAGCTTTTGTTAGTATCTATTAGTGTTTGTAGTAAAAATGTATTCTTTGAAATCTTCAAGTTGTATTTAAACATAAAGTAACCAGTTGTGATACTATCAAAATAACAGTTTTCATTGCAAAAGTCAGTTGTATTTTGAAACTTACGAGCTGGTACTTTGAAACCAGTTAGCATGGTAGACATAATCAGCTCTGGGTTACCTAACATACCTACTTCAGGAATTGCCAGCTACGTATTCTTTACTTTTGTCTGACTTTGTTAATTCTCCCTTCCCTTTATTAGTAGGGGAGAATTTTAATGAGACATTATTAGAAAAGAAAGTCTTTTGTGCGGCCTCTTAGTCCAAATAGGAATGGCTTTTGGGCTAGCAGATATCTGTAGTCTCCATATTACCTCTATTAATACATTATCAAACACTGTTAGGAGATCTAAAGACAAAGTAAATTAAATTTGTTTACATTGTCATTTAAATAATTATGATGACCATGTGGTTTGTCATCTACACATAAACACTTTTGAGATTGAAAGGAAATGCTAATAGTCATTATATGGATTCAACAGGATATGAACTGGGATTGTTTTGTGCCAATGAGGACCCTATTTATAATAGTATTCTACTCTAGGAGGTACATAAATATTTCATGGTAGGAACATAAATGTTACTAAAGTAGCTTTATATATAAATGTTAGGTTTCATGAACATTATTTTCACTTAGGAATTTGTGGAATTCCGTAAGGCAAGAAGCAACATGCTTCTCTCTAGGAAGAATCAGCTGCTATTAGAGTTCAGTTTCTGGAGTGAACCTGTCCCACGATCAGGACCTAATATATATGAACTCAGATCTTACCAACTCCGAGTAAGTGCTTCTCATTTCCTTTTTCCTTCTTTTTTTCTTCATTCTCTTTTGCTAAGCTCTTTGGTTTTTATAATTTTCTATTTAACATTTGTTATTTGACATTTTTCCATATAGTGTTTTTGTTTTTAAAAGGAAGGACCTATAAGGCAGGATTAGGTACAATATATAGCATCTGTTGAATTGAACCAGAGCAACTAGTAAAAGTGTGACTGCTGAATAAATTGTAAACACTGTAAGAGTAAAATGGAATAATATTTTGTTAGACTTTCTAGATGTTTCTTTACTAAGGGACTACTAGAAAGAAGACTCTAATAGCAAAGTTATTTTTTTGGTAACATTATTAAAAGGGGTACGATCTAATACCATTATACTGGAAAAAAATAAAGTTAAATTTACTTAAGTTGAAATTTTCTTAAAATTTCACAGTAAAGTCTAAGCAGATACCAATAATGTAATCACAACTTTAGTACATCTGGGGCATTGTTCTAACTCTGTTTTGATAACTATAATTGGATGCCTTCCTCTTACATTGTGTGTATGCTGTCTTATATGAACCCATAGAATATTACTTCCATTGTGCATATGTGTGAACATAGTGAAAAATATTATTTTATTGCATTTCTTATTGTTTTCTGTCATATTACTAAAAGTTAATGTTTAATTTACCTTTGTCATTTGGTATTTTTTATACTGCTATTTCCATATTTCTTCACAGAAGAACTAACAAACAAAAATCTATGTATCTTTTCAGCCAGGAACCATGATTGAATGGGGTAATTACTGGTGAGTATATTTCCAGATGGAAAGTTTGTAAGTTCTTATTCATATTGTAGGCCATAGTGTGGTTCTAGGAATAAAATCAGCGGATAATGCCATGATTCAATAGTAGACTATTGTTTTGTTTGATGTTTTTGTTATGAAATTTTTCAAACATAGGCAAAACAAGAGAGAGAATAATACCATGGATTCCTCCTTTTGTACCCATTACTTAGCTTCCATAATTATCAAAACATGGCCAATCATAAGTCTAACTGCCCCAACCCAGATTATTTGGAAGTAAAACCCAGAAGATATACTGTTCCACCCATAAATATTTTACTGTCTATCTCCAAGACCTAAGGACTCTTTTCTTTTAAAAAACAAACAAACAAAACCAGTGTTGCATTAAGGTTATTTTATATACTTCTTAGATACTATCTTTTCTGAAATGTTGCTGTTGTCACATAAACACACCACAATGTTACCATTGCTGTTTTTTATCTTCTTATTTTTAAGTAGCAAAATACCAGTTTTTCCCCAAACTGATCTATAGATTCAACATAATCCAAATCAAAATCTCACCAGATCTGAAATACAAAGGACCCAAAACAGCTAAACAGCCTTGAAAAAGAAGAATAAACTGGCGGACTCATACTTAGCAGTTTCCAAACTGACTACAAAGCTGGAGTAACTGAGACATTATGGTAGTGACATAAGGATAGATCAATGGAATAGAATTGAAAGTCCAGAGATAAATTCTCACATACATACGCAGTTAAATTTTGACACATACACTAAGGCAATAACATGGGGCTAAAGGGTGCTGAGACAACTGGATATCCTTGCGGAAAGATAGAGACCCCTACCGCACATTAAATACAGAAATTCACCAAAAATAAACATGTAAATAAATAAATAAATTGACATGTAAGAGCTAAAAGCTTTTAGAAGAAAATATAGGAGAAAACCTTTGTGGACTTGGATTAGTCAAAAAATGCTAAATACAATGGCAAAACCATAATCCATAAAAGAAAAGAATTAATTATAATTTGTCAAAATACTAACCTTACATAATTCAGATTACATCATTTTAAAAATAGTTTCACTTTTGCAAGATAAAAAAATTCTGGAGATCTGTTGCACAGCAGTGTGAATATACTGGGCACTAAACTACAATTGAAAATGGTTGAGGTCAAAATGGTTGCAAGAGTGGAAGGGGAAGGAAGGTAGAAGGAACTGGTAAAAAGGCTCAGTTTAATAATGGTGTATGGTGCTAGAACTTTGGTGGTGGGTATAGAGTAGTGTTAAATACATTTATCAAGGTACAAATAATACTACTGAAACATGGTATTATAAATCAATTTAATAAGAGATGATTACTAAGAGTTACAGAAAAAAAGAATAGTTGATGTTAATTTAATGCCTTTTTTTTTTTTTTTTACTACAAACAAAATTCACACAATTTAATGGGCAAAGGATTTGAATAAACATTTCACCAAAGGAGTTAAAGGTAATAAAATGGAAATGCAAAATAAAACAACGATGTTACTACTTTACACCCACTAGGATAGACAGATAATAATACACAGTGGTGAGAAATTATAAATAAATTGTTATTTTCATATATTGCTGGTGAGAATGTAATATGGTCTGGCAGTGCCTCAAAATGAAAGCATACATTCATACACACTTATCTACGATGATCATGGCATTTTTCATAATAGAAAGAGAAAACAACCTAAATTCATTGGATGAATGGATAAACAAACAGTGGTATGTCCACATAATGGAATATTATTTAACAATAAAAAGGAATGACCTCACATGCTACAAACCTGGAACCTCAAAAATATACTCTATGAAAGAGTCCAATACAAAGGACCACATATTCTTTCATTTGTATGAAATGTGCAAAATAGAGAAAAAGAGTAGTAGTAGTTACCTGGGTCTAGGGGTAAGAACAGTGAAATTTTGCAGAAGAAATCTTTTGTTAGATTGTGGTGATAGTTGTACAAGTCTATAAATTTATTTAAAATTATGGAATTGTATACTTTGGTGAATTTTTTTAAGTGAATTTTATGATATACCTCAATAAAGCTGCTAATGACACACCACACAAAAGAGAATTTATATCACAAATCCAAGGATGGTTCACAGTGAGGAAATTGATTAATATATACAATTAAGACTCGGATTATTGTCCTACACACATGCTCTCTGAAGGTGCTGGCCTTGGCACCCCCATACACATCACTTCTGTGCCTCCATTAGAGCATTAATCACATACCAATAGAGTCATCTGTTTCTAGTCTGCAACTCTACCTTTAAGGCCTGTCATATCTTGGTGGTCAGTAAATGCTGAATGGAGGGATGAATGTATGGAAGAATCTAGTGGTACATAAGAAATAAGAGGTCAGTTGTGGTTGCCAAAATTTTAAACAGTCTTTAGGGAATACATTTGTGCAGTGAAACCTTATAAATCTTAAAAACATTAAGTTGAGAACTAGTTAAAAAGGAGTATGTTCAACATGGTATCTTTTATGTAAATTTTTTAAAGATATAGCAAGTGTTATATAAATAAGTTATATGTAACAAGTTATATCTTTTTATAACTTGTTCCTGAATACTTGCAAAAGAAGTAGAAGTACAAAGCTATGAACAGGAGACTCATCTTCAAAGAGACTGCTTCCAGAATGGGGGGCCGAGAGCAATGGAAAGGAGGAGGAGGAATACAAAGGGACCTTCACCTTTCTCTTTATTCATTTCTTTTTTTTAAAGAGGCATGCATTTTATTTATTTATTTGTTTGTTTTTGTTTATACAAGCACTGGGTACAGTCAGAAGCCTGGGAGGGTGAGAGAATTCACCAGAGCCAGAGCAGGGAGCAGAGCAGGCAGAAGGACCGAAGTGCACTGCTGAGGGGAGTAGCGGGTGGCAGGAGAGGTCTGCGCGCCATGTGGGACCCTCCTCTGGTGGCCGGGGAGCAGACGGGGATCGAACCGGCGCCGCAGAGGCCGCGGGCAGCTTCGCAACTCAGCGCTCAACCGCTGCGCCACCGGGGAGGCCCTCTTTTTTTTTTTTTTTAAAGACTTATTTTTTAGGCCAGAAAAGGGGGCGTGGGGGAGCTGGTGAGAGGATTTACCAAAGACAGAGTGGGGAGCAGAACAGGCCAATCTACTGAAATACACTGCTTAGGGGAGCAGCAGGTGAGACAGGAGAGGTCTTCTGTGCCATGTGGGATGCTCACTGGCTAGATCAAACACTTGCTGCAGTGGCTGGTGATAGAGCTGAGTTTAACCCCTGTGCCACCAGGAGGGAGGACCTCATTTCTTTTGGATACCACTTTACACCCACTAGGATGACTGTAACTAAAGAGACAGATGATAATACTTGTTGGTTGAAGATCAGAAGCAAATACATAACACAATCTAAGGTATTAATGTTTTAAAAATCTATTTGATTAGAATTTTTGAAATATTTCATCATTTAAAATAAAAATCACCAGCCTCCCTGGTTGCGCAAGGGGTTAAGCACCGCACTGTGACACAATCCGAAGCAGGCAATCCGAAGCCTCTGCAGCACAAGTTCGATCCCCGGCCAGCCAGGGAGCAACCCACATGGTGCAGCAGACCTCTCCTCTCTCGCCCACTGCTCCCCTCAGCAGTGTATTTCCGTTAATCTGCCTGTTCTGTTCCCCCCTCTGTCTCTGGTGAATCCTCTCACCCCTCACCCCCAGACCTCTGAACCTGTACCCCAGCTCTTATATGCATAAATAAATAAATCTTTTTTTTTTTTTAAAAAAAGGATTCTATTTAAAAAAAAGTTAAAATAAAAATCACCTTGGGGCCTCCAAGGTGGCACAAGGGGTTAAGTCTCAGCACTATGAAGCTATCCATAGCCACTGCAGTAACAGATGATCCCCAGTCAGGGAGCTCACCCACATGGCACAGCAGACCTCTCCTGTCTCACCCACTGCTCCCCTCAGCAGTGTATTTCAGTCAGTCTACCTGTTCCCCACTCTGTGTCTGGTGAATCCTCTCACACACAGCCCTCCCCACACCTCTAGCCTATACCCCAGCTCTTGTATGCATAAATAAATCTAAAAATCATCTTAATACATGTTCAAAAAGCCTTTGATAAAATTCAATACCAATTTTATTAGGAATACTAATTCCTAATTTAAAAAAACTTTAATTATTAGAAATAGAGAATATTTTATTTAAATCAAGTGTTGATAATTTCTGTGAATGTCCAAATAATTGGATTGTTGGAAAAATGTCATGACTTTTCTGATAACCCAATAGTAGTAATATTTTAGGCTTTATGGATTACAATGTGTTTGTCATGATTACCTAGCTCTGCTTGTTTAATGTGAAAACAACCCTGGACAGTTTGTCAGCAAGTGAACATGACAGTATCCAACAAAACTGAAGTTTCAGTTTAATAACTTCCATGCTCACGCCTAAAGAGCACATGAAAAGGTGTTGAATCCTTAGTCATTATGAAAATGCAAAATGATTTGATTTTTTTTTTAAGCAGTTATAAATGTAAAAGCCATCCTGAGCCCCTTCCTATGCAATAAAAACAAGTTATGGAGGGTGCCATTTAACCAGAAGGTTCTAATATAAATGACAAAACAGTACATCTTGTCCATTTTAAAAGCCATATTAAATTTAATAGTGAAACACAAGAAGGATGTTCATTAGACTTATAACAAAATATCCACTTTAACCTGTATAATTTCATCTTTACCTTTCTCATTTTTCAGGTATTTTGATACCTTAAAATTACAATAAGAAAAAACATATTATCAAGCCTGAATACTTAAGAGGGAAAGAATCAATTATTAACCATTAGTCATGCCTGGAGCAGGAATACTCAGTGAGGGCAGTCATGACCAGCATCATCAGAGGGACAGGGGACTCAGTAAATGGAATTGTGATGCACTGCAGTGGAGAAGGGATGGATGCTGACATTTCTTTTTCCCGTCTCCATACTTTTTGCAATGATAGATCTTTGCTAGTTAAAAATACTTTGAATCTGAAAACTTTAGGATTAAAATAGTTTCCTAAAAATAATTCAAAGTAAGCATAAAAATATATCTAAGCTATCACCAGCCACTGAAGCATGAGTTCCATCCATGGCCAGAGAGCTAACCCACATGGTGCAGCAGACCTCTCCTGTGTCATCCACTGTGCCCTTCAGCAGTGTATTTCAGTAGATTCTCCTGTTCTGCTCCCCACTCTCTGGTGAATCCTCTTACCCACTGCAACTCTGGCCTACACCCCAGTTCTTATATGCATAAATAAATAAAAAATTAGTCTTTAAAATATATATATTTTTTTTGAGCATCTCCTCCTTTGAAAACTTTAAACATAGTTGTACCTTAAATTTTGGGGGGGTGTCTGTGTGTATATATTTTTAGTAATTATGGTAGAAATTTTCTTAGGAAACTTGCATTTCTGAATCCTAATTAGTGGCTCATAGTTACTCTCCTATAATGTAGGAAATGGTATGGTGTGAGGAAATCTGTGCGTTAGTGTAAGTTATTTAACAGCTTTGGGCCTTGGTTTCTTTAAGTGAAAGTATGTGACTTTTACTTACTCTCAATTATATCTATTCTCCCTTTCTGAGTTATGAAATTTCTTTGGCATTTCTTCCTCTGGACTAGATAATTACTAATATCATCTAGTTACAAATAATGAATCTGTGATCTATTTCTAATGAGTCTTCTTGGGTCATCAAAGGCTAAAAATGCAAATTAGAATTTCATTTAATTTGAAAACTGAGAAATACATACTTGATAGTATGTTACTGTAATAGGTAGAAATTTATTAATTTAGCTTATAATTTAGTTGCCTACAGAATAGGATAATTATTAATTAAGACTTGCATGCAGGGAGGGAAGTGCTGAGGAAGTGCTGAGGTTCTTCAGTTATCTTAAGTAAAGTTATTTATAAAGCAGTTCAGCATTCAATTTATATTTTGACACATAGGTAACTATTTAAGATGGTGATCTCTTCAGTACATGCTTCTGATTGTTACCATGCTAAGGCAAGTATGTTTTCTTTGCCTGTTGTAACTAAATTTTTAAAATTCAGAATGAAATTAATAATCCTGAATATTTGTCACTATCAATGAAAGACAGTTTTTTTGTCCTGAGTAGAACTAGAATGCACGTTAGTGATTTATTAAATTTCAATAATTTACCAATCAGACTTCAATTTTTATGAAGATATTGATCACTTAATTCTAAATGTAAATGGTAAAGAATTAATATCATTTGGGGGGTACCAGTGGGGCAATAACAAGCAATCCCTCCTTCACCACACAAGAACCTGAAAGCTTGGGTCACCCTCCCAGAGTTGAGTTCATGGTGGATAAGAACAGAGGTGTGCACAGTGATCTGAAGGAGACTGGCATCATCACCATGACAGGTTGGATTCCCTACACAACCTTTACCCCACCTTGAGAAGTTCTAATTCAGTTGCTGTGAAGTTTGGCTCCAGGAAGAGAATGCACTGATCAAGCCAATTCAAACATCTTTTCCCTCAAGAGTATGTAGATGTTGATTGGTATCCTTGTTCACATGCCTCCAGTTCTTCTAAATAAATTAGAATGAATCCATCTCGCCCATTCTGTCAGCTCTGAGACCCTAATGTGATTGACACTGCTGGTCAAAGTTTAAGCAGTGTTGATGTGAATTTACTGGGTAATCTGGTATGGAGTCACAGGAGACTGTTCTTGAGACATCCCCACATCACATCAGTCCTTCAAGCCTCCCTGGTGGGACATGGGGTTAAATCTCAGTACTATGAAGCTATCTGCAGCCTCTGCAGCACGAGTTTGATCCTCAGCCAGGGCATGGTGCAGAAGACCTTTCCTGTCTCCCCCGCTGCTCCCCTCAGCAGTGTATTTCAGTCAGTCTGCCTGTTCTGTTCCCCACTCTGTCTCTGGTGAATCCTCTCTCACACACACCCCACATACCTCTGGCCTGCACCCCAGCTCCTGTATGCATAAATAAATCTTTAAAACAAAACCACATCCTTTCAAATTTGATTCTAGAAAACTGTTTTTGGAAATTTATATATACTTTAAACATTTTTAAAATTTCAAATGAATCACTACATAGAGTGATAAAAGTAATAAAGTACCTGGTACAGATATGAAAGAAGGTGTTTAAAGAGCTAATACCGGGCCTCCCGGGTGGCCTAGAGGTTAAGTCTCAGCGCTGTCACCACTATGGCCTGAGTTCCATCCGAGGCCAGGGAGCTAACCCACATATGGCACAGCAGACCTCTCCTGTCTCGCCCGCTGCTTCCCTTAGCAGTGTATTTCAGTACATCTGCCTGTTTTGCTCTCCACTCATCTTTGGTGAATCATCTCACCCACTGCAACTCTGGCCTACACCAGTTCTTCTATGCAAAAAAATAAAGAGCTAATAAAAAAATAAAGAGCTAATACCCTTGCAAAAGAAATCTTAGAAAGGAAAATTTAAATGCCAATTTTTAACCAATCACAATTTCATGTTATATACATAGATGTACTGTATTTACATACTTCATACATAGTATGCAATAACTCATTTGGTATTCATTTTTCTGGTGGTTTGGTCTGATATGGAGAGCAAAAAACAAGATGCAGCTTCAGTTTTGGTAGTGATTTCAAGACTCTTCCACATACTCTATTAAGGATTGCCCTTATGGTTAGGAGTGCATGCATTTCTGAGTCTCTGCAGCTAGTTTGTAAATATGCTCTCTAGAACCCATTTTCCTCGGTGGGCCCTCTCCCTTGGATACAGTACCTTGGGGTATCTTGGATGTTCTAGTATCCAGGTTTCCCTCACCTTCTGTCACCAAGTCCATGGAGAAACAATTCTTTTTAACTTGATGGGCTCTATCCTTTGGCAATTTCCTTGACTTTATGTGAATAATCAGTATAACCATATATTCTCATGTTTTGGGGTTTTTTCACATTTTAATTTTAATAGTCATCAACTGCTATCCTCTTCTCAAAAAAATAGGTACATTTACATTTCTCTTTAACTTTCAGTTGGGTTTGAGAGTTAAACAATTAGCTCTCATTCTGAACAACTCAGAGTATGGAGGAAAGTTACTGATTCTTTTTAACGAAACTAATTGAAAAATCCAAACTCTTTTTTTTTTCCCCCTCATAGGGCTCGTGCGGTTCGTTTCAGGCAGGACAATAATGAAGCAGTTGGAGGATTCTTCTCTCAGATTGGGCAGCTATATATGGTGCATCATCTCTGGGGTATGTACTTCTTACCTCCATTTTTGTGTTACTGGGATTTCAGAATTCATAGTTAAATAAGGTGTACTATGCTGTAAAGCTGATACAAGTCAAGAACCTAAAACACTGTACCAATCCAAACATCACAGATGGAAGGTAAGTGCAGGAATGAAGGAGGTCAACAACAAAAGGTCCATAGACCTTTGCGGCACCTTAGTAAGCTGGTCACGAGAGGGGGATACTGGTGAAAGGAGTAGAAGGTGAATCCTGTGGCCATGGGACAGGGAATACTGAGTCTCTTTCATAAAGTGGTCCCACCCTCCCTTTCTAGACTGAATTGTTGCCCTGATGGACACAGTCCTGCATTTTACCCAGGGAGACAACTCCCCAAGCACACACACTTTGCCTGCCTCTGCATCTGATTCCATTGTCCCAGGGAACCTTCTCTAAACCTTTGCCATCCCCACCCACTTTTGTTTGGCACCATCTTTGATGTCCTTTAGTATCTGACTCAGGTGTCCACCAAGTAAACATTACTCTCCCCCCAGTCCCAGCCCCCGGCCCTGTGTCATGCAGGTTGTCACAGTTGGGGCTATTTGTGTCTTTCTGTTAGAACAGGAACTGATCTTAGTCACTAAATATAGCTTTCTTGCTATTCAAAAATGGAGCATTTTTATGAAACCTTCTATAAACCAGAATGTCATAATGCAAAGAAACAATTTATATGGTAAAATTTTTGAATGTTCCCAGACCCCAAAAATAACAAGTCACACGAAGTAATACATAAACTCAAAAAAAGAAAAAAACCTTGAAACCTAAAATAACACATAAAAGCAAAATAGCAGAAATGATGTGATATACACACAGCCTGCGTAAAACAGTTCCCAGGGTAGGAGCTTGGCAGCGCCATCCTCACTGCTGTGGGGGCACACTGCCTGCTGAACAACTTCGCAGACCGAGTAACACTGCTTCCACTTTCTGTTGCAAAAGCAAAAATCTCTTGGATTTCTTTCGGTTATCTAAAACAGACAAATACAGACAAATGCTTTCGTAAAAGCAAAGTGGGATAACACAAACTTTGAAAAAGCAGGAGCATGCCTGTACTGATAGTGTGTTCTGTGCACATTTGTAAATAGTTATTAATGTTTTAAAAATCAAAAGCATAACTTATTTCCAGACTATGTCAGTGAACTGAGGTGTTAGCTTAACTTTTGTGGTCCTGGCAGGTTTACAAAGACCAGGTGATGAGTCTAAGGAAGGACAGAGCAACCGGGAATGGCATGCCACAAGGCAGTGCATGACAGTAACACAGGGAGTTATATTCAGGGTACTCCTAACACTTAAAGGAATAAAGTTTGATGTCTTTCGGGAAAATCAATAATAGGAATATGAACTAGATTTCAGGATCGAGATGGGATTACAGATGAAGGTGGAAAGGATGGGCTGGAACAGTGATAGAGTCATAAATTCTAAAAATGTGCTCAGGAAATGACAGTGCAGAATGAGTAAATGATGGGATATCTGCCAAGCTCCTATGTCTGAATGGGTAAGTTGAGGCAAGAAAAGTCATTTTTGGTGCTCTTGGAACCGTCTCCCCACCCCAAACCTTCAGGATCTGGGGAGAATAGAGTTTTAATTTGGGATGATGAAAAGCTTTACACAACCTCTGAGTCGTACATTTAAAAATTACTAAGATGATAAATTTTGTTAGGTATATTTTGCCACAGTAGAAAAATTAATTCAAAAGGCTTCCCCAGCCTGTGTTCCCTGCCAGAGGGGATCTGCACACAGCGCATTAGTGATGCATTGATGCCAATGGGATTTTTCTATTTTTCAGCATCTTCATTCATTTTATATAACACATTTATACTTTGTAATAGTGGAGGGAAATTGCTAGCTCTACAGGATAGGTCTTCTCTTAGGAAAAGGGAATTCTCAAGGGGAAAGGTGTCCCAAGCAGAAATGGGACTAAGGAAGCTTTGGGTGGCATTTAATCTTGACCAACACAGTGGATCTGACAGGATGCTTGAGAGGCATTTCCCTAGTAAGTAGTTGGAAGGATCCTGCCCAGGCTGGGATCAAAAACCAAGGCACCCAGATGAGTTTCACCATCTGTGAAACGTACCAGGTGACACCGAGGATTCTGATGCCTTTGACCATATTGCCCCCTGCACTGGAACATTGTTCTCACGTATTCTGTGCTGATGACACAGAACCAACCTTCAAGACCTGCCTGGTCAAATCACACCTTTCAGGCAGCATTCCTCCCTGTTCTCAGTGTGAGCTCTGTTCTGGAGTAAACTGCAGTACTCGGCAGGAGTGAACCCTGCCGTGCCTTTTTCTCCACTGCGTTGAATGAATAGTCTCTTATCCAGTTTATTGTGCTTTATAAATGTTGAGCAAAATACACTCTAATGTTGCTTATCTATAGTCTGACAGTTCCTGGTTATGAATTTAACATATTATTGAAGAAGTTCACTTGGTTTGTAAAGGTAGGTCTTAGAGCCTCTAGACTATGGAATTAAGAACAAATTGTTTTGCTTCTCCTACAAGGCCTAACATAATTTGCTCAGACTAACCAACTCAGTTTTCCCAGCTTAGTACTAAATTCCCCAAGTAGTGTCTTTGGAAAAAACTAGATGAACAACTAAATAAATCCTTAAGGATATGCTAGAATGTAGGACAGTATGTTTGGTTTAAGCCTTGCTTTTTCTGTGTGATTTTTTTAAGCTTACAAGGATCTTCAGACCAGGGAAGATATACGGAATGCAGCATGGCATAAACATGGCTGGGAAGAATTGGTGTATTATACAGGTAATATTTTAACAGGCATAAAGTATTTTCATTCTCATTGTTTTATGTTTTCACTGGAAGCTAAAATGAATTTTTTTAAAAAGTAGTATATTGCTCTAGGATGGTGAATTATTATAAGGTAGGGAATATGATAGTCAAAGGTTTATTTAATAGTTGTTTTCAGTAAAGACTATTCATTTTTTCAAGTATTTCTATTGTGTGGTAATTTCCAGACTCTTATATGTTGTAAATTTTATTATATCACTACTTCTTTTTGTAGATTTATATATTCCCTGAAAATTTCTTACACAACTAAATTTTTTTCTAAGCATTCCCTTTCTCATCAAAATTGTCAATTCTCACAAGTATTACACTGAAAAGTACATTGAAAATTGATTTGATACTTAGACTTTCAGTGTGTACGTATATATATGTACACCTGAATAGGCGTGCATACCCACATATTTATATACTATGAAATCCCAGCAGCTTAATTTTTTTAAGAAAATTATTGGGCTCCAGTATTACTGATGTAGGTCATAAGTACTAACCACTTTGCGTGTCAAATACATTTAAGTCCATATGCCACCCAAAAAATAAAGAATAATTTGTTCTAGAAAACAGGTATTATCTTTTAATTTAAAATAGTCATGTAAAGTGTATGTGACTTTGCTGCTTGTTCTTACACATTCATCAGTTCCCAGATGCATGTTTTGCTCAGCAGTGATAGTTTTATAAGGACAGTGTTATCTATTGTTTTGTCCAGGATACAGTCAACAAAAATATTACTTGGTGTTATGTAAGTTCAGTTCAAGAAAATGCTATTTTTCTTTTTTTTTTTTTTTCTCTTTTCCAATTATTTTATTATTTATTTTTGACTATTTAGTCTTTAATATGGAATGTAAAACTATTTGGTCAAGTTTTGTGAAAGCACCTTTGGGATATTAATTGAAAGGATCTTAAGATTAAAAATTGACTTGAAGAAGATATTTAATAATCCCCTAGCTAATTCACATTATTTTAGTGATGCATTTGTTCATTCAGCCATTCAATAAATATTTATTGGCTTTTTTCTATTCTTTTTTTTTTTAAATAATAAATTTTATTTTTATATTCCCCCATACAACTGCACATGCCCCATTCTGACCCCAATCCCTCCCCTCCCGGCCCCCACCCCCCAAAAAGTGTCTCTGGTTCATAGTTTTTTGTTGATTTTGATAAGAAAATGCTATTTTTCTAACAAAGTTTCCACAAGTGAAAAACATCTCCAGATAGGATCTGCTTTCCTCTTAATAACATGTTACAGGATGCTAGCTGATCTATTGTTAACTTGTATGTTTCTGCCCCTGAGATGAGTCCTGTTTACCTGTACTCTGATTTTAAGCAGCCTATCTTCTGAACATTCTCAACAACCTATTTGATAATGAATGTTTACCATAATCCATTTAGAAAAGATCAAGCACAGTAATCTTGATCCTATTTTCAGTCCCACTTATTCAGGAAATGGAATCCAGAATCATGATCCCACAGAAGACCTCACCCCTCCAGTAAAGCTACAGAATTTAAATGTGCCTACATAAATTTATGTGACAAGTATTTGTCATGAATTTTAATTGTCAAGTGAGAAACACTGAAGTGTGAACTGCTGTATATAGCTTATGAAAGACCTCTTTCCTTTAAAATTTACATAATCACAGGAAAGGAAACTATTACAGTTTGATTGTAACAGTACTCTAAAGTCTTTTTTGTCAAATATACCTTAAAATATTAAGCCACCCCTTTCCACCTTCTGGGATAAAAAGGGCCCAAATTAAAATTTGAATCATAGCCAAATAAGAAACCAACCATGAAAAAAAAAAGTTAGCCTTTCCTTTATAAAAAGCGAATCTGTTTTGTAATTACAGATTTTTTGACAAATTTCTTGTATCAGGAAGAAATACAAATTTTGTCACATTTCTCTAGTATTTTTTCTGAGTCTAGTCTAGGAACAAATTATGTGTACCCATTACCTGAAAATGTTTTAATTCGTTCACTCTCATTTTAAATCAGTCAGCATAACAAGCAGTGTGTCGTTACCATGGTGGTGGTTGCCAAGGTACATTCAATCAGTAACTCAGTCTTCACTTAATATATTGTGATGTCTCTGTACGAAAGGGGGAAGATAGCTTCAACCTGTGTATCATATGTGATTTTGAAATGAACACCTTGAATAGCACTAATTTTTATTTGTAATATTTTTCTATAACAAAACAAGTAGCACTACGGAAAGAGGTTTTATTTTATAAACAATCATTCGTGACTTCAGACATTCTCTAGTTAATATTTCAGTAAGCTCACAGCAGATACTTCTAAGATCATGTATGAGGGGTGGTGCATGTTGAGATTTAAATTGGCATAAAGCTGCATACTTTGTCTAGCTCTGTTTGACTTAGTTTTTTAATATAGTGTGCCAATTTTGTGACTTGATCATGTGAAAATCCTGTTAAAATGAAAAATTGTGACTCCCAAATTCAAGAGTTCATGTGTAAAAAAAAGTGAATAAATCTCGTATCAAATGTCAGACTTTTACATGTGAATGATTTTCTCCAAAAACATGTCAATAAAATCCTCTTAATTTTCACATATTACATGGTTATGCTTTTTTTTTTTAAATGAACATGTACAGAGAATGACTTGAAAATCTACAGAGTGAAATATTAAACTCACCAGCCTTTCCCTTTGGCCTTTGGTAGGGTGTCGTGGGGAATGGGTGTCTGTGTACAGTACAGCGTCATGGTGTTTGGGGGGTTCGGGCTGCCAGCAGGAGAATGGGCTCTTTCAAGGTATGGACAAGATACTTATTACTGTTTCTGTTTTTGTTTTAAGATTTATTTATCTATATAAGAACTGGGGTACAGGCCACAGGCGCGGGAGGGTGAGAGAATTCACCAGAGACAGAGTGGAGAACAGAACAGGCAGATGGTCCAAAGACACTGCTGAGGGGAGCAGCGCCATATGGATTTCTCCCTGGCCAGCCAGGGATCAAACCGGCACCTTAGAGGCTGCGGACTGCTTCACAGCGCTGCGCTCAACCCACTGCACCACCGGGGAGGCCCCTTATTACTGTTTTGGGTGTTGAGTTCTTTAACCTGTAAAATTGGGAGGCTGAATCCAATGACCTTTAAAGTCCTTTTAGCTCTGAATTTCTGTAACTGGCTCTTACTGTAGAGAGGATACAGCAAGCTCTGGCACAGAAAAACCTGCATTTTAGCACCAGCAATTCTGACCTACCAGAGACTTAACGGGCGATTATTGTCTCTGAACTTCTGTGACCTGACCTTTAAAATGGGAAAAAGAACATCTGCTCAGACTTCCTTACTGAATGTTGTGGAACCTGCAATTTTTCTTTCCCTGTGGAAATCATTACTCGAATCTGAACTTCTTGAAGATGAGGGCTGTGTCATCCTTGCCTTCCTCCACACCCAATGTCACTAGATGCATAGCACATGTTTGCAGAATCAAATGAACTGAAGAAATAGTTACATGAAACTGCTTAGAGAAAAATGGTAGAATTCATATTCCGAGTAAAGGTAATCTACCTTTTTGGAATTGAAAAAAAATTGCAGGGAACAGAGGGAATTTTCACTTACACACTGTGTGTGCCCATGTAAGTAAAGTCAACCTGCAGAAATGTCTTGTCATTCACTGGTGTGTTAGGGTTCTCCAAAGAAACCAAGAATCAATAGAATGTCTAGAGGTATTTATAAGAGTATTTGTTGTAGGAATTGGCTCACATGGTTATACTATAAAACTAAGCCATCCACAAGCTGAAGAACCAAAAAAAGGTATAATTCTGATTCAGGTCAAAGGTCTATGAATCGGGGAGTCAAACTCCCAGTTCCAGGTGAAAGGCCCAAGAATTAAGCTCCAGTGTCCCAGAGTAGAAGATGGACATCCGTACTCATGTGGCAAATTTGCCCTTCTTTCCCTGTTTTCTTTCTATTCTGGCTCCCAGGGGATTGGATGTTGCCCATCTGCAATGGTGAGGGTGGCTCTCTTCACGTAGCCTAGCGATTGAATTGCCAATCTCCAGTGTCCCTTTACTTCCTTCATATTCCACCTGAGTGAAAGCCAGTATTTTTCTTTATCCTTTTTATTTCATTTAGTATAATCCCACGCCAGTTCCATCCATGTTGTCACAAATATGAAAGTCAACTCACTTTTAATTATCATTCGTGTGGAATGCCTACTAGTTTTTTTTAATATTTTATATAATTCTTACATCGTTTTTCATTTTTGCACAATGTATGCATTATTTTGGTTATATTCCCCATACAGTTGCACCACCCCCCCTTATTTTGACCCTAGTCGTTCCTCTCCCCTTCCCTCCCCCACCCCCGTAGTGTGTCTCTGGTTTATAGTTGCTTGTTGATTTTGATTTTTACTTTGTATTGATTAGATTTATTCCTGGTCCCTTATTTAGGTTTTCTAAATTCCTACTAGCTTTTAAAGCCCTCTTAGACCCGCCCTCTGCTGGCCTCTAAATTAGTACTTGATGGAAGCTGCTGCCTTTCCATTCTCACCACTGCCTATAAAGGATTCCTTTTTTCAATTCTACACTATACTTTTTCATTTTTCATTAAATTTATACTTTCAGTTTCTGGCTGGGACATAGATGTTCAATAATATGCTTGATGGTCCAGTAGAAGGAAGAAAGAGTAAAAGAAGAAAAGGAAAGAGAAGGAATGAAAAGGGAAAGTGTGGAGACTGTGAGTATTAATTAGAAAATACACAGGACTGAGAAAGCAGGGCAGTGTCTTTATTCATATTTTATGCGAATTCTGGAAACCCTTAGAAATGAATACACTGTCTAGATAAGCTCAGTAAAAACAATTCAAAATAAAGATAGTTAAGAGAAATGTATTCAGACCTAGAAAATATGATTGAAAAGTATTAAACAATCCTCTTTAATACTAAACCTAATACTTTTTCCAGAGTTCAGTGACTATTAAAACCACTTGAATTTTTTGCAAAGGCCTATCCTAGGACATAAAATTCCATCTAGTGTATTAATATGTTAACATTTGTGGTCACTGTTAATACGTATTAGTTTAGGGTGAATTCTCCTGGCCCCCCAGTAAATAGTTAACTCTAGTAGTGTGTGAGATAAGAACACTGTGGAGAAACTGCCCTGGTTTCCAGCTCTGAATATGACCTCATAGCAGTATAAGCTTCTAAGAGCTTGTTCCAATCTGTTAAAAAAGAGGAAGGCGCTATCTATACTGCTGACCTCAGGTTGTGAGAATCATGAGGAATCTGAAAACACCTTGGAAAACAGGACAAATAGCAGTATGACATGTGGTCATCTCCTCACGTTTTTTTAACCTGATCCTAAAGATTCTGAGGGTCATAGAGGCAAAAAGCTTCAGGCTTGTGCCATCACTTACTGAGGTCACTTGAATTTGTGGACCCTCTTCTATACCCCTGCCCCGGGTCTGGAATGCTGGCCCCTCTTGCAAGTGGCAGCTGAATGGGTATCACCAGGATCTCCCCAGTAGGAGAGAGGACCATTAGAGCAGCAGTCAACCCTGTGGTAAGGGGAGTCAGGGTAGGAAACAAAGGCCAAGGTGGTGTCGTCTTTTAAGTATATAAAAACTTTGAGGGACTTTTTAATTGTTCAACTTCATAGCAGGATAAATTCCAATTCTAACTTTATGGCCTATTTTTTAACGTTTTCCTTTGACATAAACAGCATTCACACAATCGGAATGGAAAATGGTACCCCAAGGGCAGGAAGCCATTACCACACCGCCACCGCTTTCTCAGTGCTGTGCTGGTGTGACCGTGTGCAGAACTCCTGGGAGAGCCATTCTGTAGCTGCTTCCAGTGAGTCCAGAATTAGAAAAGCATGAAAGAGGTTAGTGCAGTTGTTGCATCATTTCAAATTCACCCTCCAACACAACAAAGAAGGGATTGTACACGAAGCTTTTGTACAGCTTGCTGAGTGCTGGGCAGCCTGTGGGCCAGAGGCGGGGTTGTATAATTTGTTTTTTTAAAAAACATAAAAGGTGGTTCTACGTGGGTATCACAATTTCCCAGCAGATCAGACTCCTCTGAGCCAAATTCAGTGTGCACCTACTGTTCAGGCCATCATCCTATGGATGGCAACTCTGACAGCCTGGTGGAGGCCAGCAGCTCCTCAGTCCTCCCCAGTCTTCCCATGAATTGCTCACGCTCTCTCTCTCTCTCTCTCTCTCTCTCTCTCACACACACACACACACACACACACACACACACACACACACACACGGTGGTCAAGGCTGAGGCAGTTTGCAGAGCTCTTCACGGACCTGGCATGCCTGGTCCTGCCAGGAGCACAGCGCTGTTGAAAGCACAATGCCACAGAACAGCTTCCAGGAGAGCTGCCAGGGAGCATTCACAATTACGAAACAACCACCTTGTTGTTCGTGATCACATTTAAATGTCATCAAACCTCCATGCCTCTCCAACAGAAACATCCATTTTTAAGCAAATTTGATTCATCTGATTTGATTCTCTTAAAGGATGATATGGTCAAATTTGATTATTTCTCAAATTATAAATGTTTCCAATATTAAACCCTTCTGGCCTTTTCTATATAATTATCCAGTAGTATCCTCTTCTTAAACCTGTCTTTATCCTCCCCCTGTTTTTCCACTAGGGAGAGTATATAATCTACATTCAAAGCATGTTTTGAAATTTCCCTTTCTTGGCACTGCTCAGAATAAATATTGACCTGGATTTCAGGTCTTCCCAAGTCATCTGTAAAAAAGAAATGGTTCATATATGTAATTAGGAGCTTCATCTTCATGTAAGATGAATAGAATTTGGTTTTAGTTCTTTTACTTCATGTGATTATCAAATACCCATCTTTGAAGGTCAGTACTTTTGCCACAGGCTCCCCTTATTTTTTTTTAAAGATTTATTTATGCATACAAGAGCTGGGGTACAGGCCAGAGATGCGGGGGTTGAGAGGATCCACCAGAGACAGAGTGCAGAACAGAACAGGCAGATTGACTGAAATACACTGCTGAGGGGAGCAGTGGGCGAGAGAGGAGAGGTCTGCTGCACCATGTGGGTTGCTCCCTGGCAAGACTGGGGATCAAACTTGTGCTGCAATGCCTGCAGATTGCTTCATAGTGCAGTGCTTAATCCCTTGCACCACCAGGGATGCCCACTCCCCTTATTTTTTAAAATGGCTTTCTTTGTAATATTTCCTCTATTACAAATTCCAAAAGGTACTAAATGTGCTTCTGTCATCCTGGAGCAGCACTACACTCAGAGCTGGGGGGTGACCAGGAGCTGTGGCAGATACACCGTCACGCCAAGCATTATGCCCTCAGCTCCAGGGTCTCCACAACTTGGCTCTTTGCTGGAAGTTGTTTCTACTTAAAGTACTTGAAACACTGGATATTAAAATACATGATAGGCACAACTGAAAATACCACAAATTTGTTCTGATATATGATAAACTTTTATTTATATAACAAAGCGAAAACCAATATTCACTTAAAGCTGCCTAATCCATATTTTCAGTAGTGAAGGCGTTTAATTTACTATCCACCTTTCAAAGACTTCAAATAAAATACAGCTAGGAAAACACACAAGTCAGATTATAAAACTCTCCAGGCAATTAATGGTCATAATACTAGAAATATAGCTTAATGACAATTTTCTAGGAGCCCTAACTGTAGTTTTACTTGGAAGTCTAGCTACTCAGTATCAAATTTGCACATTAAGTTGTAATAAGTAATTGTAAGTAAACAGTATTCAAACTGTATAACTCTTAAAAATTAACCTGAAGTTAATTATGCGCTGCAAAAAGTTGCTATTACTCTTCCAGTTCTCCCAAAAGCTCCACAAAGTCAGTGATGTACCAGTCAGCGTTGTCCTTCACCTGCTGCCTGATCACATTTCCACCAAAGCCAATGAAGACATCCTAAGAAAGAGCCAAAGAGAAGGAAATCGTTTTTTAAAAAGTCACAGCAACCACCTAGGACAAAGAGTGATGTCTGAAAGAAGCAACTGTTTATGCAAAGAGAGGTAAAACCGAGCCTCACCTAGACTGCTCCCAAGTTCCCCTGAGCCTCCTCCTGAGTAAGTTTAACGATGCTGCAGAACCATGGTCCCTGTCCTCTTAAACCAAGACAAATTGCTTACCAAAAAAGAAAAAGAAAATCCCACAAGGTGGTGACTGTTCTAGACTGGATGGTAATCTCATCCAGGCCAGGCAACTTCAGAAACCAAGGAGGAGGCTACAGCAAGTAGAAATCCCAAGTCCAGATCAGGACTGGAGCTGGCATCTCCCCGTCCAGCACCCTAAATGACCCTGAGGGGCCTCCCTTCCAGGGTGGGGTATTATTCTGGGCCAAAGGAGACAATACCCCAGCATCTGTGGGTAGCTCTCTACTTACTTTCCCTTATTAAAATCGATTAAAGGAACATTATTTCATCAGTTTCTACTAACACATGATCTTTTGAAATGGCATTTTCCTTTTTCCTCCAGGCCATAGACACCATGTACGCTAATTTGGAAATACAAAATTCTCTTACTTGCTCTATCTCTTCATTTTAATTTTTATGCCACACAAGGGAGAAAAAAACAAGTCTTACCTTCTGGTTACACTTAACCGCCTAACTGATCTTCCTGCCTGTGAGGCAGCCCTCTGCACGCCAGCACCGACAGCTGTCCTAACCCGCTGACTCACTCCTTCTCTGACAGAAGCCTTCCAGGGCTTCCCGGAACGAAAGATAATAGCCTGGCATGTGGGGTCTACAGAGGTTACTTCTGCCCAGGCCAGGACTGTGCCCAGTACACCCCTACTCTTCTCTGCTGCCTCCCCTCCCTCAGGAGGCTTCTTGCCCTAAAGCCAGACCTTGGTGTGGTGGCTGCTAACCTTCCTTTAGGCCAGATTCCTCTGACCACTCTGAGGGCTACACACCTGTATGTGTGCCGCTTTCTCTTGGTTAAGTCAGGGCCGTGTCATCTGCTGACTGGTAGGGTCACCTGGAATTTATAACTGCCATTTCTCTGTGCTAGGACTGAGCACTCCCCCAGAGAACTCCATACTTCTGTGTATTTCTCATAAACTAGGCCACTGTTCAACCACAAGTTGGTTGTAAATCATGTTAGGACATGTTATCATGAACTGACTCAAGTAATGTCAAAAGGATCCCAAAAAATTCTTTAACCAATTTTGATTGATCATTTACAAAGACAGCTACTATTTTTAGATCTTTGTAAACTGAGTAGTAAAGAGCTTACCACTATAATTTCAGCACATTTTTCTTAAGTAGAATAAAACAATAAAGGCAAAATCCTACATGAAATGGACATATTTGCTCGATAGAACATTTGCTATACAGAACTTGTTTCTTGCTAGTCTCAGAAAATAACATTAATTCAAAGGAAAACAAATGCTTTCAGATGAGCACATTGTCAAACTCCACTAGCCTCAGTCCCCAATCAGTAAAAAAGAGAAGACTTTATTTACCTCACACAGTTGTTATGAGGTTTAAACGAGTTAATGTAGGAGGAAATGGTTTACCAAATATAAAAGGACAATAAAATGTTGCTTAAGGTTATAAGAGCTGGGGCCTCCCCGGTGGCGCAGCAGTTGAGTGCTGGGTTGCAAAGCTGCCCCTGGCCTCTGCGGCACCGGTTCGATCCCCGGCTGCTCCCAGGCCACCGGAGGAGGGTCCCACATGGCGTGCAGACCTCTCCTGCCGCCCGCTGCTCCCCTCAGCAGTGTACTTCGGTCCTTCTGCCTGCTCTGCTCCCCGCTCTGGCTCTGGTGAATTCTCTTACCCTCCCGCGCTTCTGACTGTACCCAGTGCATGTATAAACAAAACAAACAAACAAGCAAATAAATAAATAAATAAAACATGCCTCAAAACATGCCTCTATAGAAAAAAAAAAAAAAGAAAGAAAAAAAAAAGGTTATAAGAGCTGCATTATTATCTGTGGTATTTGGAGAGGTGAGTTCAAACCTTGCTGAACATACACTTTGGGCTAAGAGGTGGCAACCATGCTCGGGGACAAGGGGTCATTCAGTTTGAAAGGTTTTTAATTCACTAAAAATTCACAATCTTCTATGGGCTGGCAAAAAGTCAGTTGACATACTGAGATTCGATTTGTTTTAGTTTTTTTTTTTTTTTTAATGATACTTAGATGTTTCTGCCTAACTTTCAGAAGCCTTACTGTGTTTGAAATCAGTTAAACTGAAACACAACCAGGACGCTCCATACGTACAGCAGGAGGACAAGCTTCCATGTCCGTGGCTCCATCTCCAATCATGACTATTTTCTTAAAATGAAATTTTTCCTTTAAAAACTTAATAACTTTTCCTTTCCCACCAGATTCAGCTGTGGGCTGCATCTCATCAAAACCTGCATATTCACCTGCAAAGAGCAATCAAACAGTATTAGGAGGCACAGGATTGAACCGGTAGGACCATCTTTTTACATAAATCACATCCTCACTTACCTGTCGCTGACAAGCTAAAAACTGACCCTCGGTAGAGAGACAGCGCCTGGACTTTCATACTTATTCCTCAGAATAAACAGGCTTTGCTTTTAAATTCCAAATACCTCTTGTCAGGTTACTCTTTTTAGGTCATAAACACCTTGAGGTAAATTAGTTTTGTTTTCTAAGCTTCCTACAGAGTAATTCTCAAACCATGTTGTGGTGGCTAAACACCATGAAATAGCAATATATTAAATTTAAAGTTAAAATATAATTTCATCTAAAAAAGGAGATTCCAAATCACATTTGATCAATTATTTCCATTCTTAAAATGACCACATGCATTCTCTACTTATTTTTCTAATGCACCCTTCAAAAGTTTTTCCTAACACATTTAAAACTTTAAGATGATTGGGTTTTAAGAATATCAGCCACCTGTTGACTAACAGGAAACATCTTAAGATGACAGAAACTACAGCTGTGACTTTGTGATGGTCCAGAGAGGGGCCACAATTATCTGTAACAGCAGCTACAATGCAGTGAGTTGCTGCCAAATTAACTGTCCTTCCTGAGTCTAAATTGACTCAAATACAAGCTCTCATAAAATGGAAGTACAATACATGATAGAGTAAGTCATGTGGGTTACATGGGAATTAATATTTTCTTACGTGGATGGCTATATGGATACTAGAGCTAGGACAGAGGACGATCTCAGCCTGTCTTTCGGAGCAAAGGACAGCAAGGAGCAAAAGTCAAAAGAATCATTTATCTCAACATTAAACTTAATATTTAACACTGTGCTTAAGCTGCATTCCAAGCTGCATTCAGACATCACCCAGAATACTGCAAACTAAGATTGACAAGAGGAGAAATGTAACCATTAAAGCATTACCATTAAAGTAGAATTTCAGCCTGTTTGCAAATACATTGGTTGATGGGATATTGAGCTTTGAAGCAACATGCTCCACGATGCTCCTAAAGCCACCAGATATCAAGAAAACCTGAACATTTCGCTCCTGTAGGCGACTTACAAGCTCCCTGAAAAAAAGAAATATAAAATACCAAACACTGATAGAAAAGAGAAAACATGAAACACAAAAAGGAAACTAAAACATATTTTTTCTCCTGAATGTGTTTGCCCAAGACACAATGAGCAAGGTATATTGCCTGGTGAATTAACATTTTGTGTTTTTCTAAATGCACCTAGCAGTGAAGGGGTGGGGCCTGTTTTAGGAGACCATTCCACAGCTCCCTTCCGCGCATGGGCCCAGAAAGACAACATGAAGAGGCTCAGGCTCCCCCTGAGGGGAGGCATACATGGGAAGAGACCCAACCAGCCAGATGAGACTGTTCCCCAGTGCTGACAGCGCCGCACAGAAGGGAGCGCTAACATTATGGGGAGATACTCAGGAGGGTGTGCCCTAGGACACAGGGCTGAAAGGGAGACTATATCCAGACCCGGGCTCCACTTACCTTATGCCTGGGGTCAGGTGTGGTGGGTGCTCTGCTATGAGCCTTTGCACCTGCTCCCTGGAGGGCTGGATCAGAGCTAAGCGCTCTGTGAGCGCCGCCTTGAAAGGCACTGCCCCGCCCATGGCGCGTCGCGTCCTAGGAGGAAGACCCAACAATCAGTCCAGCCAAGTCAGGTATCTTCGAAGTTTAGCCGCCAAACCAGCTCCTTGGCATCCACCCAGGAGAAGGTGCTAAGGTCCCAGTGTGCAACAGACATGCTATGATACCATGGAAGCGAGGTCTGGGATGCACTACTGAAGGATGTTTAAGACCCACACTAATACTCTGGAGTTGAGTCCTTCCCAGCCACAAATACACCATCCAGTGATCTCTGAAAACCACACATACTACCCACAGGACTTTCCTCGGAAGCCATAAGCTTTTGCTCAAATGCCAGGTACTCTTTTTTTTTTTTTTTTAATAGAGGCATGTTTTTTTATTTATTTGTTTGTTTGTTTGTTTTGTTTATACATGCACTGGGTACAGTCAGAAGCGCAGGAGGGTGAGAGAATTCACCAGAGCAGGGAGCAGAGCAGGCAAAAGGACCGAAGTACACTGCTGAGGGGAGCAGTGGGCGGCAGGAGAGGTCTGCGCACCATGTGGGACCCTCCTCCGGTGGCCGGGGAGCAGCCGGGGATCGAACCGGTGCCGCAGAGGCCGCGGGCAGCTTCGCAACCCAGCGCTCAACCGCTGCGCCACTGGGGAGGCCCTCAAATGCCAGGTACTCTTGTATCAAATGCAGCTGAACCTGAAAATGGCCCATAACCTGGTGACAGCAGGAGACCCTAGAGATGGGGGGCAGGGGAAGTGCAATCACCCAGCCATCCACTGAGAGCTGAAAGGCTCTGATCCAAAACTGGCTGCCAGCAAAGCACTAAGGCCATAGCCATAAAACAAGGCCTTGAGCTCTAGGACACGCCCTCACAGTCTTCTCTGGTTGGTTATGGTTGCTGTTCCCAACCAAGCTAATAAGACCAAGTCTTATCCACATTTGCTTGTCAGAGGCAACTTATTTTTTGCCATAGATGTTTGCATAAATGAATGACTGGCTATCATATGCTATTAAATTCAGCTCTTGGGGATGGAATAAAAATCTGGTACCCATGTTTCATAGCCAAGGACTAAAATCTGGGAATTATGACTCTGATCCAGCACAACATCAAAAGCCACTCCCTTCTGCAATCCTTTATCAATCCATAAAGCGATAAATGCTGTTCCTACATTTCTGACACGGCATCCTCAACTCCACAGAATTTGGCCAGCTCATCAATTCCTTCTTCTCTGATGACTGTGCTGTCAACATCAAAGCACACTGCATCAGCTGAACAGAAAAGTTTCCTCAACTCTGAGTGGGAGACCATCCTTGGAAGAATTTTCCTCCTACAATAGAAAAAGATAAATATATTTAAAGATATAAAATATAATCATAAAAAGAACCAATTTTGCTACTAATGCCAGTCAACATACTTCTGTTTCTATCAGTGAGTGTAGCCTATGTAAGCATCTTCTTATAAACTCATTTTTTTTTTAACAAAAATTAAGCACATTCTAAATTCTAACCCTGAGGTTACATAGATGAGCAGGACCCAAACTCTGCTTTTAGGAACTTGGCTGAGTGAAATACCAACTTGTAAATATATTTGATATTCAGCTATCTTTGACCCAGCCATTACAGCAATAAGGCAAGTATTAAAATGGAAATGTGCATAAGGTAACATGGGTACACAGAGGAAAAGTTCGACTTAGCTTATGAAATAAGGGCTTCTAGGAAGCATGGTATTTGAGCTGAATCTTGATGAGTAAGTAGGCCTAAGAGTGGGTTCTCAAAGGACAGGGTATCAATTCTGTGTGTGCTAGGGACATGAGGGAGGGAGATGAATGCAAGAAGAGAGGATAGTGATGATAAAGGGAAGGAGAAAGAATGATGGACAGCCAGGTGGAAGTTACCCAGTGGTTCAGTCCAGCTTGCCAGGTTGTACGTGAGGAGCTCAGACACATGACATTTAAAATTCAGGATTCAGAAATAAAGTTCCATTGGCACATGGCCATGTTCATTTGTTCACATGTTTACAGCTGCTTTCATGCGATAACAGAGGAATTAAATAGTCACAGCAGAGACAGTATAGCCTGCAAAGCTTAAAATATTTACTATCTGGCCCGTCACAGAAAAAAATCACTGATCACAGACTCTTGTCTTTAGTCCTTAGGAGAAAGTACTCCAGATAAGAAACATGAGTTTCACTAGAAATCCACCGTGACTTAATAAATCCAGTTAATTGAATCTACATCAGTATTATCAATCTAAATGTGAATAAAGATTCCATTCAACAGGAAACTAGGGAGGAAAAAACATGAATACTAAACACATACACTACTGATTATCTAGTCTGGTTTTTTCCCCATCATTGTCTTGTTCAAGCTGAGCCTCCAATGGAGAATGACTTCCCATCTTCACATACTGCCCCCTCTTGGAGGATTCAGTTTCCTTTGCCGCTTGGTCCTCATCTGTTCTCTTAATGTTGCAGGTGACCTGCAGCCGGTGTTTGGTCTTCTCTACCTATGTTCACTCCTTGGATGAATTCATCTGGGTTCCTGGCTTTAAACGTCACCTCTATGCCAGTAACTCCCAAACGTGTGCCTGCAGCCTTGTTTTGTCTCCCAAACTCTAAATGTCTACCTACCTGACCTCTACTCAGATGTGTAGTAAACATCCCAAACTTAACATGTCCAAAACTGAACACCCAACCTTCCCTCCTCAAAAATCGGCCATTGTTGCAGTCTTTCTCTCTTCCTTGTTGGCAAGTCCATTCTTCAGTCACTCTTGACATTTCTCTTCCTCTCAAATCCCACATCAAATCTTCCAGGAAATTCTGTTGGTTACCTTTGAAAAAATCTAACCAAAATCTAACCACTTCTCAAAACACAGCCACTGCTACTACTCTAGCCCATGGTGCTTACTTCGGCAGCACATATACTACTCTAGCCCATGTCACCAATATTTCTCATAAGATTGTATCAGTAGCCTCCTGAAAAAGTCCTCCACCCCAGTGTTTGTTCTCAACATAACAGCCAGAGTAACCATTGTAAAGCTGGAAGTCAAATCATGTCACACCTCTAGCTCAAAGTCCTTCAAAGGCTCCTCATTTTACTAAAAATAAAAACCAAAAATCTTACAATTACCTTTAAGTTCTGCTCCCAATTCTGGCAATGGCACCAGTGGTTCCCCCACACACACCATTCACATTCCCTCCCCATTACACATCTGACTTCATTCCCCTCTCCTCTCCCCCTTGCTCACTCTCATGTAGTTCACTCTACTCCAAATCTTTTGGTCCCTGCTGCTCTGTAAATACAGCAGACCGGCTACCCACTTAGGGCCTTTGCTTCAGTTAAGCAGAACATGCTCTTCACTTAGATACCCATTTGGCCAACTCCCTCAGTAAGAGTTTGCCCAAATATATCACATTCTTCAGTGAGCCAACTCTGACCACCTTGTTTTCCACTGCAACACCCCCCCCTCAAGTCTTTATCGGCAACAGAGACAGTACCAATTGCCCTCTCAATGTTCTACTTTCTCTTTTTTCTGTAACATCTATCATCTTCTAAAATATGATAACATTTACTTATGTATAGACTGTCTGCCCTAATGCAGTCAATTTCACAAGAGAATAATCTTTATCAACTTGGTTCATTGCTGTTCCATTGGCATGAGAACAGCAACTGGCATATAGTAGGGCTAAATTTTGGGCAAATTTAGTGAAACAATAAAGTGCAAATGCTGTCTTCACTATAAAGTCTTCCCTGATTCCCTTGAGCCAGCAAAACAATCTCTCCCTAGAACTTCAACAGTACTATCTATAGTTCTGGTTTTTTATTTTTTTTTAAAGATTTATTTTTATTTATTTATACAAGCACTGGGTACGGTCAGAATCGTGGGAGGCTGAGAGAATTCACCAGAGCCAGAGCGGGGAGCAGAGCAGGCAGAAGGACCGAAGCACACTGCTGAGGGGAGCAGCGGGCGGCAGGAGAGGTCTGCACGCCATGTGGGACCCTCCTCCGGTGGCCGGGGAGCAGCCGGGGACCGAACTGGCGCTGCAGAGGCTGCGGGCAGCCTCACAACCCATTGCTCAACCGCTGCGCCACTGGGGAGGCCCAGTTCTGTTTTTTTAAAAAAACATTTTACTTTATTATTTTTTTAAAGATTTGTTTATTTATGCATACAAGAACTGGGGCACAGGCCAGAGGTGCAGCTGGTGAGAGGATTCACCAGAGACAGAGTGGGGAACAGAACAGGTAGACTGACTGAAATACACTGCTGAGGGGAGCAGCGGGCGAGACAGGAGAGGTTCTGCTATGCCATGTGGGTAGCTCCCTGGCCAGGGGCCGGGATCAAACTCTTGCTGCAGCAGCTGTGGACAGCTCCATAGTGCTGTGCTCAACCCCTCACGCTGCCAGGGAGGCCCCTGGTTTTTTTTTTTTTAAGATTTTTTTTTTAATTTATGCATACAAGAACTGGGGTGTAGGCCAGAGGTACGGGGGTAAAAGGATTTACCAGAGACATAGTGGGGAGCAGAACTGGTGGATTAACTGAAATACATGGCTGAGGGGAGCAGCAGGCGGGACAGGAGACCCACATGCTGTGCTATGTGGGTCAGCTCCTTGACTGGGGATTGAACTCATGCCATAGTGGCTGGCGATAGCTTGATAGTGCTGAGACTTAACCCCTTGCGCCACCAGGAAGGCCTTCCATAGACCTGTTGTTAACAATGGAATTCATAAAATTCCAATTTACACTTATTTATGTCATTTCACTTCCATTCCTGGATTGCAAGCTCTTTATACTAAGATCCAAATTTTTCCCAAACACTTATTTTGACCCTCTTTTAAGTAGATGCTCAATTTCTGAGGGTTGCATGAATAAACTATTTAATTGTGAATTACATGCCATGAGTAACTATTTTTTAACTTTTTATTGTGGAAAATTCCAAATACATACAAAAATAGAAAACATGAACACGTAAACTTCATGTATTCAACTTCCTACTTCAACAATTATAGCAAATCTTGCTTCAACAACCCCACTAAAATGGTTTTGCACCCCAATTCCAACATGGGAGTGGGACAGTTCCCACATATCCAAGCAATTCTTTTTTTATAAGATTTATTTATTTATGCACACAAGAACTGGGGTACAGGCCAGAGGTGCGGGCGGTGAGAGGATCCACCAGAGACAGAGTGGGGAACAGAACAGACAGACTGACTGAAATACACTGCTGAGGGGAGTAGCAGGCGAGTCAGGAGAGGTCTGCTGTGCCATGTGGGTAGCTCCTCCCTGACCGGGGATAGAACTCATGCTGGGGTGGCTGCGGTTAGCTTCATAGGTTGTATCTTAACACCTTGCACCACCAGGGAGGCCCCAAACAATTCTTGAACACCATCAGAATGTCCTACAATTCAACTCAATTCTTCCACCACCTACCCTGAGATAGCATCAGACTCCAAAGGTTAGGGGTTCAGTCCCACAAGACTACCCGGCACACGCTCTTCAGCTGCCACTCTCAAGTCCACCTGGGCTTCTAACAGACCAGCTACAGCTTGAAGGCACCAATGACCCTGCAGTTTGATTAATTTGCTAGGGTGGTTCACAGAACTCCGAGAAACATTTTACTCACTAAATCACCAGTTTGTTTTAAAAAGGTTTAATTCAGGGGCAGATGGAAGAGATGTACAGAGCAAGGTATGTGGGAGAAGGGGTGGAGTTTCCATGCCTTCTCTGTGTGTACCCCATAGCTCCACTTGCTCACCAACCTAGAAACCCTCTGAACCCCATCCTTTGGGTTTTTATGGCGGTGTCTTTACAAAGGCACACTTGATTAAACATTGGCTGTTAGTGATTTAACTCAACCTCCAACCCCTCTCCACTTCCCAGAGGTCAGCCCTCTAACCGAGTGGTTGCCTTTCCAGGCAAACAGTCCCATCCTTTGAAGAGTTCCAGAAGTCATCCATTAACATAACAAGAGACACCTTTATCACTCATCACAGGAAACAGCAATGGCTTTTAGGGGCCCTGTGCTGGAAATGGGACCAAAGGCCAAATACATAGTTCTTACCATAAAATCACAATATCACACCCACATACTTACTTGTGCCTTCCCTTATATCTCAAAGCAAATCATGTCATCATTTCACACAAAACTATTCCATGCAAATATACATTTCTAAAAGACAAGGAAGTTTTTTTGTAAAATATGATCATATGCAGTTTAATATTAACTATACTACGGTACCTGCCTGTGTTTGGGTTTGGCTGTTGAGTCTAGAATCAAATCAGGTTAAGACTTAATCATATCAGACCTCATAATTCCCCTGCTAATATATCCCTGATATTAGCATATAAATCAATATAATATCTATTATTCAACTCATTTATGTCCTTCATGATTGGATCCTCTCTATCTCACCAATCTATTCCCCACTGCTCTTCTCCCCACAAAACACACACACACACACAATTTATGCTCAAGGAATAGAAAGGACTTCTCATTCGTCAAATATGTCATGGTTTTTTACTCCTCTATACTTTTGCAAATATTGTTCTCTTCTCCACCTGAAATCACCTAATACCCCAAACCTAGAGGACAAATTCCTGTTTATTCTCCCAAGTGCTGATCAAATGACCTTCCCTATATCACACTATTTCCCTTTCTCTTTCCCAGTCAACAGTGGGTTCTGCACCAGCACAAGATCTGAGAAGTACAGAATGTGCAGCGTCTCCAAGAGGCTCCTGGTTTCACTGAGGTGATCATGACACCTCATCAATGATGAATCATAATTGCTTCCATTTGAAAACTCTAACGTGAGTCTCTTTCCAACTACTACTACCAGCAATTGCTTCAACCAGACCCTGAGCCTCAAATATGAAAGGAAACGTCCATCTCCTCAAATAAAGTGAAGACTGAGTTCCACATCCCCAGGTGAACACTAGTCCTGACTTGTGCTGACACCACCTCTGGTATTGCATCGAGACCCCAAAGATGGAGAAAATAGAATGTTTGAGTCAAATGTTACATTGCACTTACTTGGAAGGCTGATTCTTTCCCCTTGTCTTTCCTAACAGACAAGAATTGGGTATGAGATCTTAATGTTGCCCATGAAATGCTCATGCCAGGCAGTATGTTCTCCACCCCTAGAGTTGCCTGGGTTTCAACCCCCTGCCTAGATGGCAGAGCAAACAGCCTTGGCTCCCGTTAATACTTCTCCACCTCTTGAAAAATGGTCTTCCTCATCATTCACTTCTGTTCCCACTTTTCACTATCTCTACCAGGAGTGACTCACAATTCATATATATTCAAAATTCTCATAGCTGAGGGGGGAAATCTGCTGTGCAAGTTGTTGCTTCAGAATAAATTGTGTACATTAGAATTTCACACAAAGAAAAATCGTTGCTGGAGAATGGACTTTGGATCCCTTGGTGGGAGGCAGGACTAGAAGTGGAAGAAACCCTGGTGAAAAGTCCGTGCTTACACCTGGCGGCCCCAGGCCCAGTCCTGAACACTGGACCACTATCTTTTGCTGCTCAGAACAGGACCCCCGCCCACCTAACTCCCCCACTGTCCTGACCACCCTACTGCTGACCATCCCATCTCACCCCACTGTCCCAGCTCCAAAATGGAGTTTTCCTTCAGGGCCACCCTACAGGACTGATTTTGGATACGAGGGGAAACCTCTTCACTCCAGCAAACACACAATCAATTTCTCAATCTACAAATCTTGGAAGAGGTATGTAAGATCATCTTCACCAGGCCCCTTTTGTTAGGACTGACCTCTTACCTTCCCATGTAAGAACAAATAAAAACTGGTACGGAGGTCATGGGGGTTGAAGCACAGCTGAGAGAACAAAGCTCCCAGGGCTTAGATGGGAGCGCCACCTGGGCCAGCTTTACAGCCACTGTGACCATGGGGTACAATATTTGCACCAAGTGGCCCTCTAGATGCTGAAACAATGCACAGTGGCATCGGAGAAGCTTCTGGATTAGAGTCAAAGAGTCTTCCTATAATGAGGACTAAGGTCTGTGGCCAAAGTACTTATGGTACATTTGATGATTAAAAAAAAGAACAGCTGTTCTTCAGGGAACCTAAGATTTTATACATTCCACATACAATTTTTTCCCAGTAAAGAGTAAACTGCTAACTGATACACAAACATCTAACAACAATAGAAAAACTGGACTCACGTTTCTCTAATGCTGGTTTCCTAGGAGATGGATTCTTCTCTTCCTGCTCCTTTCCTGAATAAAAATGCAGCATAAAGTTCTGACTATAAATGTCTTATCTTAAGAAAGATCTTGCATGTTCTGCAAGACCAAGAAAATCCTAGAAAGAGAGAACAAGGAAATGAACATCAAGGTCTAGACACATGAGAAGAAAGAGGGAGCCGGCTTCACTCCCCCTCATAATGGGACCAATACAAAGAAGGGTCAGATGCAAAATTTCCTAAGACTGCTTCCCTGGGAAACACTTGCCTTCTGCCTCCCTGGAGCAAGGCAGAGAGTAATGCCACTCTTTCCTGTGGCTTTGATTCTGTAGAAGCTCCAGGTCTGCTAGGATATCACCTGAACCCGTATACAAGGGCAGAAGGAGAAAGACAAGAGAATCTGTTGGGAAAACAAAATGCAGATGCAGAGAAGCACACTGAGGTGCATATCAGACTCTCTCAAATAGTCCCTGGTATGTCAACAGCAACCAAAAATTTTCACAAGAATCCTCTGCCTAATAACAAGAGAAGAAAGGCAACAACTTTGAATTACAATCCTCATAATTAAAACTAAATAGGCACAAGGGCTTCCCTGGTGGCCCAGCGGTTGAGCGCTGGGCTGTGAAGCTGCCTGCAGCCTCTGCAGCGCCAGTTCGATCCCCGGCCACTGGGCGAGGGTCCCACATGGCGCAACAGACCTCTCCTGCCGCCCGCTGCTCCCCTCAGCAGTGTACTTCATCAGTCTGTCTGCTCTGCTCCCCGCTCTGGCTCTGGTGAATTCTCTCACCCTCCCGCACTTCTGACTGTACCCAGTGCTTGTCTAAATAAATAAATAAATAAATAAATCTTTTAAAAAATATAATTAAAAAAAAAACTAAATAGGCATGGATACAGGTGCTAAATGAAAAAGGAAAAAAGATCAATGAGAAATAGGCAAGAAAATAAAGCAAGAAAAAGCAAAATAAAGATTGAAACAGAAGGAAGCCACAATAGCTCCTTACAATAAAGGAAATACATAATTCAGACGGTTCAAATATGGTCCTTTCTGTACTCAGAAAGGGTTGAAATGTACCCTTTCTCTCACTCAAGTTACATGGGCTAAACCTCCCATGAAAGAAAAGAGTACAAGGCGTGCTCAAAGCCCTGTAGGTGAGGGTGCAAGTCTGGCACATTTCTTCCCACTCTGCCAAGCATGACTGGCTTCTGTGTAGGTTTTCTGAATCCCTCTCCTCTATCAGTCAGGGAAAGCTTTAGCCCAAGAGGAGCCAGAACAACAAAAGGAATGTTTTCATTTTTCTTTAGTCCAGTTTACTCTTTTTCTTATACCATTTGCATCTAAAAGAGAATCATTTTGGAAAAAAAGAAAAAATAATAATAAAAGAGAATCATTTTAGGCCTCCCTGGTGGCCTAGGGGTTAAGTCTCAGCGCTGTCACCACTTTGACTTAAGTTCAGTCCCAACCAGGGAGCTAACCCACATGGCTCAGCAGACCTCTCCTGTCTCCCCCACTGCTCCCCTCAGCAGTGTATTTCAGTAAATCCACCTGTTCTGCTAAATCCTCTCAGCCCTGCACCTGTGGCCTACATCCCAGTTCTTATATGCATAAATAAATAAATCTTAAAATATAAAATAGAATCGTTTTAATTTATAAAGGCCTGCCCAAGTCTCTTCTAATTTGGAATTCATAGATGGCTATTTGACATTCTATATCTGGGCATATATTAAATCGTTTGAAAATTTTAAAAGTTCCTTCTATTTTGTTTCAACAACATAAAAATTACAGTTCTCTGATCATTATTGTATCGAAATCCTACCTGGTAGCTACAATAAAATAAAGAAATCTTAGAATTTATATTCTTCCAGACCTGCTGTAGTTGATGCCAAAAGAATTAATTCCAAGTGAATCAAGACGTAAACACAAAATCTAAAACTATAAAACTTCTAAAATATGGGCCTCCCTGGTGGTGCAAGGGATTAAGTCTCAGCACTATGAAGCTATTGGCAGCCACTGCAGCACAAGTTCCATCCCCAGCCAGGGAGGTGACCCACATGGCACAGCAGACCTCCCCTGTCTCTCCCACTGCTCCCCTCAGCAGTGTATTTCAGTAGCTCTGCCTGTTCTGCTCCCCACTCTGTCTCTGTTGAATCCTCTCACCCTCCACACCTCTGGCCTACACCCCAGCTCTTGTATTCATAAATAAATAAAATAAATCTTAAAAAAAAAAAACCTTCTAAAACATAGGAGAAAATGTTCACCATTGTGGCAGGCATCTCTAAAATGGGCCTCAGGAATGCCCCTCCAGGGTTTACCACTCTCTGTAAGGGCCTCCCCTTGGTTGTGGGAGGGATTTAGTGACTAACGAATTGAATGAGGCAAAGGTCATGGGATCTCACCAGATTAAACTGTAGCACCGATGAGTGCACCTATACAGTGACATCATGGTCTATGCCAATATCAACTCCTTGAGATGTTGGGAAGGGTCATGGGGGAAGCAAGAGTGAATAAAAACTTCCTGTGTATTTCTTTGCAACCTCCTGGGAATCCATATTATTTCAAACTATTTCACAATAAGTGTTTTTTTTTTTTTTGATGAGTTAAAAGCAAAACAATCAAATAAGAATGTGGCTTCCATCTTGCTCTGAGCTGCTATGTTGGTAGCTGCCCTAGAACTGAGGGAATCTCCCAGCAGTCAGTAAAGAACTGAAGCTCTAGCTAGAACCCCTCAAGGAACTAAATCCTACCACATGTGAGTGGCCTAGGAAACAGGTCTTCCTTCAGATGAGTTGACCCTGACTACAGTCTCTTGAGAGACCCTAAGACAACCACCCACCTAAACTACTCCCAGATTTTTTGACCCACAGAAACTGAGAAAATAAGTATTTCTTCTTTTAAGTTACTACGTTTTGGGGTAATCTGTAATGCAGCAATCAGTACATAATAAGGTAAGCAAATGAGGTAAGCAAAATTTTCCTAAACTCCAAAAAGCATAAATAAAAAAGGGGGAAATGGGCCTCCCCGGTGGCGCAGCGGTTGAGCGCTGGGTTGCGAAGCTGCCCGCGGCCTCTGCAGCGCCGGTTCGATCCCCGGCTGGTCCCCGGCCACCGGAGGAGGGTCCCGCATGGCGCGCAGACCCCTCCTGCCGCCCGCTGCTCCCCTCAGCAGTGTACTTCGGTCCTTCTGCCTGCTCTGCTCCCAGCTCTGGCTCTGGTGAATCCTCTCACCCTCCCGCGCTTCTGACTGTACCCAGTGCTTGTATAAATAATAAATAAATATATCTTTAAAAAAAAAAAGGGGGGGGGGAAATGATAGATTGAACATTATCAAAATTAGTAACTTTTGCTTCAAAAGATGGTTTAAAAAAAAGACAAGCCACAAAATAGGAGAAAATAGCCATAATACATATGCTTGTCAAAGGATTTACACCCAGAATAAACAACTCTTAAACTCAAGACAAACGACCCTTTAAAATATGAGCAAAAGAGGGGCCTCCCCGGTGGCGCGGCGGTTGAGCGCTGGGTTGCGAAGCTGCCCGAGGCCTCTGCAGCGCCGGTTCCATCCCCGGCTGCTCCCCGGCCACTGGGGGAGGGTCCCACATGGCGCGCAGACCTCTCCTGCCGCCAGCTGCTCCCCTCAGCACGTACTTCGGTCCTTCTGCCTGCTCTGCTCCCCGCTCTGGCTCTGGTGAGTTCTCTCACCCTCCCGTGCTTCTGACTGTACCCAGTGCTTGTATAAATAAATAAATCTTTAAAAAAATAAAATAAAATAAAATATGAGCAAAAGAGTTGAAATGACATTTCATAAAAGATAAACAAATAAATTCAAAAAAGAAGGATGACTGAAATAAAAAAGACTGGCAATACCAAGTATTGGTGAGGATATGGAACAACTGGAATTCTCGTACATTACTGGTGAGGTCATAAAATGATGCAACCACTTGGGAAAAGAGTTTTGTAGTTTTTTATAAAGTGAAGCATATACTTAGCAGAAGACTCAGCAAGCCCACTCCTAGAGATTTATCTAAAAGAAATGAAAACATTTCATAGCAGCTTTATTCATGATAGCCTCTAACTAGTAACAACCCAAGTGTCCATCAACAGATAAATGGAGAAATAAATTGTGATATATCCCTACAATGCAACACTACTTAGTAATAAAAAGTAATGAATTACTGATACAAGCCATAATTGATAAATACAAAAAACATACTGACTAAAGAAGCCAAACACAAAGTAGTACCTATGATTTCCTTTAAATGAAACTCTAGAAGATACAAATTCTATGACAAAGAGCAGATCAGTAACCCTGACTGCAAAGAGGCTCTAGGAAACTTTTGGGCTGATAGAAGAATTCCATTGTGGTGGTGACTACAAGTATGAATAAATTTATCAAAATCTATACTTAAAATGTGTGTGCATTACTGCATTTAGTTGTAGATCAAGAAAATGTTAACTAAAAAAATTAATAAGCATACATCAAATTATTTGAAAATTTAAAACATCCCAACTACTTTCCTTCACCAATATAAAACTGATAGGACTATGATCATTATTATATCGAAAGCCCACCTGGCAGCTATAATAAAATTTAGAAATCTTTAATTTTATAATTTTCTTCGTAGATCCTCATTCCAGTCGCAGTCAGTCAAATATTTAAAGGGTAACTTACAACGCGCAACTCCCACGGAAAGAAGATATATTGTAAATAAGTTCAATGAATGAAAGAATTATTTATTTAATTCCCAACTTGAAGTTTCATCTTTACAACAACGCACTTGTGGAGTACTTATAATTCTAATTCTACTGAGAAAGAAGATGACAACGTCAGACTCTTCAACTCTAAATTCTGGAGATTTTCCTGACCTTGTACTGATGATTCTCCTATGCACGATTGCATCATTCATTCATGCTATTTAGTAACAGGCAGCAATAGAATAAAACAAGTGAAAACTACTCAAAAGTAAACTGATGAAAAAAAAAAAAGCCTTGAAATCCCATGAACTATGTTGCCTACCTTCATAAAAATAAGGTTAGAATCACAGAAGCGCTGCATGTGGAAAAGGCAGAGCAGCAAATCAGAAAGTTGGGCACGCAGATAAACACATGCGGGGACTTACCCCGGCGCTGCCGCTCCTTCCTGGGCCGCCACCGCCTCCAGGACTCCAGAAGCTGGAACCTTCGGACTGCAGAGGGGCCAAGGGCAGGCTCCGACGTTCAGCCGCGGAGTTCCGAGGGAGGAGACCTGTGGAGACCGGCAGAGCCTTTACGGAGCAATCAGACGAGATCTGCTGATGCGTGCAGTAGCTTCTGGTCGGTGTTGCAAGTGCTTTTCTAAACTGGAGACCGCATAGCTCTGCTTTGCAAAGCGGGGCTGTAAGAAGCCCGTGGCCCCGCCCCGGGGCGGGGCGCCCTGAGACCGCCTCCCCCGGCCTCCGGGCTCGGCGCCAGCGAGCCTCGACGTGCGCTCCGCCGTGCGCGCTTTCGCGAGGGGCCGCGCGCCACCTCCACCCCTCCCTGGAGGACGCGGGGACTTCCCACCTTCAGGAGCTGCGCCCCGCCGCCACCTGCGGTAAGAGAACGCGGGAGAAGCCAGGGGCCTCTGTACAAAGTGTGTACTTCAGGAAAGGCCGTTAGGGGGCTCTTGTGAAATCCACGTCGGGCGTTACGAGTAGGAATGTAGGTCCCAAAAGAACTTTAAAAAATACCTACGTTCGGACCTCCCTGTTAAGCACAGCACTGTGAAGCTGGCCGCAGCTTCTGCAGCACGAGTTCGAGCCCCGGCCAGCCAGGGAGATACCCACAAGGCGCGGCAGACCTCTCCTGACTCGCCCTAGGCGTCCCTCAGCAGTGTGTTTCGGTGGATCTGCCTGTTCTGTTCACCGCTCTGTCTCTGGTGAATCCTCTCACCCCTGCATCTCTGGCGTGTACCCCAGCTCCTGTATGCATAAATAAATAAATCTTAAAAAAAAAAAAAACCTACATTTACAACTAAAATGCAGAAAGACATGAGTGCCTAGAGGAATCTTTGCGCCCCCTTTCCGGTTTTGTTTTGTTATCTTATTTCCTTCTAAATGTCACTTACTCAACTATTACTATGTTTTGACTACAACAAATAAGGGGTTTTTACTTTGGGGTACAGCGGCTGAAGCTGGGCAGTGAGATTTAACTCTGAACCACTACCCAAAACCTCAGGTGCTGAGAATCAACTCTCCAGCTCCCCCTAGGCTGGGCGCTCGGGCAGAGGGGACACAATTACAGGAGTAGGACACTTTGGTCAAGGCATCCCGCCTTTTGCAACTTTTGAGAACACCCTTAAAAGCCAATTCTATCAGGAGATAGTGCTGATGGTCTTTGGTCAGGTGTGCCTTGGAAGTTCATTCTCTGATCTCGTTAGTGAGAAAAAGGTTGCCAGGTTTGGGACACACTAGGGCAATGCAGGTGAAATTTCATGAGACAGGTAGAGAGGCTGCTTCTACCAGCAAAGATGATTTATCAGAATTTAGGGCTTCAGTATCTCCAGCTTCATCAAGGTCTTCTCACACATCCCACTCCAAATTTCAGGATCCCATTCCTTCATCGTCAGTGCCATCACTTTAACAGCAGCTAAGTCTGTGAGGCTGAGTTCAGTTTGTATTGTAACTCACTCGCATAATGAGATTCTAGGTTTGGTTTTCAGCAATCTCTGCAGCGACAGGAGTGTGGGTCTGTTAAATGTAGCATATCAGACCCTACAGGGTTCCTTTCACATTAAACAAGAGCAGGGTGCTTGATCGCCCTGGGGTAATGGGTATACATCCTGAGGTATGACAAGAAGGGGGTGAGGAGGGGCGTTGACTTGATGTAATTTGCATCCCAGAGACTGATCAGTGGAATGCCTTAATGAAATTGGAACCATGGTGGGGTCGGGAGTATGGTTTACCTGTTCAGGGGACTCACCCTTCCTAAAGTCCTAAATAACATAATCATATTTTCAGTTTGACCCATCCTTTTCTTTGTTTCTCCTATCAATAAAAAGGCCAGGATCTTGATCTTCGAGCAGCATCCTGCATTGTACAGCTTGCTCCACCACTCCCGTTTCTTTGACAGTGTGGTGCTGCTGACACAATACAGGAATTGCATCTTTCAGCATAGAGATAGAGGTTCTCAAGTCATTAATGGGGCACTTGAGGTGGAAATTTGGACCCCTGGACTCGTTCTTTTCTTCCCCCAATTTGTCCAGTAACATTAGGAGCAACTAGCAAACCTCATATTCATTAGTATGACAAGAATGTTTGAGGTATAAACATGGCTACCCAGATCCTTGCCTCTTTTTTTAAAAGATTTGTTTTTATTTATCTATGCATACAATGACTAGGGTGCAGGCCAGAGTGCAGGGGGTGAGAGGATTCACCAGAGACAGAGTGGGGAGCACAACAGGGCAGCAGTGAGCGAGACAGGAAAGGTCTGCGACACCACATTGGTGTGCTCCCTGCTTGGAGATCGAACTCGTGCAGTGACTGCCGATAGCTTGATAGTGCTGAGACTTAACCCCTTGTACCACCACGGAGGTCCCCCAGATCCTTGCCTCTTATGTTTGATGAAGAGTATCCAATTGTATTTCATGTATTTCTATTGTCATATCCCCCTCTAATCACTATCTGCTATTTCTAGTGACTAGTCCCCATCCTCAGGTTAACTAGGGTCTCCATCTTGACCCAGCTCACTAGCACAGGCTCAAGAAGATTATAAGCATGTTATTATAGATAGCAAAAGATGTTCCTAACACCCAGGAAACCAATGGTTTTAGGATTTCTGTCAGGCAGCAAGGACAAAGACCAAATATTTATTTTTATTATACTGCAGATTTTTATCTCATTCCTTTCCAATATAAACTCCAAATGAATCAAAGATTAAAGTGAAAACCAAAACCCTAAAAATACAAAACATGAGAAATTTAAAATTTTAAGTGTGTAAGGCCTGTTTTAAATAGAATAAAACAAAATCCAGATGTCCGTAAGAGAAACGCAAAGATAAATCTGACCACCTGAGAAAAAACTTAATGTTTAATTGGAAAAAGAGGCATAAATACCAAATATAAACAATACTGGGACAAGTTAATTGCAACACAGAAAACATGAAGAGCTCCTTTAAATCTATAGGAAACCAAACAGAAAGACAAAAGACATGAATACACAGTTCACAGAAAAAACTACCAATGGCTCTTACATGTAATAAACATCAAACATCACTGTTCTTTTCTCCTCTTATCTGAGGCAAGGTCATAAATTCCAGTCTGCTTCCAATAGAGGCTGCACTTAAGATGACTGTGCAGACTCTCCTTTGGTCGATACCTCCAACTACAAGCAGGAGACATATATCCGTTAGTCTCCAGAATGATCTGTCCCAGACTTCTGTGACAACACCATTAGGGGTGTATGGTTGGTACATCCAGGTCAAAGTGGGTATCGGGCCCTAGGCATCAATATTATAAGTAAGCACCACCTTCATCTGGGATGTGTATCCTGGAGTGGGACTGCCGACAAGTGGCTATCACCTCTGATGCCCTCTTCTGGGGTGACTCCCTCTATGAGGCTGTGGGGTAGGCGATTTTTCCCCAAGCAAATTTAAAGATAAAAGGTCTTCTCAGCAATGCTCCCAGGAAGCATTATAATCATGAAGACCTCGTTGTCACTTCAAGTGGGTGAAGCTTGTTGGATGGCTTCTGGTGGTCATCTGAGTCTTACTTGTTCAATATTGTATCAGACGAAGAGAGGCCAACTCAACTGGGCAGCACATTCCACAAAAATGACACTCTCTCTGGATTCGTGGCTTCTCAGTTGGTGGTCTCTTCAAGAGATCCCATGTTCCATCTGACCACAGCAAATTTGGCCTACATCTTCTGAAGGGCTAACTACTGTTCTGTGTTCACAGTATCTTTGCGTAATGGTCCCAGTCGGCCTCTACGTAAATGCAGGTCAACACTTTCCAGCTTGAGTGATTGCTCTTTGTGCCATGCCAAGGCAGTACTCTTGTCTTCTTTACAAACTGGATTATTGGCCCTGTTGGCAAGGGCACCGCCCATCTTGGTGGACAGTGCAATGCCATCTTGGCCTTAAACACCAGAAACTTTCTTCACAAATAAGAAATAAGCTTTGATTATTTCAACAGCCTTAGCTCTATCAACCATTTGGCATTGTCTTCTTTTCTGACACTTGATCCAATAGTTCAGCAAGTCTTTTGACCCCACCTTGGGTGGACTGTGTGGCTGATTGGTGGATTTCCATCAGGAGGCCAAGGCGACACTCAAGACCTCAGGCGTTATGTCTAAGGAACCAATTTGACCCCAGCTTCACTCTTAATAAACAAAACTTTAATACCACTTTCACCTGTAAAATTGGCAATGATTGGACATTAAACACATTGAAGGACATACTTCTGGTCCTTTACCAATGTATATGTTTTGGGGGAGATTTAATAAAAACAAGACACTGGACTAATTTGTGTATTTTTATAGTCTCTCATATATACTTGTGTTCCCCTTTTATGAATACATAAATGTCAACCAGTAGGTGACTGGACTATTTTGTCATTCTTAGAAAAAATACCAGACACTGTTTAGAAGAATGCAGAATCACTATTTGCATCAAGATGATACACTCTCCCAGCTACTTTTAAGTATAATATAACTATAGTATATAAATATCGTATTATAAAATGCCATTTTAAGAAAATGCTCATACATACAAGTGTATATATATATTCTTAGCACCTGGATAATTCAGAATGTGTAAAGGTAACCTTATGGAAGAAGTTGAACTAGAGGAGGGTTTACTTCTCACCATATACTTTTGGCAATTTCTGAGTCTGAGCAATTTTCCTATTAACTATTAAAAATAAAAACTTTAATGACTATTTAGATACTAGGAAACAACTGCACACTTCTTCAGAGTTTTTTTAATCTTAAAAAGGAATTCCCCTAAAGGTTGGACACCTGCTCATGTTTTTGAGTTTTTAAAGATTTATTTATTCATACAAGAGCTGGGGTGCAGGCCAGAGGTGTGGGAGGGGGACAGTGAGAGAATTCACGAGAGACAGAGTAAGGAGCAGTACAGGTGGACTGACTAAAATACACTGCTGAGGGGTGCAGCGGGGGAGACAACAGAGGTCTGCTGCACCATGTGGATCAGCTCCCTGGCCGGGGACCAAATTTGTGCTGCAGTGGCTGCCAATAGCTTCATAGTGCTGAGACTAACCCCTTGCGCCACCATCGAGGCTCAAGTTTTTGAGTTTTTAAACCTGCCTTTGTCAGTGCACAAACAAAGGGTACCAAGGTACCCCAAACCTTTATGGGATGAAAGTTCTAAAAGGGATGCAGCCATCTGCATGCACAAAGACAAAGGAAGCATACTTCTTATGTGAAAGATTTTTAATAGAGTCCGTGTGGGAAGAGAGAAAAGTATTGCAAATAAGTTTCCCAATAAAACAAAAAATTACCCATCCCCCGTCGGCAAATGTCCAGCCCAACAGGACTGGCTCAAAGCTCGGCCTCCTGAGGTCCAAAAGCTTGCCACAAGACTAAGGTACCTTCTGGCTGGGAATCATAAGAAAGTAGTTAGGCAGGTCCCAGAGAGCTGGGACAGGAGACTCAAAATTCAAAATGAACCACATAATCCACCATGAAGTGAAGATAACGGGCTGCCATTGTCGCTGCCAAGGAATGGGGGTAGCTTCCCCTAGTGTCTCTCACCCACGTGTCGCTTTCTAGTGTTTCTACGTGTCTCTCCTCCTCCTGTCTCCTCCTGGCACTGTTAAGGTGCGAGCGATAGCCGGAAAAGCAGGCACACAAGAGCATGCACATGTTCAACCATAAGCAAACACTGTGTTTATTTAATTCCAGCTCTAGTTTCCAGCAGCCCTCCGCCTGTTCAGGAAGTCAGGTTCAAGGTATGGTGGGAGTTGTGATTCTCCCAGCCCCTTTGGCATGTGGATGGGGGAAGGGGGGGGTGTAGTCTAAAAAGCTTTGGGGGTGGATTGTACTAACACCTTGAAGACCTAAGCCCTAAAGGTAGACTGACTCCTGCTTCTTCCTCAGCTATCATCGCATCCATGCTGTAGCTTTTTTTTTTTAATAACTTTTAAAAAAAGATTTATTTATTTATGCATACAAGAACTAGAGTACAGGCCAGAGGTGTGGGGGGTGAGAGGACTCACCAGAGACAGAGCAGGGAGCAGAACAGACTGACGAAATACACTGCTGAGGGGAGCAGTGGGCGAGACAGAAGAGGTCTGCGCACCATGTGGGATTCTCCCTGGCCGGGGATCGAACTCGTGCTGCAGAGGCTGCGGCTATTTCATAGGCTGCATCTTAACCCCTTGTGCCACCAGGGAGGCCCATGTATGCTGTAGCTTTCTACAGGCCCCTAGCATTTGCGGCTTTGCATTATATCTCCTAATGCTCCCTAAGTTTAAAGCACCAGGGATCCTAGAGAAAGGTCCTTAGATTCACCTGTGGGTTCCTTTCGTACCTGGAACGCCGTCGCGCACTCCGTACTTAGTCATGAAATCTCTAGAGAAAGGAATAAAAGCAGCAAGGGGAGGCGAGCGGGCCAACCTCGCGAGCAGGGGACCGAGGCGGCCCACCCTGGGCCCTGCGGTCAGTACCTCCAGGGACGCGCCGCCTGCTCTCCAGTCGCGCCAGATGCGCGGCCCACAGGCCAACCTCGCGCAGAGCGGCCCAGAGACCCCGCCCCGCTGACGTCCTCGGGTCCCGGGCCGCAAATCTGGGTCCTGGCCCGGGCGACACCGGAACCCCGCGAGCCCTACAGCAGGGCACAAGCTCCGCCCCCGCGCCATGGCGCCGCGGCTAAGGGACGAGGGGCGGGGCCACGAGCGACGGTGCGGCCGCGGCCCAATGAGCGGCGTCGGTGCGGCCGCGGCCCAATGAGCGGCGCCGGCCGACCTGCGGCCCAATGGCGGCGGCGCGCGGTCACGCAGGGGGCGGGGCGGGTGCGCCCGACTTTTCCAGAAGACCCGGATCGCTCTTCTCGGCCACGCTGAGCCGGCTTCGGGCGTTCCGCGCGCCGCCTCCCCTCCTCTTCCTCTGTTGGCTCAGCAATGGCGGCCGTGAAGACCCTGAATCCCAAGGCCGAGGTGGCTCGCGCCCAGGCGGCGTTGGCGGTCAACATCAGCGCGGCCCGGGGACTGCAGGACGTGCTGAGGACCAACTTGGGGCCTAAGGGCACCATGAAGATGTGAGGCGGGGCCGCGGGGACGGCCGGGGGGGACCGCGCGCCCCGCCGGCCTGCGATCGGGGCCCGCCGCTTCAGGGCCTCTGCGCCCGCTGCTGGGGCCCTTCTTCTCCCGGGCCCCCGGCTCGATCCTATTTCCCACCCCGGCCATTACCGCTGGTGATCGATGCCGTCTCCACGGAGAACAAAGCTGCCCGCGTGCGCAGCGCACCCCACCCTCTGGGACTTCAGCGACCTGCAGGACTAGGGGAACTCTGAGGGAGGGGGTGGGCACTGCACCACTCCTGCTGCCGCCGGGAGAGGAACACCCCCGGGGCCCCCCCAGCTCCCTAGGACCGACGTGAAACCCGGGTTTTTGTGGGACTCTTTAATTTGGTCTCTTTAAAAAAAAGTCACATTGATTGCTTTCTGTCCATTGAACAGGCTTGTGTCTGGTGCTGGAGATATCAAGCTTACTAAAGATGGGAATGTGCTCCTTCATGAAATGGTGAGAGGCTGCTATATTAGGTCAAAAATGTCTTGGTTTTCTGTGGTGCGTTGATTCGTAGGAAGATTTTTAACGTTCATTCCCAAGGTGGAAAGAAAGTGCACTTATCAGCTCACAGCAGATACTCTGTCTTAGTGTGGGGAGAGTTGAAAAGAAATAGGAGTAATAGCACTGACAGCCCTATTGCTGTTACAGCAAGGAGCCTAGGAGTCTGGTAGGCTTGTTTTTGAATACCTACTCTTTTGCAGTTACATTCTTTGTTAAAAGATTGTAATTATGAGACTAATGTAAATTCTGGAAAACTGAGAACAGTTGGTACAATAAGGCAAAATGCCACAGCATGGATGGTTACCCATTGTTTCTGTTTAAAACATAGGTTCTCCTCTGTTACGTCTCATTTCTCCATCTTCAGTGGGTGAAGAGATCAAATTCTTTGCCATTTTTAAAGTCCCCATGATCAAAACTATGAGATTATTTTGAGGAACAATGTTTTAGTCATTTCTAAATTCCCCAAGCCTAGCAATCCAATTCTATGAAAAGAAAATGACTTGACTGTGTTTGAGTTCAGAATAAAATTTAGGATTTTGATAGTAATATATCATGCCTTTAACATCTACATATCTGTAAATATTTTCACTAAGGGATAGCTAACCTAGAATATGTAGATTTTGTTTGTTTATAATGGGCTAAACTGTGGCCTGTGCTAAGAGAACAATTGGAGTTATAGTCTAGTATTGATGTCACAAAAGCTGTACCTATATGGCTTTTTTTTGTACATTAGGCATTTATAATTTAACAAGAAGTTATAAAGTGAACACAATGAGAAGTGTACAGTATCACCTATGTAGTATTCTTGCCAAAACACCAGCTAATTTAGATAATGAGAGAAGTCTGCTAAATGACTCCCGGAATTCTGAAAACTGTCAGTGTTCCCAAAGAGGAAGTGCTGGGAAATTGTTCTAGATTAAAGAAAAATAAAGAGACATAAAACCAAAAAGGAAAAAAGAAACAAAAAGTAGTGCGGTAGTACAGGTGCCTTTTTGGGGATCCTTTATAGTTAAGACTTTGTGGGGGACATTGGAGATAAGAACATCCTGGTTTTCCCAAACCTATCTATATATAGTGATGAGGCATCAACTGATATTTGCTACAAGGGCAGTTTGGGTTTTTGTTTGTTGGATTTTTGGTCAATGCCAGATAATAGTGGAGGCTGCCAGACTTTCAGTTTAGCAGGTTCCTGGCTTAGTCTCACAGAAGAAAATAGACTTGTCAAAGAGGCATGCATGCCTTTGAAATTTGTTACTGTTACTTTTTTAGCTCATAAACTTTACTGATCCTCAGATTTCCTCGTCAATAAAGTGGAGATAATCTGAGAAGTAAATAAATTATACAGTCACAAACTGATATGCAAAATCAGTTAATAGTAAGATTTTAATCAAAGTTATAATACAGTTGAAAACTAGAACAATTTGTGCAGATAGTTCTTAAAGAACCCTTCATACATTTTACTTAAGGTATATTTGGGCTGCTTCATGTTAAGTTTAAGAATTTTTTTTTTTTATTTCAGCAAATTCAGCACCCAACAGCCTCCTTAATAGCCAAAGTGGCAACAGCCCAGGATGACATAACTGGTGATGGTACCACTTCCAATGTCCTAATCATTGGAGAGCTGCTGAAACAAGCGGATCTCTACATTTCTGAAGTATACATGATCTTGTGTTTCTGTAAACTTTATTGTGTGGGGGAAGTAATTTGAGATTTATTTTTATAGATTCATGTGTTAATAGTAACTGAGGGGGCCTCCCCGGTGGTGCAGCGGTTGAGCTCTGACTTGTGAGGCTGCCCGCAGCCTGTGGGGCACCGGTTCAATCCCCGGCTGCTCCCCGGCCACCAGAGGAGGGTCCCACATGATGTGCAGACCTCTCCTGCCGCCCGCTGCTCCCCTCAGCAGTGTGCTTCGGTCCTTCTGCCTGCTCTGCTCCCTGCTCTGGCTCTGGTGAATTCTCTTACCCTCCCGCGCTTCTGACTGTACCCAGCGCTTGTATAAATAAATACATCTAAAAAAAAAATTAGTAACTGAGACCATATAGTCGAATGTAAAGTTCAGGTGGCTTAAATTTGAGAACTAGTATCTTTTATCCTGGTCTGACACAAATTTATTATGCTTTTGAACAGGTTTTAAGGAATATTCCTTGCCTGAAAGTTTTTTATCTATTTGCATGGCATGCATGATTTAAATCTATCTTATCTTATCACATCAATTAATACGATGTTATGGACTGCGCAATTTTATAAGGAAAAAAACAACCAAAACTTTAAAATTTAAGAATTTCACAACATTTTTAGCCCTAAATAGTTTCAAGGTTAGAGCTTCCCTGGTGGCACAAGGGGTTAAGTCTCAGCACTATGAAGCTATCTGCAGCATGAGTTCGATACCCGGCCAGGGAGCTAACCCATATGGTTAAGTTGAACTTAACCTTGGTTTCATCTAAAAGTCTTATTCAAATAACTTAAATAAAGCTTGTGGTATGAAAAATCAAGACCTCAACCTGTCTTGCCTGCTGTTCCCCTCAGTAGTGTATTTCAGTAGATATGCCTATTCTGCTCCCCACTCTATCTCTGATGAATCTACACACACACACACACTGCTCTGGCCTACACCCCAGTTCTTGTGTGCATAAATAAATAAAATAAGGTTTTATTCAAGGTTAAAACAAACTTCGGTGAGTACTAATCTGATATGGGAGAATTTCTGGGACGAGAAAATAAACTCTTCACTCCCCTTTTATTTTTATTATTAATGATGTAATTTCAGAATACCTGTAGAAAAGATAATGGTTCTGTTAACTGCAAGTTGTTATGACACAGTTTGGAGGTTTTTGGTATTATTCTTTGTGGTTTGCACAGTGAACAGCCGAGTGTGCTTTATAGTTCTCTTGGCTTTGATTCTGTGCTAGAGCAATGTCTGTTCTTTACCTCTGCATTGAAAGGACTACTTATCCTTTTAAATGTATTCAGAAAGTCAGCACATTATATTAATTTACTTAAATTTACTTGAAAAGGTAGGAAGTCATCCAGAATGTCCCTTCAAAAACTACCTTTATCGTGAACAATAGTTGCATTTAATTGAAGAACTCCAGTATCAGTTGTGATCTTGTAATGTGTGGGTATTATGTGTAAATTACAGGGTCTTCATCCCAGAATTATAACAGAAGGATTTGAAGCTGCAAAGGAAAAAGCACTTCAGTTTTTGGAACAAGTCAAAGTAAGCAAAGACATGGACAGGGAAACACTTATAGATGTGGCTAGAACATCTCTACGTACTAAAGTTCACGCTGAGCTTGCTGATGTCTTAACAGAGGTAGGTATGAAATTTGCTGTGTGTCTGCTATAGTATATCTGTATAGAAAACCCCAGTATTTACCAATTCCAATTACAGAGTATAATCTGAAGTCTTTGCAGTACCATACTATTGTGAATAAGTAGGTTTATTTTTGATAACCTGATCTATGCTTCTAAAAAGTAAACTGAGAAAAGCAGATAACATATCTATCAGGTTATAAAGATGTAATTGGAGGGCCTCCCCGGTGGCACAGCGGTTGAGCGCTGGGTTGCGAAGCTGGCCACAGCCTCTGCAGCGCCACCGGTTCCATCCCCGGCCTCCGGGCGAGGGTCCCACATGGCACGCAGACCTCTCCTGCCGCCCGCTGGTCCCCTCAGCAGTGTACTTCATCATTCTGCCTGTTCTGCTCCCTGCTCTGGCTCTGGTGAATTCTCTCACCCTCCCACGGTTCTGACTGTACCCAGTGCTTGTATAAATAAATAAATATATCTTTTTTTAAAAAAAGACATAATTGGAGCTTTCATCAAAAGGTTTATAAAGGAAGATTTCATTTTTAAAAAGTCTGTTTAAACTTCTGAAGAGGTAGCAACAGTAGTGTCTTCACTTATGCAAATCAAATTCACTTAATAGTTATACTCTATTGTAGGCAGTTGTGGACTCCATTTTGGCCATTAAAAAACAAGGTGAACCTATTGACCTCTTCATGGTTGAGATAATGGAAATGAAACATAAATCTGAAACTGATACAAGGTAGGTGGTAAAATGCTATGAAGCGTGTTCACGGATTTTTAGGTTGTTTATAATACATACTTTTTGGCTGTTTTTGGTTTTTTGGCTTTTTGTCTTTGACTAAATGTGTATTGCCAAGATAGTGTTTTATTTACTCTGTAATGTTTCCTCTTGAAATTGGCATGTTTATGCTCAGACCAGTTCTGAAAAGTAAGTTCTATCATTCACTTGGCATTTATTGAACTGTTGGATACAAAATATTCCAGGTGTGGGAGGGGAGGGGCTGTTGGAATTCTTTTATTAAATTTTTTTTAATTTGAGGTCCTAATTTGAGAAAATTTTTTAGAGGAGGTGATCACAATTTGATAGCCTACCAATTGAGATTTCCTCTGCATAATTTTCTGTGTAGATAGGGTTGTCTGTTTTGTTCTTGGAATGTTCTGGAGTACTACTTTTTCACAATTGAACTTAACCTTAGTTTCATCCAAAAGTCTTACGCAAATTACTTAAATAAAGCTTAAGGTATGAAAAATCAATGTAGTCCCATATTCAGTATTTTAATTTGTTGTTCTGTGTTATATCCCATCAATAAATATTATTTTTATGTGTTGTTACAGCTTAATCAGAGGTCTGGTTTTGGACCATGGGGCACGACATCCTGATATGAAAAAAAGAGTAGAAGATGCATACATCCTCACCTGTAATGTGTCATTAGAATATGAAAAAACGTGAGTTTATACTCCTTTACAAATGAAATAGAGAATAAAGGGACTGGGGAAGTCACTTTGTGAGACTCAGTTTGCCTACTGTAAGGATAATAATTCCCCTTTCTGTAACTACTTTTATTTTTTTAATAGAGAAGTGAATTCTGGCTTTTTTTACAAGAGTGCAGAAGAGAGAGAGAAACTAGTAAAAGCTGAAAGAAAATTCATTGAAGATAGAGTTAAAAAAATAATAGAACTGAAAAAGAAAGTTGTCGGTGATTCAGATAAAGGATTTGTTGTTATTAATCAAAAGGTGAGAAAGAAATTTTGATTTTTGTGAACTAGTGTGTGTCATTTTTACTCTTAACGTAAAAGATACTGAAAACTGAAATTTTTGCTTTTATTGCAGGGAATCGACCCGTTCTCCTTAGATGCTCTTGCTAAAGAAGGCATAGTGGCTCTGCGCAGAGCGAAAAGGAGAAATATGGAAAGGTATAGCTTGAGTGGTGTGAATTTTACTTATTTTGCAAGTTCACTGGGCTGATCCCTGTTTCCCTCTACTTATTTTTGCATCTTTTATTTTTTTATTTTGATAAATTAGTTGGTCTTCAATTAACATTGATAGATTTTTGAAAACTGCAGCTTTAAGCTTAATGCCGTAGACTAAAAACAGTCTCAGAAAAATGTTTTGTTCAAGTTGACTGAGATATATTTATTTTTAAATCACGAAAATAGAGTACATATTTTTCTATGGCAAGGATCAGCATCGAGGTGTTTCAGAGAAATAACTCCCAAAGAGCTCACCCACAAAAAAGCTCTTGTCCACCTTTAGAGAAGTGCTTGCTGACTTGAGAGGAGTGGCTTGAATAGAAGCTCAGGAGAAAAAGATTAGGCTTCAGCTGGTTGATGGTGAATGAAAAGGTTTAAGTTAAAATACATTTTAGAATACAATTTTATTAGTTCTGAAATAGTACAAAGTTACTAATTTCCTTAAGTGTAACTAAAAATATCATACTTCTCAAAACCTTTTAATATATTTCAGGATGACACTTGCTTGTGGTGGGATAGCTCTAAATTCTTTTGATGACCTAAATCCTGAATGTTTGGGACATGCGGGACTTGTCTATGAGTATACATTGGTAAGTATATTTTCTTCCCAAAAGTAATAAAATTGTTGGGGGGGGGGGAGCAGTGGTCATGAATTCTTCAGTAGTAAAAATTGGTTCAAATTAGGAATAAATTTTGCTTTGTTCAGTTTACATGATGGAAAAGTCACATTTCTCTTAACGATTTTTCAAAAGAAATAATTAGCTTTAATGTGGTCAGTGTTAATGCCTTGTAAATAGGCTGCTTATCAATTCTCCGTAAATCCCTCTTGTTCATATTTTATGCAGCTATATCCTATTCTTGAAAATTTATGTCTCTTTCACATAGGGAGAAGAGAAGTTCACCTTTATCGAGAAATGCAATAATCCTCGCTCTGTGACATTGCTGGTCAAAGGACCAAATAAGCACACACTCACTCAGATCAAAGATGCGATAAGAGATGGCTTGAGAGCTGTTAAAAATGCTATTGATGACGGTAGATCTTTATTTTAATTGTATTCTTCTTGCTGGTCTAAAAGGCATGGCTGAATACTGTGTTCTTTTTATCAGTAATTTACACAGCCAGACACCATGCAAAAGTAGTTTTCCCTTTGAAATGACTGATGGTATGTTAAGTTTCGTCATGGCATATCTTTATTAAAAGTGGATACAAGTAAGTGGACTAATACTGAGAGCTTCCAGGTCCTAGTTAAACTGAAAATCTGTTATGTTGCTTGTATTGTTTTCAGATATAATATTAAAATTGCTGTGATTACAGTCAATTCTTAAGAAATTAATGGCTTTTATGTATGTGTTTTAATATTTTTTCTTTTAATTGACCTGTTTTAATTTCTTTGCGTTAGCTTAGCATTTCTCTTTTCCACCCACCCAACAGGTTGTGTAGTGCCAGGTGCTGGTGCAGTGGAAGTGGCAATGGCAGAAGCCCTGGTTAAATATAAGTCCAGTGTAAAGGGCAGAGCCCAACTTGGAGTTCAAGCATTTGCTGATGCATTGCTCATTATTCCCAAGGTATGAATAGCAATCACTTTCCTAAACTACACTGAAACTATTCAACTGATGAAACCTTTTTGATAATGTAATGTGGGTTTTCTCTTAATGTGAATTTTACATAACAAGTTTCATTGGTTTTTCTTTTTAATACTAAGTACGTATCCCTCATTATCCAAATGTATTTGGTTCCTCTGGAAAGTAGACTTGAATATTTGACAATTAAGAGGGTTTGTGGTGTAGGTGTTGCACTGTTGTACAAGCTTGCACTTGTATTTGTATTAGTTAAACTATCATCAGTATCATGATTCACTGTCTCGTGCTCATTTGGGTATATCGTTTACGTCCAGTGTATTTCCAGGTGGGATACATAGAAAGTTGATCAGTAACACATCTAGTTATTCAGTGAAGGGGGAATATAAATACTAGTCCAATCTTCATTCAAAAGAGTGTTTTGTTAACCAGAAATACTAATCATTTATTATAGGTTGTCAATTTTTAGGTCCTATGTTTAAATATTAATTGTTTATTTTAGGTTCTTGCTCAGAACTCTGGTTTTGACCTTCAGGAAACACTAGTTAAAGTTCAAGCAGAACATTCAGAATCAGGTCAACTTGTGGGTGTGGACTTGAACACAGGTAAGAGAATAGAACTATTTGTAAGGGTAGAAGTAGATGATATGGGTGAGGTAAAATCAGGAGAACAAAATTGGAGACTAAAGAATGTAGACTCCTCTTGAGGATAATGGTAAGCTCATTTTGGCCAGATTATAGTTAAAGTTAGTCTGTACTGTAATAAATGAGAATGTGTCCAGAAAAATGGAGATGTTTAAATATTTAGTAATCAAATAGGGCATTCTTAATCACTGTCTTCAAGTAGAAATGAACCACTAATCAAAGATCCTGTGCATAGAACTCAGGGTTTAGAGTACCAAATTGACTAATTGGGGAACTGTGATTGTCATAGTTAATATTAGAGAAAGTGAGAGTAATTTGTGATGAGCAAAGCAATAGCACAAAGTAGTCTACTCCTTTAGATAGCTTTCTGATCTTAGGCTGTTGTAGTGTTAAGAATAATGGGTTCGGGCTTCCCTGGTGGCACAAGGGGAACTTGCACTATGAAGCTTACACTCTGAAACTATCAGCAGCCACTACAGCACGAGTTCAATCCCCAGCCAGGGAGCTAACCCACATAGCACAGCAGACCTCTCCTGTTTCGCCCACTGCTCCCCTCAGTGTATTTCAGTAGTTCCACCTGTTCTGCTTCCACTCTGTCTCTGAATCCTCTCGCCGCCCGCCGCCACCACCACCACCCTGCACCTCTGGCCTACATTGCAGCTCTTATATGCATAAATAAATAATTTTTTTTTTTTTAATTGTTACTTTTCAGGTGAGCCAATGGTAGCAGCAGAAGTCGGTGTATGGGATAACTATTGTGTAAAAAAGCAGCTTCTTCACTCATGGTAGGTTTGGGAAAGCTAAAATAAAATAATCTTTACGGAATTGCCATTCTTTCTTAATTGGGTATGTTCTATTTAATTACCTTTCCCCTTCAACCCCCATAATAATATAGAAACTGGAACTAGGCCTGTGTTTAGGGGAGAAATGGAATATTTAGTTGGCTGTAATGTGCACAATTTAATTGGAAATTGAGTTGAATTAGGATCTATATATCAATCTAATCATCTGATTTTTTTAATACCCTCTTAGCACTGTGATTGCCACCAACATTCTCCTGGTTGATGAAATCATGCGAGCTGGAATGTCTTCTCTAAAGGGTTGAATTGAAGCTTCCCATGTATCACCTGAAACATGAAGACTCAACAGAGTGATCCTAAGATAATACAGCTATGGAATTTTTGTCCGAGCTTCAAATGATTTTCAAAGGAATTTTCTTTTCCCATATGAGAAAAAAAGGAGGAAAACGCTGGCACCTACTCAAATTCTCAAGTTCTGAAATTATACTTACAGTATTTTTTTAATTGCACTGAAGTATATACACATAAAGCAGCCCATTTCTACCCAATGACCACGATGTTTTGTTTTAGCTTCAGTGACATAAAAATACATGTCAGATAAGCATATGTTATCTTGTTATTAAATATTCCTTGAAAAATTAATGGTTTAATAATTTCTTCTAATGTATTTTAATTTATCCAATAGTTCCCTGTTAAGCATTTAAGTTTAAATTTTTTATGCTAATATAATACTTAAGTAATGTAAGATTTTGAAAGCATCCCTGTTTACTTGGTATAAATTCCCGTGAGTAAAACTCATTGGATCAATTTAGACTTTTCTTGCTTCTGAAGTAGCTTTGCTAAAATGCTCCCCAAAAAGTTAATTTGTAGTGGGTAGAAAGATGGGTGAACTAGAGAAGCTGTAGGACTACAAGAGCTACAACAATTATAACGTGGCAAATAGAAATAGTGGCAGAGGCAAACAATACTGCTGAGGGCCTGGTGACTAACAGGCGAGGTAAAAAAGAATTCAAGCAGGCCATATTTTTACACCTCTGAACCTTTGCTTATGCTGCAGTATCCATCCATCTCAAATCCTCTATTGTCTTTTTCTAACCCAAATTACTGTTCTACATATTTAAACAAATTTGTTTTTATACAGTTGGTATATCTTTGCAGTCCTTCAAGATGAAGTTGTATGTTGCTAAGCTTTGTATTTTGAGGAGTTGGCAATTGGCCTTCAGTGAGTGTGCAATAAATGTTAAGTTGAAAACTTTTCTGTGATCTTGCAGTGGTATTCCAGGAACAAAAGGAATCTGAATGTACTTAGGGTGGAAAATGAACCCAAAAGCTCACAAGTTATGAGGGAGACTCTGAAATGGCAGAGCCCCTCAGCACTAACCCAGAGAAAACTGCCTTTTAAAAATTCAACTGGCTCCATAGGAAATTGAGGTCCCAGCAACCACCTTGGCCACCTGACTAAATTCCTTGCTGTCGGCTATTGCTAGGCTGGGGGCCTTTTAAAAGGGCAGTGCGCAAGCGCGTGCGTGGCGCATGCGCAACAACCGACATTGTGTATTGAGCTGGTGCTTCCGGGGCGCACGTTCGCGCGATGAGCTCCTCGCTGCCGCTGCTCTTGCTGCTGTCGCTGCTGCCCGGCCCGTGGCTCGCGGCAGGTCAGTGTGCCGGCCGGGCCTCTTCCCCCGCGCGCCGTTTGTTCGGGGAGGCCCCACGAGGGGTGGCGCGCCCCCAGACTGGTCTCTTGCCGGCTTCCTGGATGGGCTTGGAGAGGCCGGCGGCGCTTCGCGAAGGCGGCCAACTTGGGGTGTTGAACAGTTCATATGGTTGTAGCACTTACGTTTTACTTTTAGCTCAGTATTTTGGAATCTTTCAACCACAAAAAGTAAGAGAGAGGTAACCAGCCCTCCACATGCCTGGCACCCGGTTTAAACAGCTGTCAGTGTACAGTTAATCTTGCATCTTTGGCATCCCTCCACTTGTCCCCTTCGCTTCCATTTTTAAGTAAATTCACACACAAGATTTTATTCATGAATATTCAGTTTAATAGCAAAAAGACAAGAAGTCACTAAAAAAATTTTTCCCACCTTAAAAATTAATAGTACGGGGCCTCCCCGGTGGCGCGGCGGTTGAGCGCTGGGTTGCGAGGCTGCCCGCGGCCTCTGCGGCACCGGTTCGATCCCCGGCTGCTCCCCGGCCACCAGAGGAGGGTCCCACAGGGCGCGCAGACCTCTCCTGCCGCCCGCTGCTCCCCTCAGCAGTGTGCTTCGGTCCTTCTGCCTGCTCTGCTCCCCGCTCTGGCTCTGGTGAATTCTCTCACCCTCCCGCACTTCTGACTGTACCCAGTGCTTGTATAAATAAATAAATAAATCTTTAAAAAATACATAAATAAATAAATAAATAAATAATAAAAAAATTAATAGTATGCCTTAATATTTTCAGATTCATCTGTTATGAGTTTTTGAAATTATTTTCTGGATTAGGGTCAAAATAAAGTTCATATATTGCAATTCTATGTTGTTTCTTAATTTTCATTAATAAGATTTTCCTGCTTATTCTGTTTTTTCCTCTTGAAGTGATTGAAATCATCTGCGTGCGTGTGTTAGAATGGGAAGAGGGCCAGAGATAGGATCTTTTTTTATTAAAAAAATTGTTTTTATTTATTTATGCATGCAAGAACTGGGGTGTAGGCCAGTGGTGTGGTGGGGGGATGGGGAGGAGGAAGAAATGAGGGGCCAGTCGGGAGATGATTTGTCAGAGACAGAGTGGGGAGCAGAACAGGTGGATCTACTGAATACATTGCTGAGGGGAGCAGTGGGCAAAACAGGAGACATCTGGTGTGCCATGTGGGTTAGCTCCCTGGCCAGGGATTGAACTCCTGCTGCAGTGTCTGCCTATAGCTTGATAGTGCTGAAACTTAACCCCTTGCACACCGGGGAGACCCCAAAGATAGGATCTTTATAGGATCCTTTGAGGAACTTAACAGTACTTAGACATCCTTATGTAGAAACTTACACTGTAAAATACTACGTCAAGCCAGAGACATGACTTTTTGGAAATAACACTGACCTGGAATTAAAGAAACCTGGATATAGTTCTGTCTTCTGTTACCTGGTCATTTTCCTTATTGGGATCTCACTTTCTGCCTGTTAAATAATGCAGTCAAATTAAAGAACCTTTTAGTTTGTTCTGAGCCATTGAAAAAGCAAGTATGAAGTGTTCACTCAGTTTTTTGATAATTATTGTGCATTTGTGCTAGGTGCCAGGAATACACTGACAAAGTAGATGTAGTCCTTTACTTTCTGAAACATAAGATATAATAGTGAAAAACATTAAAAATTGATAAGCATTAAACAACTGGCAAGGAAAAGACAGAAAAACAGTGTGAGCAGAAGTATGATTATTCTGGATGCATGTTGGGGTATAATGGCTAGATACCTAGCTGGGACAAAAGATTGTTGTGTAGAGGAATAGAGAGAAAGGAAATAAATATTTGTTGAAAACCTCCAATGTGCTCAATTTTTCACACATTAATTCATGCAATTATCACCTATAACATAGATCTTGTTGCCATTTTATAGATAAGTAAATTGAAACTCAGATTAAGTAATTTGCCTGAGTTTACCCACACAGCAAATTAACTGGTTAAACAAGAATTTAAAGCCACTTTTTCAAGCTTCCATTTTTTTATCACTCTATTGTATTATTTTTAATGTGATTATCATCACTTGTTTTATATATATATTCAAGAATTACTGATGACTCTCCTTTTTCTCTGCAGGGAGTGGGCACACTACTAGCATGGTCCAACTGCCAGGTGGGAGATTCCAGATGGGAACAAATTCTCCAGATGGCAGAGATGGTGAAGGGCCTGTCCGGGAGGTAACAGTCAAACCGTTTGCGATTGACATATTTCCTGTCACCAACAAAGATTTCAGGTACATCAGGTGTTCTTCCAGGGGGAATAAAGTCTAATCTTCATTTCTAATGTGCAAAAGGAAACTAACTTGCTTCTTTGATTTGAGGAGAACAACAATCAGGATTATGGTAAACTCCATAGGCCTAGTGATTCTGCCTCTAAGAATTTGTCTTTTTTTTAAAAGATTTATTTATGTATGCATACAAGAACTGGGGTACAGTCCAGAGGTGTGGGGGGGTGAGAGGATTCATGAGAGACAGAGTGGGGAACAGAACAGGCAGATTGACTGAAACACAGTGCTGAGGGGAGCAGCGGACAAGTCAGGAGAGGTCTGCTGTGCCATGTAAGTAGCTTCTGGCTGGGGATCGAACTCATGCTGCAGAGGCTGGCAAAAGCCTCATAGGTTGCATCTCAACCCCTTGTGCCACCAGGGAGGCCCAAGAATTTGTCTTAAAGAAAGAAAGTTATGGGGCCTCCCAGGTGGCGCAGTGGTTGAGCGCTGGGTTGCGAAGCTGCCCGCGGCTGCAGCGCTGGTTCAATCCCTGGCTGCTCCCCGGCCATCAGAGGAGGGTCCCACATGGCGCGCAGACCTCTCCTGCCGCCCGCTGCTCCCCTCAGCAGTGTGCTTCGGTCCTTCTGCCTGCTCTGCTCCCCGCTCTGGCTCTGGTGAATTCTCTCACCCTCCTGCACTTCTGACTGTACCCAGTGCATGTATAAACAAAAACAAACAAACAAATATATAAATAAATAAAACATGCCTCTATTAAAAAAAAAAATCAGTGCTTTAAAAAAAAAAGAAAGTTATCCAAAAGTACCTAAGGTTGTCCCCCCAAAATGACATTATTAACAAATATTAATAATTTCAGATTCACTTAAACATTGTGTCAATATAACAGGATACTTAAGGAGATAGTTATGAGGTGTTACATGAAATAAGAAACTTGCAGTGCAATAGATACAGAATATATATGCATTAAAACACAATTGAAAGGACCTCCCCGGTGGCGCAGCGGGTTGAGGGCCGCCCTGTGAAGCTGTCTGCAGCCTCTGCAATATGGGTTTGATTCCCGGCCAGCCAGGGCGATACCTACATGGCGCAGCAGACCTCTCCTGCCTCACCCACTGCTCCCCACGGCAGTGTCTTCAGGCTGTCTGCCTGTTCTGCCCCCCACTCTGTCTCTGGTGAATTCTCTTACCCTCCCATGCCTCTGGCCTGTACTCCAGTTCTTGTATAAATAAATAAATCTGGGCCTCCCCAGTGGTGCAGCGGTTGAGTGCTGGGTTGTGAAGCTGCCTGCAGCCTCTGCAGCGCCGGTTCAATCTGCTGCTGCTCCCCAGCCACCGGAGGAGGGTCCCACATGGCGCACAGACCTCTCCTGCCGCCTGTTGCTCCCCTCAGCAGTGTACTTCGGTCCTTCTGCCTGCTCTGCTCCCCGCTCTGGCTCTGGTGAATTCTCTCACCCTCCTGCGCTTCTGACTGTACCCAGTGCTTGTATAAATAAATAAAAAAATCTTTAAAAATAAATAAGTAAATCTTTAAAAAAAAAACAAAACAGAATTGGGGCCTCCCTGGTGGCGCAGGTGGTTGAGCGCAGCACTGTGAAGCTGTCCACAGCTTCTGCAGCGCTAGTTCGATCCCCGCCAGCCTTGGAGCAACACACATGGCAAGTGGACCTCTCCTGTCTCAGCTGCTGCTCCCTTCAGCAGTGTATTTCAGTCAGTCTGCCTGTTCTGTTCCCCACTCTGTCTCTGGTGAATCCTCTCACCCTCCTGCGCATCTGGCCTGTACCCCGGTTCTTGTATAAAGAAATCTTTAAAAAAAAGCAAACAGAATTGGAAGATGCAATATTGTGTCAATTGATGGTTTTTGCCCATGTCTTTGTAACTTCCAAATGAAATTAATTCCAGGGAAGCCAGATACAAAAGACTTATATGCTGTATGAATTAATTTACATGAATTTCTATTCTGCAAAACTGTAGGAACAAAAACAGGAGTTGCAGGGGCGTGGAGAAGTTTTGTTGTGTGGCTGATGAAACTGCTCTGTATTTTGATTGTGATAGTGACTACATACTTTGTCAGAACCCAAAATTATACGCTAAAGAATGAATTTTACTGCATATGAATTACACATACAGCAACAGAGTTTTGAAGAAAGTTTGCTCAGCTTCTCACATCAGTTGCCGAGAGTTCATGAAAACTGTCCTCCCCAACTTTCAGAGCAAGGATATACGAGGTTTCCTGGATTAGAGAAGTGAAGGTGAGGCACAGAACCCTGTTGGCTGAAATGAGCTCTCTCTTTTCAGGGAGTTTGTCAGGGAAAAAAAGTACCGGACAGAGGCTGAGATGTTTGGGTGGAGCTTTGTCTTTGAGGACTTTGTCTCGGAAGAACTTAGAAACAAAGCGGCCCAGCACATGAAGGTGAGAGAACCTACACTTTCAGCTAAGGGAAAGGGAGTGGGACCTGCACAGAAATGGGCTCTGGGGACCCTGTGCCACAGGAGAGAATGAAACCTTAGAAATGGAGGCAGGGAGGAAGCCAGAGAAACCCACCCTGGAGGAGTCACATGTTCATCTGATTCCTGTGCGCATCCCCAGGAAGTTCACCCTGAATGGTCTCTGCTCAGAAGTGCTGAAGAATCAAGATGATGATAGGGTTCAAGATACTTCTCGAAGTGGCAATAGAACATCTTGACAATCCCCCTTCTAGTAGGGGTGGTGAGCTGTCCTGCTTTAGAGATTCTAGACAGCCTCTCTTGGACCACCTGCATGTCAGCCTGAAGGCTCTGCTCTGCCTCTGTGTCAGTCAGGACAAGGGTCTTGCTGGGGCAGAGAACCTTGCAGTCATACTTCTTCTTTTTTTTTCAGTCTGTTCTCTGGTGGTTCCCCGTGGAAAGGGCATTCTGGAGGCAGGTAAGGATTGGTTCCTGCATCTTGCTTTCTACCACTGTTGACTCTCTCTGGAGGCCTGGATTCCCTGGAGCCCCTGCCTATCTAGGGATACTGAGTTTAAAAGAATGAGAGACATTTCAGGGAAGTAGCCAAGCACACCTGTTACCTCTGCTCTAATCCCCTTAATCCCTTTTTCCATCTCACTTCTCGCTTTAGTCTCTTCTTTCTGACATTGAACCTCTCCTCGTTCACCAGACTGTCTTTTCCAATTTCCTTGCTCCATCTAGTGGTAAAAGATGAACTCAGGCACCCTAAGCCTAGCCTTCCTCTGACTTCCATGAGCTCCCAGAAGCCTGTCTCACTTCATCCTGGGTATCAGCCTGCAGGTCCTGACTCTGGCATCCGAGAGAGACTGGAACTCCCTGTGGTACATGTGAGCTGGAATGATGCACGTGCCTACTGTGCTTGGCGGGGGAAACGGCTGCCCACTGAGGAAGAGTGGGAGTTTGCTGCCCGAGGGGGCTTGAAGGGTATAGCGATGCCAAGGCAACTTCCCTTTATTCTCCCTATCCTGCCCTGCATGGGAGGCTTAAAGGGTGGGCACTGTTCAGGCTCCCTAAAGCAATGTTTAAACTATGTGGTGAAGGACAAATTATTCCTTTCATTTCTAATCCATTGCAGGCTAAGGCTTCTGTAAAATACCATAAAAATGTTACAGGAAAAGTGGAATTGAAAACATATTTTTTTTTATTGTTGGAGAGTCCAGAGACATGTTACATTTCAATAGATGTAGTCAGAACAAAATAGCATAAGGAGAAAAGAAAAGAATTATTCAAATTACATACCCTTTTCATAGGTGTATTGAGACTAATAGAAAAAGCCACTGTTTCACTGTTTCCTCATAAATGCCATTCTGCAATCCTAATCTAAAAAAGATTATGAGAGTGAAATAGCAGTTCTCCATTTAATACCTCCACACACTCTGAACTCTGGCTCTGCCATAGCACTATTAGTGTGATAAGTGAGGTTGCTTTTATTCATAGGTCCGATCTAAGTCCTATTAACCAGTTTCTCAATACTTATTCCCAATTTCTTACGTACCTCGATATAAACTGGTAACAAATAGTTTACAGCCTGACATTGGTCAGAACCACACCTAGGATTGCACTGCCCTGGAGCAACCAGGAGGCCAGGAGCTCTGAATGCCATGTAGTGAGTGGAAGGGACTGGCATGGAGAATTAAGTAATCTTATTGCTCTTTTCTCGTCACCTTCTACCTTCCTTTTAGTTCCCTCATTCTTTCTGTGTGCCCTTCCTCCCCAACTCTTCACTTCTCCCTCCTGTTATCTCCTTACTCCCCTGGCAGGTCAGGTTTACCCTTGGGGAAACCGGTTCCAGCCAAACCGCACCAACCTGTGGCAGGTAAGACATACATTCCTCCCTCCTGTCCTTTCTCAAAGCGTTGATTGAGATCTGTTATAGGACAGGTGTTGTGTTATGGTGTGGGAGTCAGAGGACTTTTTGTTCTAATGGAATGGTAAACTTGTAAAGCAAAGACAGTGTGGTAATGCTAGATATTAAAAATTCTGAATTAAATTACCACCTGAAGTGCTGGGAATGACTTGGCAAGTAAGATGACATTGAGTTGATTGAATAGGAGTTTGACAAGTGAAAAGTAGAGGAAAGGGCCTTCTAAGCAGAGGAAACAATATGAATGTTACCACTGTATTAGGAAAGGGTGCTATATGTCCAGAGATAGGACAGATTCAGAGAGGGAAATGGTATAGGAGATGAAGTGGACAGTGGGTTGGGAACAGATTATGAAGAACATATGAAATGTAGCCATAAATACATGACTTTGGATTTTACCTCCATCGGCAGTGGGTAGCTGACAGAGGGCAACATCATTTTGATTTGGGAAGATGCCTGCTGCTAATTTGTGCAAGATCACATGAAGCTGAGCTATGGTAATGGCCAGGGCGCTCTGAATTTGAGGCTGTGGCAGTGGCCCAGGAGCTTATGAACAAACACTTAAAATTAAGTGGAAATGGAGTCAAGAGGAAGCCAAATGGGAAAGACATGTCTGAGAAGACTGATAGGGTGGAAGAGAGTTGGATTCAAGCATGTATCCAACCTCAGGCAACAGAGTGGGGGCACTGCCATTATCTAGAATAGATCATATCCACATTGGGGGTCAAGGATGGAACTTGATCAGTTTAGAATCAGCTTAGCTCAAGATGCCTTCGAGTCACTTACATGTTCAGTTGGAGGTTTGCTCTTAGAACAGAGAGTTCTGGGTCAGAGCAAGTGGCTAGTGTGTCATGAACATAGACCTTAGGCAGAAATGAAATCCCCCAGGGAGACTCTGAAGTGAGAGGAGTAGAGTATCAACATTTTAGGGGGACCATTAAAAAGGACCTGAGGGGTGAAGACACATCTGACTTATTCACTGTTTGATCTTTAATACATTAACCACTTTGAGCCTCAGTTGTTAGTTTTGTTTTTGGTTTTTTTTTTTTTTTTAAAGATTTACTTATTTATTTATACAAGCACTGGGTACAGTCAGAAGTGTGGGAGGGTGATAGAATTCACCAGAGCCAGAGCGGAGAGTAGAACAGGCAGAGTGATGAAGTACACTGCTGAGGGGAGCAGTGGGCGGCAGGAGAGGTCTGTGTGCCATGTGGGACCCTCGCCCGGTGGCCGGGGATCGAACCAGTGCTACAGAGGCTGTGGGCAGCTTCGCAACCCAGCGCTTAACCACTGCGCCACCAGGGAGGTCCCTCAGTTGTTAGTTTTTAAAGGGAGAATGTGCCTGCCTTATACCCTTGTAAGGTTAAATTAAAAGAGTTAAGTGCCTTAGCACTTAGTAGGTTTTGAGTAAATTTAGTTTCCGTGTCTTCCCTTTCACAAGAGCAGTTTCCATAGAGTGTTAACAGCTGAACCCCTTTTTTAATGAAAAGGACAGTGAGCAAATTGCATCAACAAATATAGTTTATTTTTTCAAGAATTTTGGTAATAAAGGGGAAGAGAGTTAAACCTGTTGATGGTAGAGGGGAAGAGATGGTACTAGAGAACACAGAACAGTGACAGTGGTTCGGAGAAGGGTGAGGTGCAGGGCAGGGAGGAGGGGAGGAGACTGGGTTCCCAAGGTGCCATGGTACATAGGATTTGAGACCAAGGTGAGGAAGCTCTGGGAGTAAAGAAAGTACAAGTGGAAGGGGCTTGGCAGGGACCACCATGGGCACAGAGGACTCCACACACTTCCTCATCTAGCTCAGAGTCATGGTGGAAGACGTGAGGCAAGTGGTTTGGGGACTCATCAACAGACCCTAAGATCACTGCCCTATTATCTTCCCCTGGTCCCAGGTGATACCGCAAGGTGACCTGGGCAAGAACACCTGCCTTGGGACAAGATGGTAAATCTTTTAGGTTAATTTTTTTCCTCTCAGGGAAAGTTCCCCAAAGGTGACACGGCTGAGGATGGCTTCCATGGAGTCTCCCCAGTGAAGGCATTCCCCCCACAGAATAACTATGGTAAGATTACTCATCAGGTTGCTATCAATGCCCACAACTTGATTGTTGGGATCATTCTGTCTGATAGTTAAGGCAGCAAGAAACCCCACTGGGGAAGCTTTAGTTCCGGAGCCTTTGATAACTAGAAGAGGTGGGTATGGTGCTTTCCAGCTTATGACTGACCTGCCTGCTGTGCTGCAGGGCTCTATGACCTCATGGGCAACGTGTGGGAGTGGACAGCTTCACCTTTCCAGCCTGCTGACCAGGACATGCGTGTCCTCCGGGGGGCATCCTGGATTGACACAGCTGATGGCTCTGCCAACCACCGAGCCCGGGTCACTACCAGGTGAGGGGCTGGTTGCTGGGAGGTAAGGGTCTGGGTGCTGGTCTCTCAGAGCGGGTGTTGGTGCTGCTTCCACACCTCTACTTCTGTCAGGAGTTATGGGGACAGAAAAGAAAGCAAGCAGTGCTTGCTGTGAAAAGCAGAAGAGCCCAAGACAACTTGTGCCTTTTATTGCCAGCTCTCAGCTCCAAGGGGGACTTGGTGTTCAACATCTTGATTATATTGATTATATGTGTTTCTCCTCATGTCCTAACAACTAGGGTTATAGAAGGAGGGAAGTAGAATGGTCAGGGGTCATGGAAACAGTGACTCTTCAAAATGGTAGCCCATGGAAAATAGTTTTCTATCATCGTTAAGTTCTAGAATCAAAGAACAATAGACTCAGGGAGGTCCTTGGGCCTGCTCACTTCACAGTGATGGTTGGTGGTGGCACCCAAGTTGTAGATTCCAAGGCTCCCGAGTCCCTTTGAAAGATGAAAGAAGTCCACTTCTTTCATCTGCAGATTTATTTTGGTTGATCTCATGGCAACTCCTACTCCTGGATTCAGTAAGGGCTGGAGAGAAGCCTATTTATGTGGCCTCAGGATATCAAATTTGCACACATGTCTTTAACACACTGAGGTCCCTGGATTTTTCCTCACCTCCTTTTTGAGGACAAAGTAGTGGAGAAATTACTGGCCTGGAGACCAGTCAACTGGTTTGCTGTTAATTCTGTTGTACTGCTGAAGCAGTGGTTGGCTTGACAAGACATTTAAATCTTTCTAGTACATGAGTCTGAGTCAGTAAAATGGTGAACAAATTCTGCCTTCCAGAGTGGCTGGGAAATGGCAAATATTTGTGAGAGTTCTTTAGGAAGTCTGAAGTACTGACTGGCACTATGATATTCTTGCAGACAGATATTCTCAGCTGAGTTATGCTAAACTACTGACAGAATTATTAGTCATTGCCTTTCCTGCCTTCCAGTGCAGTCTCTGGAAACCTCTCATTTCCTCCACCCAAGCTCTCCTCATATCCCCCTCCCCCAAGAGTGGCACTCACTCAGGACCTATTTTCACACCAGGCTTCTTCCCAGACTATGCCCTCCCAGTCCTCAGAGGGTTGAGCATGAAAGTTGGCCCAGGCCCCTTTCTCAACAAATATCCATTCTCTCTCCCTTTTCTGGTGACAGGATGGGCAACACTCCAGATTCAGCCTCAGACAACCTAGGCTTCCGCTGTGCTTCCGATGCAGGCCGACCCCATGGAGAGCTGTAAGCAGCCATGTGGAGACAAGAAGAGTCCCTGTGGTACCCTTGTCACTCCCTGGCCATGCTCCAACCACAACTAGGTGCTTCAATTCAGCCCCACAAATGCCTCCTTCCCCCCATCTTTCTGTGCCAGGCACATCTCACCATGGGAAAGGGAGGTCTCTGCCCTCAGAGGAGGGATGCCATTGTCTCTTGGGAGAAGTGGCCTAACTTACTGACTGTGGCCAGGAGCTGAGTCATTCTCTTAGAGGTCAAATATTAACCACGTAGGGGCCAAATACTCAGTTAGGACGGAGTACTCTGAAAGGCAGCTGGTTGAAGAATTTAAATTTGTTCCCTCCCCCTTTCTCCCTGTCTGATTCAAGTCTCTGACAGTCTTTTTACAGGCCAGAATTTTCCCCTATTCTCTTTGTTTTTCCACATAAAAATGTACCAGGAAAACACTTCATTTGCCTCATTGGTAGAGTTTCATATACCTCTGAAGGAACCTGGTTTCCATTATTTGTATGTAAAGTGCAGCAATGTGACTCTTTTACATGCAGTAGCAGTCTTAAAAAGGTGCAGGAGAACTGAATGATTTACCAGGTGAAACTGCATTATGGGAGTTACAAAATAAATAATACTCCAGAAAGACATATAGCAGAAGCTTCTCTTCTATTGTTCATTATATAAGGGTTTCCATTGCCTCTCAAAACATCCCTGGAGAAGAACCTGCTGCCATGGTATCCGGATGTTATGAGGTCTAGTCAAACCTGTGATTGTGTATCTCAGGCTATTCAATTCCTTTGCCTTTACCCCACCATCCCAAGGGAAGTGGCTCAAGGGCCAGTGACTCTGAGCCTCCCAGAAGGAGAAATAACAGTGGCACAGCTGGGGAGTGGGGACGCAGGAGGGCTCTTGACCCTTTGGCAGGGTCTGGCCCCAACTGCAGGCAAGCCCTCGACAGAGGCCTACACACCATCTCACTCCTTGACTTCTATTTCGTGGTTTCCTCTGCCTGCCTGCCCCCACCCCACCTGCCCTCCACCTGCCAACCCCTCAGTAGTCGTCCTCAGCCAGGGAGAGGAGCACAGCCTTGGGTGTGTTCTCAAAGAGGGCAGCCCGGTCCTGCGCCTGCCCCTTCTTCACCCAGTGGCCGTAGATTCGGAAAGCACAGGCATCGATGAGTCGGCGCAGAGGCCGCAAGGCATAGGGGTCTCGGATGACAATCTCCCGGGTCACAGGCTTCACCCGGCGGTACTGGTAGTAGATCCGCACTGAAGCCAGCACTGTTAGAGCGATGACCTGCAGAGGGCCGGCACTGAGAACCTGGATCCTGCCCCTGGATCCTTATCTCCCCTTGAGTGCAGGGAGGCCCTGAGCTTTTTTTTTTTTTTCCTGTTGGGCCCTTCCTGGTGTTCCCCCCATTCCCATCCACCAACATGCTCAGAGATTTAGCCTGTTACAACCAGTCAGCTGACATCTGTCTTCCTTGAAGCCAGAAGTTGAGCTGGAACCATCACCCACCAGGTAGGGCAGGTGCTCTGTAAACCCTGTGGGTGTAAGTAGTCCCCGAGGGAAGGAAGGGCACCTGGGAACTTGGACTTGGGGAGCCAGCAGCAACTGCCCCAGGGCTCTGGGGGGAGCAGAACCTTGTACCTTGAATTTCCCGCGGGGACTGAAGTGCCGTACTTCTTCCACCACATACTGCTGGAAGAAGGGGTGGGCCAAGGCCTCCTCTGCTGTATAGCGGCGCTGGGGGCTTACCACCAAAAAGCGGGAAACCTGAGAGAACAAGGAGGGGGAGCTGAAAACATCAAGGCAGGGTCCTCCCAGCACTTAAGAACGCAGGGGTCTCTCCTGGCAGTCTTCTTCGTCCTGTGGCATGGTATAGCTCCCTCCTCCCGCTGTGGACTTTGGCCCTCCCTTGAGCCTGCAACCCACGGGCCTGGCCTCTCACCAAGTCCTTCACTGTGTCCGAATAATCATCCCATTCGGGTGAGCCAAACTGATAGTTGCCACTCATGATCATTCTGAGCATCAGCATCTGCTTCCGGTGCCAGAAAGGTGGGGAGCCGGCCAGCAGGGTGTACATGATGACCCCTGTGCTCCACCTGGCCCCGGGATGGACAGGAAGGAAGGCTGGCTACAGCTCTAGCTGCTTCCTCCCCTCCCCAGCCAAGTGCTTCCATCATCCCTGTCTCCCCTATTGCACTTCTCCCCAGCACACTCACATGTCCACCTCTTTTCCATAGCCCGGATGGTCCTCATTCATGGAGCACTCAATGATCTCAGGGGCCAGGTAACTGGGGGTCCCACAGACCTCTGCAGTCATAGTTATTATCAAGATACATCAGCAGGGAACACTCAGAAGAGGAAGGTTCAAAGAAACAATGGGGACAGTATCAAAGTGGCGGCTGGATTGGGAGTCTCCCAGCACTAGCTCCCTTCATTCGGGGCTAAGGCCAGGGTCAGAGTGCCGGCTCATATGGCCACCTTCTTTTGGGCCTGTTGGTTCCCTGGTCATTTCTAAGCATCCTGGCCCGAAGCTCAGGCAGTGGGAACCTGCCTTAGCTCATCCTGCAAAAAGGGTTTGCCTGAAAGAACACCTAGTGCTTAAACGGTGGGATTTTTACTCTGGGGGAAAAAATTAGGGGACAAACCCAGGCAATCTCTGCTCCTGGTAGAGTTGATGAGAAAGCCCCTAATGTGGGCGGAATCCATGTTACCAGACCTCGCAGCTTCTCCCCTGGTTGCAGCTGGCAGGAAAAGCCAAAGTCCGTAAGCTTGATGTTCATGTTATCATCCAAGAGGATGTTCTCAGGCTTAAGATCCCGATGTACAATGTTGAGTTTGTGCAAGGTGCAGATCACCTCCAGCAGGGCTCTCATGATCTTCCTGGGGTGGGACAGGTACATAATTACTCTTCTCCTTTTCTACAAGGTAACAGGCAGGAAACCGAAGCCCACCAACCAGTGAGGAGGACTTGGGACAGACAGGAACCATCTTGGCTGAGCCAAGGAGGGGGGAGGCACAAAACCAAGGGGGTGCATACTCCCAGCCCAGACAGGTAGACACTATGCCATGCTTCCTCCCAGCCCCCAGTCCCTGCTACACCAGGCAGGGAGTGGGGAGTGAGGTGAATGACTCTGACCTGGTTTCCTTCTCACTCAGGGTGACCTTCTCCGTGAGGTAGTCAAAGAGCTCCCCTCTCCTCATCCTGTGAGGACAGAGGACTTGTAGCTGGATTGGTTCCAAGACCTTATCCTGCTCCCAGAGATTTTTTTTCCCACCCTTATACCCCCAGAAGCAAAGTGGAAGTGACAGCGTGAGCTGGAATCGATTAGGGCCAAATTCAGGTCTGGGAGGTAGAGGGACCCTGAGCAATTGGCCCCCGACCCAGATCAGAAGGGTAGTTGTATCCTGAATTTTCCTGGGGAACAAAGTGCAAGTGTTGGAGGAGCAAGTTTTGCCTATTTTAGGATTAAGAATTATGGTTCAATCTTCTCAGCTCTTGGGATGATCTAGAAAGAGGTCTCTGGTAGAATAGTCTAGTTATATCCTAGAGGGCAAATCAGGGCAGCATTAAAATAGCTTCCCCAAACAACTTCAGAGGTTAGAGACATTTGAGCTGTCCCTGAGGGCTCTACCGGACAGGGCCACCAAGCAGAGCTGGGACAGCTGCAGCGGGTCAAGTCTGGAGGTGTCTGGGAAAGTCTCCCTTGTATAAATAGGAAAGGTACATACTGCCCCCTCCCACCTCCCTCCAGGAAAAGCAGAGGAACTCCTGGGGACTAAGGATTTGCCAGTGTCATAGGGGGAAGAAAACACTTGGAGGGGATTCTTTTGGAGGAGACAATCTGAATTTACTTGTTTTATACATTATCTGTACTGTGATCTTATCTTAATTCCATTTTAAAGACTCCAGAAAACTCAATATTAGCAGCAGCAGTAAAGGGATTTACTAGTAATGGCTGGGCCTGTGCAGGCTACTCCAGCAGGCTCCTGTCTTCCTGGAGCTGGCAGTTTAATTGTACATGTTCGCAAAATGAGATTGGGTCTCCAGGCAGAACAACACTGTCCACTCAGTATGACTACAGTATGAAATGTTCCAACAATGCAAAAAATGCAATAGTTTACTCAGGTAAACCCAGTCCTTAAATTAACTTATATATGAGAAATCAAGGCTTCCCCTAACCCTCCCCCCCCCGCCACAGCAGAGACTCCCTAAAGAGTGAGGACATTGCGGACACAAGGCATTGCAGAGTTCTCTTCCCTGGCACCCTTTTCTGATCAAAATAATAAGAAGCCAGAATGTATGGTTCAGAGAACACTTTGTGTGGTTTGATTTTGATGCTTAGAGCCAGTGAGATAGGCAATGTGGTCAATAGCCTTCCTTCTTGAGAAAACAGAGGCTCTCAGAGCTACAAGCTCTGGTCCTGGGTGGCAGTGGACCCTGTGACAAAAATTCACCTCAATAGCTCTGTTGCTGCAGAAGCAGGGGAATGCTGGCATTGATGATTTCCATCTCTGAACCAGACCTCAAAATCAACCTCTAATGTCCACCGCCCTGGCCTGAGCCCTTTCCTTCCATCCTCCTAACCTCCTCCTTACCCGTCCTGCCTCCTTGCTGTCAGCATAACCCTTTCCAGAGTAATACAGATCACATTACTCTCGCCCTCCAAAGTCCTTACCATGGCTAGGATGCCTGCAGGATCTGGCCTTTGGTGCTCTCCATCCTTGTATCCTGTCATCACCACTGGTCTCCCACACTGGCTTTCTGGCTGATTCTTAAATGAGCTAAGCCCATCCCTTCAGACCTTGATCTTGTTCTTGGTCAGGGCCTTTTGTTGGAAGGCTCCTTCTCCAAGCTTGGCTCTGATCCCGCCTACCCTTCATCCAGGCCTCTGCTCAGTTTCCTTCCATGAGCACTTTCCCAACCATCCCATCTAAAGAAATCCTCCTTCTCTCTAACCTCTGTTCTGTTTTCTGTATATATTGTGGCTTATTTGGTTGCTTTCTGTTCATTCCTATGAAAACTATTACTTGAAGTCAGGGACTTTATCTTTCATATTTGTTGCTAGTGTCTAGAATAAGTATTGAGTGACCCGTTGTCATTATCATTGTAGTTAGTAATTCATAGCATTTACATTGTGCCAGTCCCTGTGCTGTTACTGCTTCTGTGATACCAACGAGAAAAGTGATAGTGAAAGAAATCCTCCAGCCCAGAGGCAATTGACCCAGGATTTAAAACCTAGCAGCCGGGGGCTGATCTGCCTCAGCATTTGTGATCCTATTTGGCATCCACATTGTAAAGAGTTGACTGGCTGCTGGTATCTAGGAATTACTGGGTGGGGATCATAATAGGAGGTTCTCCAAATGGTGCCAGGGTACAGTGGGCTCCAGGGCTGGGTACTTACAGATCAAACACCAAGAAGAAGAAAGTGTTGGTCTCGTAAGTGTCCTTCAGCTGTACTGAAATGGAAATGGCTGGCTCGTCTCAGGCAGCAAAGGAGCCTCAGCCGGGGCAGTGGGGGTTCCAGGGCAAGGGTACTAAAGCTGCTGGTGGGTGGGCTTCAGAAGCTGCAGGGGGTGTCAGGATGGTGCTCAAAAGAGGTCTCTCTGGGAGGGGGCAGGCCCAGGGCCATCACACTCCTGCATACACCCAGCCTTCTTGTGACCCCTTCTTTCTGTATAGCTGCAAGAAAAGGCTGAGACAGAACTAGGTCACAGGAGCAGTGAGGGGGGAGCTGGGGACCCCAAACATCAGGGTGTGGGGGCAGGGGTAGTGGGGAGAGACACTCTGGATGGTTCTGACTGGTGCACATGGGGCCACATTCCCTTACTTGGGTTAGCAGAGCAGAATCATCATGGTGGATCACCCTACTGTGGCTCAGGGATCACTCACTGATGTTTGGGTGTCCTGAGACCTTGTGCAGGATATCCACCTCCTTCAGCGTGGCCTCTCGAAGCTCCCGCACCTCCTGGGGGCTGAAGTTGCCCCCACCGGTGATGTCGATAATCTTCACAGCATACTCCTGGCACGTGGGCTTGTGGATGCAACGCCTAACGACGCTGCTAACTCCCCTGGGGATGGAGAGGACAGATGGTCCCGGGGGCCCCTTACTCTGGCAATGGGGTTCCCAGATCCAGGCCACAACAGAGATCTCCTGCCTTGTCCCCTAGCTCTCTGTGAGCTTTTGTGGGTGGTAGCATGATGAAATAAAGGCATGGAGGGGGTGAGCTGCCTGAGGCTGCTGAGTAACCAGCCTGGTTTCAGGCCTCTTAACTCCTAGTTTGATGCTTTCTCTATACATAGAAAGAAGCCATATATTCTTAAAAGCCATATAGTCTTAGAAACATAACCTTTCTTCTGACCCCTGCTCCCTGCCCTTGCCTCCAGGGGACTTTAGATGCTTGTCAACAGTTTCAGGGAGCTCTTTGCCTGGAAAGGTATCTTATCTCGGTGTCCATACTCCCCTTTTCTGTCGTTGTTCAGGAAGGCAGGACACCAAACTGAAGGATTCTGCAAGTGGACAGCGCTTTGGGGGTAGAAGTGGGGCTCAGTGTTTGGGCTCAAGCAGAGATCATTGCCACGACAGCACCCCATGGGGAAGTTCTGGGCCTTACCTGCCCAGGATCTCCTTGGGCTCGTAGTTCTCATAGAATCCCTGTGCAGAATGTGAGTCTGGCAGAGCTTCATCCCTTGTCATGTTCAGCACCTTGTGGAGATTCTGAGAGACTGAGTAGGGAACAGAAAGAAGCTGTCAGCCTCCCTGACCTAGGGGATGAAGTCTTTGAGGGCTGGAACTCTTTCTCATTCATCCTTTTGGCCCAGGGCTGGCCTACAATGAATGTTCGAAATAAGTGTTTGTGATTGAGAAAAAGCTTTTGAAAGAGGCCTGCTTGCTGCTTCTCACTGACTGTAAACCCTTGTGCTGCTCCCCTTAGGTTACTGTGTGGCTCTCTGCTTGTTCTGTCAGCTGTTCCCTGGGAGGAGTGGCAGGTGATCACTAGGCCTGGGCCCAGCCAGAGGCAGAAGATCAGGCCAGCAGGTCCCAAGGTTAGCGCTAACTAGGCCAACACACTCTTGGTATTAGAACCACAGAGAAACTGTGCAGAGAGCAAATTAAAGTGCCATTTCTTTTCCTCTCTGAGTAGAGAAGGCTGGTCCTGCTTTTCCTGTGCCTGCTCTCTGCACTGACGGAAGAGATGAAAAAACCTCATGATTTCATCTTCTTAATCTGCTCCTCCCATAGCCTTTCATTATCTGCCTGAGTTGTAACTATCTTACTCTGAAAACTCTCCTCTCTCCAGGACTTATTCCTGCTTCCCACTGCTCTTTCTCACCCCTGTCCTTGACCAGGACTTTCACCATCATAATGTTTTTCATACTCATTGCGTAGTGCTGGGCCCGGTGCTCTGAGGGATGCAGAACCTGATGGGTGGGTCCTGGTCCTAGTCTCTGGCATCACATGACAACCTGTGCTGTCATCTCCCCCCTTAGACTGCGATCTTCTCTAGGACACCCAGACATCGGCCCCCTGTGTTTCCCATTCAATCGTGTAGCAGTGCTACTCCCTAGATATGAGTTGATGGTTGGACTCTATTCCTCTGGTCCAGCATCCTGCTGGCAGCGTTGTCCATGTCCTACCTAATGTGGCTGGTGAACCCTGAGTGGTCCTGCTGCGGTGTGGGGCAGCACAGAGCAAGGACACTCAGGCCTGGACAGAGGAGCTGAGCTGGCTGGTTTTGTTTCAGGATCATAGAGGCAGCCAAGATGCTGATAAGGATTTGAGGATGAAAAAATCATCTACCAGTAGAAAGACAGGCAGATAGCAAATGGGTAAAAGCTCCCTCTCTCTAACCCCACTTCTACCGCCCTTTCTGGGCCCAAGGAGGCCGGGCCTATCAGAAGAAGCAATGTCAACTAGTGGGGCAGGAACCCTGACTGCCTCAGGACCCACCTGGCTGTTCCAGGGAGCCTGGTATCCCCACTGGCGGGTGCCTGGTTACCAGAGGAAGGATTAGAATAACAGTCTCCTCTGCCAGTAGCAGGTGCCCGGGCTGCTCACAGGCCGCCTCTGTCCGTCCACTACCATCCAAGCATAGGAGTGTGTTTCCCACACAAAAAACTTAATTTCCCTATGTCCCTGCCCCTCCCAAAGCTGGGTAGCACCAGGTCTCTTCCATTTCCCACACCTTTCCCAAGATCTTGAGGGAGGGCCCCCACATGGAATTAGGTAACTTGATCCTTTTTGGAAGGATCCTCCCTCAAACTCAGATTTTGAAAATGTTGTCACAGGGAGCTGGTTTCTGTAGACAAACTCCAAATTGGGCTGCAGGAGTTAATGCTGCCACTCTTTTGGAAGGAAATGTGTCTCATGGTTTTGGGGTTTCTGCCATCTCAACTCCCCCCACACCCCCACCTCAGCCTCTTCCTCGCCCCGTATGCCATCTGGCTTTGGTCCATCACTAGCCCGCAACTCACCGTGTGGTCCTCGCAGGCCCTTGACCGAATGTGACAGGACTCCCAAAGGTCCCAGAGCTCCTTGGGGAGAGGGGAGAGAGGGCTGAAATGTGTCCCAAGCAGATACTTGTGGCCAAAGTAGAAGCTCTTGCTGCTTTTCCTTCGGGCTTTGCTACTTGATGACGAAAATCTGACGTGCCAAAAATAAATCACAACTGCAAACCCGGGATGCAGGCCAAGGTTCAGCAGGGACAGTGCCTGGCTGAGTTTCACCAAGGGCGACCTCTGGTGACTGGTGAGGGAAGCTCAGGTAACCTGACACCAGTCTTCTCTCTGGAGTTCACTCATCCTCCAGGCCCAGTGGAGAGAAAGCCAGGCTTGCAGGAAATGCACTGGCTTCTCAGGAGCCATTTCAGTGTATGCTGAAAAGCAGGGGCCCTGGAGACTATCTCAACACACAGGCGCATCTGCACTTCAGCCCTGGCTGCCACAGGCATCCAATATCAGGACCCACTCAGTGACAGTTGGTGGCTGCCATACAAAAGGCAGACCTTAAATGTTAGGGGACATTTTCAGAAATTCACCTCTCATCTGCCTCTGTGGTTTCACTCTTAAGTCATTTTGCTTTCAACCTGCATTTTCCATTAGGAGTTCTCGGTGCCAGGAAAAGCGTATGGGCTTGTGTATGACTGAGTTATTTGAGTGAGCGTCCTCATTTTTATGCTTCTGCCTTAAGAGATCTACAAAATTGGAGATATTATACTCAGCATGCTGGCACACAGGACTTCTTTATTGCTCTTCCTCATATCAAATGGAAGGCTAATACAACCCAAACGAAGGGGGGGTAACACAGTACTTCACACAGAGGCTGAGCCCACACTCAGCATTTTACGAAGCATTCCCTACACTCTCTCTTGAACTCCAGAATTAAGTCAGTTTTAGAGCAAATGTGACTGTTGCTCAAGGTCACCAAGTACGTAAGACCTGGCTCAAGCCCAGATGTGGGCAAAGTACTCTTTCCATTATGTCACGGTGACCACCTATTTCTTTCACTCTGAAGTACTTTGCTGAACTGTTACACAGAAAGGATTGAAAACAACTTCAGGGTATGAGCTCTGTGCACAAAGGTTTTCCATTTATTAAGATGCAACATCAGGCACCAAAGATAAAAACACCTCAACCTCCTCCTTTTACTTATTTTTTCCCCAGACTCGAGCTATAGATTTGAGTCATGCTGGTTTACATCAATCCACGACAAAATCCTTGGCCTCGGGGACCTTGACCTGGTAGGTTAGTTTCCATAACCTTCTCTGTGTAGCCATGCCTCCTACAAGGCAAAGGCCAGTCAGATAGACTCTTGCATTTTAGTCAGTAGTGGGTTTTCAATTCAGCAATGTTTGGGAACATACCCTAAGCAACATGCCTTGGACATAAGTATTAACCCTGAACTCAGAGGTCCCAAGACTTCAGGAAAATGGGCAATCTGCCCATTGATGAATCCAGGATGGGACATTCTAGGGGACTGGACAGGAATGACCTGTTATACAGAGGACAGACAGCGTATTTATTCAGTAGCATTTCATTGTTCAGTAACAGATCCCAAAATTTAAGCAGGGAAAAAAATCAGGTAACAACTTATGAAAGGTACATCTGAAAGTAGGAAACTGCAGAGCATAATGTAGTCTTGGAGGTCAACTCTTAGAAGTGAAATTTTGAGTTGTGAGGGGAGCTGTGTTCATTTACAGGAAAAAAAATGATGCACCTCAAATTGTCTCCATCTCCTGAGGACAATGTAAGAATAGGTAACTGCAGCTAGTTTGCCTTAAGTAGAAGGAAAATCTTTGCCAGAGGGATTACCTGTATTAAGAGTATAGTTTTCACCTAATTGGGTATTCTAGGGGAACGAGGACACAGAGCAGTGACTGGTCAAAGGCACCTGTACATGTAACGGGTCTATTCCTACACTTCTTTTGTTATTCACCTAATTAGAATTAGTACTTTTTTTAAAAAAAGATTTATGCATATGTGAATTGGGGTGTAGGTCAGAGGTACAGGGGCAGGGGGGGGTGAAAGGATTCACTATATAGAGTGGACAGGTGGATCTACTGAAATACACTGCTGAGAGGAGCAGCAGGCAAGACAGGAGAGGTCTTGCTGCACCATGTGGGTCAGCTCCCTGGCCAGGGATCAAACTCATGCCGCAGTGGCTGATGATAGCTTGACAGTGCTGAGACTTTAATCCCTGTGGAGGCCCAGAACAATTAGTACTTTAAACAAAGTTTCCTATCACTGCTCAGCTTATTGAACATTGGTTCCAAAGGACTGTAGTACCTGGAACCGTTTTAATAAGCTGCATGTTTGCTGGTGAGGTAATTCTTACCTAGTTCTCTATGAAAGCTCCTCAAAGTGGATGCTAATTGTGTTCTTTTGCAAAATGCTTATGTTTAGCATGCATATACCAGATCTAATCTATGAACCTGCATTTAAAAAACAACACATTTTGGAAGAAAATCACTTTATTTTAATTCACAAACAGTAACGCCACAAAAGCAGATTTAAGAAAGTCAAACATTTTCCCCAGCCCCAAACTCAGTATCATTTCAGTGAACTTCTAACAATACCTTCTTCCATTGTGATGAAGCCATTAGTGATAAATTTAGCTGATAGCTTTATACTTTGCATTTCACTATCTTTTATATTTTTGTATTAAATTAACTTGGTCAGGAGAGGTGATTTTCCATGCCTTTAATTTGAACTTCTTGATTAGGCTAATCCTGCAAACAGAAGAGGTAAGTTAGGAAAGCATTAGCTGTGTATTTCTAAGAAAATAGAAACTCTCTAAATTATAAAATGAAATCCCAAAGTTGTTATTTTGTGTCATAAATTATTGAAGGCGCCCAACAAAATTTCCATTCTACATTTGCCACAAGGAATGAGGTAGGCAATTGTTTCATCCTGAAGCAAAAATATAGCCCCTTTGGTACTAGATATAATTAAGTTTCACCAGACTTCTGATAAACTTGGATATGCAGCATTTTACTTCTACAATTCAACCACCTGAGAATTAACTTCTTCCCTATTTTCTTCCTACTGAAAGAAAAATGAAAATAAGCTTTTTAATAAATGAAATCTTAGGCTGACAGGAGAAAATTATGTGAAAACTTAACTGCTAACATTCCCGAGAGCTAAAATCTGTTTTACTGAGAGATACTAATTCTTTAATGCTTAAGAAATAAATTCAAACATAACTGGTTTAAGCTTAAGATGATGACTAGAAACATCTGGACCACATCCTTATTAGAAAAGTCGGATTATTTTAGAGTAATTTAAAGAAAACCCAACTTGTCAGTTTATTTAACACAGACCGCCGTAAGTGCTAAGGATCCAGGAATACCACTGAGTGAATTGAACGGATCCAAGTTCAATCATGGATAGATATGGCACCTACCATTTGCAAATCTGCACTGTTTAAGCACCTCACTGAAACCCTCACAAAGCTTGAGGTCACCCTGGTTCTGGGCACACTCCAAAAACTGCTTCATCTCATAGTGGCATGGGCCAAACTGCTGCTGCTGCTGCTGGTATGCTGGCTGGGTTCCCTGAGGTTCCTGCAAAGGTGTAACATTTAGGCCCATTAACAAAGGAAATTAATTTTACACTGAACAAAGAATAGCATTCACTGTTTTTGAGGTTAACCGGGGAAACGCAACTAGCACCAGATGCAAATTAAAATCTCCATCTAATAACATAGCATGTGAAAAACTTTAAAGGTAGAATGTAAATGAGCACCAACAAATTCCAGTTGGAATCAGAAAGTTTTTTTTTTTTAAAGATTTGTTTTTTTATGCATACAAGAACTGGGGTACAGGCCAGAAGTGTGGGGTGGGGTGAGCAGATTCACCAGACACAGAATGGGAAACAGAACAGGTGGATTGACTGAAATATACTGCTGAGGGGAGCAGCGGGCAAGACAGGAGAGGTCTGCCGCACCATTTGGGCAACTTCCCTGGATGGGGATAGAATTCGTGCTGCAGTGGCTACAGATAGCTTCATAATGCTGATACTTAACCCCTTGTGCCACCAGGGAGGCCCAGAAATCAGAAAGCTTTAAGAACAAAGATCCAAATAAAGCTAGATGGTATCTGGACATCCAAAGACGACTGGGTTAGTAAAGTTTCATGGAAGAAAAAAAAATGGGTCAATAATAGAGAAATAAAGGATAAGAGTTTCTTGTACACCAGAAATGTAAGAGTATGCACCCATGCTCATTAGAGAAAAAAACCACGTATTTCAGAAAGGCAGAGGCAAATATTAGGTAAGAGATGAGAGAGCACAGATCTGGCAAAACAATTTCCAATATTTAACTAAGATTGAGGTTGAATTAGTTAAAAGTCACCAAGACAAAATATTGAAAATAAGAGTAGATTAGCTATTTTATAGTCAACCAGGTTGACCTGCTAAAATTCTACTCCTTGGGGGCCTCCCTGATGGCCTAGGCATTAAGTCTCAGTGCTATCACCACTATGGCCTGAGTTCAATCCCTTGAAAGTACACCAACGCACATATGGTGCAGCAGACCTCTTCCGTATCACATGCTGCTCCTCTCAGCAGTGCATTTCAGTAGATCCGCCTGCTGTGCTCCCCACTGTGTCTCTGGTGAATCCTCTCACCTGCTGCACCTCTGGCCCACACCCCAGCTCTTCTACACAAAATTAAATAAAAATTAAATTTAATAAAGTTAAAAACAAAACAGTTCTATTCCTTGGGAAGAAATATACTTTGTACCTGACTAGAACAGTTTGCTGGGCTAAGGCACTAACTCAACAGCCAAATGTGGCTTCTGATAACACGTTTGATAACCCAATGTTAACAGCATTGTAGATTCTAAAATTACAGACAGTTCCTATGCATTAAGAACTTATAAATAACTAAGTTTTCTAATAATATTATAAAAAATATTTCCCATAAAAAGAAAATGCTGCCCATAACCTTACCTGGTAAGTGATGTCAGGCCTTGCGGGCTCAGCATTACTTCCTCCACTGAAACCCCCAGTGATGGCATGACCTATTGTGTGTCCAACAGCAGAGCCCACAGCCACACCTGCTGCAGTGGATGCCATCTGGGCCATGAGGCCTGGCTGACGGGGAGCAGCAGCAGGTGTGCCAACAGCAGATGGGGGAGCTGCTGCTGGTGGCTGAGCTGCAGGTGCTGGCCTGGGTGCAGCTCTCATCTGAGGTGCCCGGCTGTTGAAAAGGGGAAAAAAGTATGAAATTCCCATTTCTAACCAGATTTGGAAATTGTCACTTAAAAATAAACAAACCAACCCCTATGTATTAAAATAAACCTGAGGATTTTCACTTTAAATTATTAAACACAATTACCAATGTATACAAAAAACTACATACAGGAAAATATAATTTTCTCTCTTTAACCTTTTGTTAATGTTGTAATCACAAATATAAACTATTTTTTTCTGCTTTTTGGGCAACCATTTCCATGTATTCACATAGCCTAAGTATCTTAGGAATACATTCATCTCAATAGCTCACAAATATAAATTATTAAGAGTATAAGAGATCTGTAAAGACTCCATCCATCCAAATATAACAGGCAAACATCACTGCAGGTACTGGAATATAACTGTGAACAAGAGATATAAACCTCTGCCTTCATGGAGTTGACAGTCTATTGACAGTCAAGTAAGTAAAAGATGTCACATATTGTTAAGAGAAGGATCCACTGAGTTGTCAGAGTCATCATGACACTTTTGCTTGAAAAACAAAAAATACGTCATGACTTTTCCAACTATTTTCCAACCAAATAGTCCAATTTCTTTATCTTACAGATTAGAAAACTAGAGCCCAGGAGGTGGAAGTGACTGCCTGAACTGCTATACCATAATCAATTTCAGCTACTTCCTACAGGAGAGCCGCACGCTCTCAACAATTTCACTAATTATCCAAAGCTGCTTTCAAAATCTTCCATTAACTATGCTCCTTCTGCCCCATTTTTAGCTCACAAATATAAAATATCTCCTCCCCTAACTAAAACTAGGTCAAAAGTGTAATGACTTCACTTCCTATCAGGTGGCTTTCTGTCCTCTGAAGATTCTATTCATTAAATGAACTGCTTCCTCCCACTCTTAGCACACTGTTAACACTGCAGTCCAGTGAAGTGATGTGGTAATGTGTAGTATGTCTTGAATTTGTCATCGGAAAACAGGTCTGATGACTGACTTCCTATTTTACTAGCGGCATAACCTTGGGCAAGTCACCTGACTGTCCCGCGTCTCTATTTCTGCAAAACAGGAGTAACAACATTCTCTCAGATTATCATTAGTCGCCAACAGATTTTAAAAGCATTTTATGAACTAGAAAACATCATGTTCACGTGCGGCCTTAGCGACTGTTATTCTCTACCTGGTCGAGTCCGTGGTACGCTCACTGCTCACATTACCTGTTTAAAGATTACTCACCGAATTGGAATGGGATCATTTCCCCCAATCATATTAATTTTCTACATTTTTTTTTGTTTTTTACGTTTCTAACGGTTTACACTTTAGAAACTTCCAATGCTCTCTAGAACTGGCCTGTTTTAACATAAAACGAGCCTAAACCATTTAAGGTAATAATCTGGGGTACAGGAAGTTTGCCACGAACGGAAAATGTAGTCAAAGCCCATTTACAGCCCGCTCGCTGCGGGCAGAGGCGGGCTCACGCCACATGGGCCTCCGACGCCGCGGCCGGGCCCAGCGCGGCCTCCGTCTGCGTCACGGCGCTGGTACGGCCCTAAACCCCGCAGAGGCCTCACCTGGCCGGAGGGGCCATGCGGGAAGTGCGGCTCCGGCTTCCACGCGGCATCGCAACGGCACGGCGGCTCGGCGTCGAGAACAGCGGCGCTCAGAGACCCAAACTGCCTCTACGGAGAAGGACAGCGGAAGTGGCGAGGCGGGGCTGGTCTCAGCACGCGACCAATCAGCGCTCGGGCAGACGCCTTCCGTCGCCGACGTCTCCTCTCGCCCTGAAGGTCACCAGGAGAGCGGGACGTCACGGACGCTCCTCGTCTTACACAATTGACGTCATGAGCTCGGCGCCGGGGCTCTTTGGAAAGCCGGAAGTTCCTGTGGTCCGGGGTAAGCCTTGTCCTCGGATGCTAGCCTGAGTTACTGCCGCTAGCATTTTGCTTCCTAGGGCACAGGGCCTAGCGCCGCTTCCTCCAAACATGTGTGCTCTTAACATGGGAGGGCAAATTCCACCTTGTGAGTCACACCCCTGGCGTGTGTGCCACAGAACCGTGGACAGTTTGCTAAACCTTTCTCAGTATTAAGCTTATCTGGGGAATATTTTTTTGAGGCAGTTGAGGACACATAATATGAACGGAACGAAGGAAACTGATAACTTTAGGCAGGGACGGATAGAGTTGAGTTGGTTCTGTTTGTTTTCTCATGTTTGTGGATTCAGCCAACAAGTTATTCAGACAGTCATGCCACCTTACATTTATTTATTGATATATTTTCGAAACCTACATATATATTAATTGGGGTAGTATTCATTCATTCACTGGTAATTTTATGGTTAGGATATATTCATTAAGTGAAAAAATGTTCTGATATACAAGTGCTAGGCCAGCTATGTTCTGGAGATAAAGCACGACATACAGCAAGACTATCTTCATGGACTTTAAATTCATGGAGGAGACACACTAACATTTAGGTGATGACATGAAACAAAAGCGGAGTGGGGGAATAAGGAGTTAGAGCTTGTAGAGTGCAGGAGCCTTTGAAGAGGCAACCTTAGAACAGAGCCCTCGAGGAAGTGGAGAAGTAAGCCATGTTTACTAAGTAGTAGAGCATTTCGGGCAGAGGGAACAGTAATTGCAGGGGCGACAAGGGTTTTTGCTTTACTGATACTTAGTGTGGAATGATTTTTAACACACAAACATTTTAGAATCTGCACTGCAGGCAGTTGGCTAGTGTTATTTGGGGGGGAGGGGCTTCACAGGAAAGTCCTAGGGGGTTGTGGGGAGAAAAAGCAGAGGTGGAACCTCCATTTCTACTTGACTGTCGATCTGAAATTTCTCCCTTTCACTGGAGGTAATGTTTCCGGGAGAGGACATTCTGAATGAACTCTTCAAACTCAGGTTTTATGCACTCCGCCCCCACCCCAGGCTAAAGAGATCCTAGGCACCAAGGACTGCAAATCCCATAGTGTCATCACCACTGAAGGGAGGATTGCTGGGAACTAAGGGTGGAGTTAAGCAGCCAGGCTTAGCATGTAGCCAGAGACACGTGGTCCTGGTTGGTTTTTCGCAGACCTTCAGCGTGCCTTTGGGATCCCAGCTCAGCGGAATTGGTAGGACGCATTCACCAATTTCTCTCTCTCTTTCTCCCTGAGTTAGTCCTCTCTTCATTTCCCCTTTTTGTAAATAAACCCTTTATTTAAACTTTTTTGTGTGTGCCTGCAGTTGGGTCTTATGATAAGTCCTTTTTAAGCGTGTAGGTGAGGACCCACACTCAGGCCTACCCACTTCACATTGCAGTTGCCCTGTAACAGTTACAGAGTTTAATGTAGCATTTATGGCAACAACAGAATGTTTGTGAAATGGGATAAATAATGCAAAAAAATTTTGTGAAAAAGTTTGTATTTTTCACAGAACATTAAGAAATGAACGATTTACATATGATAAACTTTACATTTGCTTTTGGATAATGCATAAGCAGAAATGGGAATAGAGCTTTATAAAGGACATCCTGGCTCAAGAAGATCTTAGAGTGAGCAGACCTTTGGACAGTCAAGATAGATAGGCCTGCAGAACAGATACTCTTTTAATCATATGTGGTAAATCATTCGTCCCTAAGTTGGAGAATATAAAGTATTTGTACAAGATTATTTTGTTATAGTTAAAGAACTACAAGGAACATAAATTCCTGGTTTTTAAAAAATGGCACATTCACACAATATGCAGTTATAAAAAGGAATAAAGAAATGTGTCAGACATGTATATGTCTCAGATACATATGTCTATGTATCTTAGTAGGGATGACTTCTAAGATTAACTGTCAAGAGAAAAAAGGGGCAGGATTAAATACAGTGTGCTACTATTTCTGCAAAATTGAGAGAAAAGACCATATCATATATGCATAAAGAATCTAAAGCTGATAATACTGTTTGCCTTCAAGCAGTAGAAGTGGGTGGCTGTGGCCTGTTATTGATGGTGTTTTCTTTCTTTTGGATTTTTTAACAGTTAATGAATTACTTTTATTCAGAAAACAAATGAGCACGTAAAAAAGTAAACTAAAACTAGTTTTAAAAAGTGGGAATTGAAAATACCAAAATTCTTCTGTTTTGTAATTTGTAGTTTGCTGGTATAGATGTGCTGAAGTTCAATTTTTTGGGGGAAAGTATATACATCATCTCATTCCATAGCGATAATTCTTAATAAATTCACTTATGGCAATCAAAATTTGAGCAAAGAACTCTTGTAGGCATTTTTATGGATATTTGATTTAAACATTTAGATGAAAGGACTCTTGCAGTAAAAATTCTTATACACTAAAAATTAGGTCATAGATTTCAAAATTGTGCAAACCCTGTTCCAGGAATTCCATATCTAGAAGTTTAAGGAGCACTAATGAATGTGGAAAGAAATTAGCTCCAAGGATGTTCATTTAACAAAAGGCATAGGGCCACCCCGGTGGCGGTGGCGCAGTGGTTGAGTGCTGGGCTGTAAAGCTGCCCGCAGCCTCTGCAGCACCGGTTGGATCCCTGGCCTCCCACTTGCCGGCTAGGGTCCCACATGGCACAACAGACCTCTCCTGCCGCGCCCGCTGCTCCCCTCAGCAGTGTATTTCGTCATTCTGTCTGTTATGCTCCCCACTCTGGCTCTGGTAAATTCTCTCTCACCTTCTTGCGCTTTTGACTGTACCCAGTGCTTGTATGTATGTATGAATGTATGTATGTATGTATAAATCAATCAATGAATCTTTAAAAAAAAGGTATAAAATAGGGGGAACTTAACAACCTGAGTGTCCTACAATATAGAATTAAATAATTTATGATTCATACATATGAATTCTATTCTGCCATTTAAAAAGTGTTATAAAAGACTACTTGGGATGAAAAGTATCTTCACATTAAGTACAAATGTAATTTTTTAAATTTAAAATTAAATTTTAAGAAAACATTTTAAAGACTGATATTCTAGGCAACCAAGTAGTGACATTATGCAGAGTAGTGTTTTTTTCATTTGTGTTTTCCAATTTTTCTACAAGGAACATACTTATTAAACTATCATGGTGACTTAAAATATGTTCACAAATGCTTTGACATTCCCTTCAAAAGGTGGAGCTGAATTACTCTCCCTTGAGTGTGGTCTGGATTTAGTTACTCATTTGGAATGGCAAAAGTGATGGTGTACAGCTTCAGTCTAGATCATAAAAGTCTGCTGCTTGCTCACTGAAATCACTTGCTTTGGGGAAAACCAGTGGTTACATCTTGCGGACACTCGGTCAGCCTAATGGAGAGTCAGTCTCACATGGCAAGGAATGGAGGCCTTCTGCCAGTAGTCACATGAGTGGCCTATCTTGGGAGTAGCTTTTAGGTGACTGATCCCAGCCACCAACTGCTTGACTAGAATCTCAGTTGCTCAGTTCAAACCACCCAGTTACGCCACTCCCAAATTCTTGACCCAGAGATAATACATATTTGTTGTTTTAAGCTACTAGGTTTTGGAGTAATTTATTATACAGAGCAGGTAACTAATACATATAATTTCTCCAGTGACCATATTTAAATATTAAAAGTTGTAGTATCTACAATGAGCAAGAATCTAGTTAGAATACCTTAGCGTATTTAACATGGCAAGTCTGTTGGTATGCTGTACTTTATAACAGGAATAGTGTAGGAATGAAGATGTTTCAGGTACTAAGATCCTTAAATTCAAAGGGTAGGTTTTTCTTTGGATAACAGACATTGTGAATACAGTGCCTTACAAATGTAGACAAAATAATTGAATTTTTTAACTTCATCTAAAAGTACAAAATACAAATGTTCATTTAACAAAAGGTATAAAATAGGGGGAACCTAACAACCTGAGTGTCCTACAATATAGAATTAAATAATTTATGATTCATACATGTGAATTCTATTCTGCCATTTAAAAAAATGTTATGAAAGAATATTTGGGATGAAAAGTATCTTCACATTAAGTGAAGTGCAAAAGTACAAAATACAAAAGTACAAAACAATAAAATAAATGATTAGGTGGTGTGTTTATATGAAGTTCTGTAGGACTTCAAAAGAGTGGACATTTCATGTGGATGAAGGCTTTAGGGAGAAAGTGGCACTTTAATACATATAGGTGGAAGTAGTTTCAGAAAGATTGAAAATTATAAAGAGGGAGAAAGCATAACAGCATAAATTCAAATGAAGAAGCAGAGTTGAGCATGGTGCCTTTAGAGAACAGAAGACCTGTATTAAAAGCCAAAGTGTATATTTGGGAAGTTGTGGGTCAAAATTTAAGAAAATCCAACAGATAGTTTCCAGCTCAAAATAAGGAATCTAGGCTTTATAGTCTGCAATATTAGAAGGGTCATTGAGGGTTTTTATATGATTACAATGTTTTTCTGGAAGATTAATCTGGACATGATGTCTGAGATACAGCAGAGGAAAAAATACAGCATTAAGGAAAAAAAAATCCTGAAGGTGAAAAGGGTAGAAATGGTAACCCTGTTACTAATTATAGTATTTGACTGCCACTATATATCAGGCACTAAGCTTTACATTATTTCCTTTACACCTCACAAGGACTCTTGAAATAGGTAATGTTTTATCCACATTTTATAGGTAAGAAAGTAGATGCTTAAAGTTTAAGCAACTTGCCAAATTCAGTATGGGTTTTGGACCCCAAAGCCAGGCTCCCACCATATCACATTGCTTGGATGCTGGAGACATTTTAAAAGAATGCAGTGAGTGAAAGAATCTAAGACTTAAAGAATCTAAGACTTTTGTTTTCTATACATTTTAAAACAGCTACCATTTATTGAGTATCTTATGCACCAGGCCATTAACTGTGTCCAATGTCTTATCTATAATCATCACATTTTGGCAAGGTGTAGTCCAATATTATTTGTATTTTTTAAATGAAAAAAACTGTAGTTCCATGGAAGTTGAAAGTGTTACCACTCAGAAGTTTGCTGAATGCCAGCAATATACAGGACTCTAGGCAGGATTAAAGTTCGGGTTGCTCCTCGCCGCATACCACCCTTCTCTCCCAGCCAAGGACTCACCACCTATGGGTGCTGATACCTAACTGAATGCAGACTGAAGAGAAAGGAAGGCTACCCCGACACAGTCTGCATAATTTTTAAACTGTAACTTAACTCTTGTCCTTGAGTTTGTGCGTGATTCTGAGCCACAGTACTTGTGTAGAGTTGAGAAAAACTGATGCTGGAAAGTGTGTGGATGTTTTGAGAATGAAATGCCTGGTCTTCTAACTAACTGTAACCTCTAGAATGTTACTTGTCCTCTATGCCTCAGAACCCCCTCTTTAAAATGGAGACAGCACCGTTTCCCTGGAAGGAATCAGTAGTGCAGAGAACCAGGCAACTGTTCAGTGACACTTCGGTTGAAATCTTGCACAAATTCTTGTCTTTGTTCTCCCCCATCATCATCTTTACACGTAAGAACTCAGGTATTTGTGTACCTCAAGCGAATTACCGTAGTAGCTGAGAAATCAAACCCAGAGGTTTAAAATGCCATTCTTGCTGCTCTCTTTTAATTAAAAACCCTAAAAGGGCATATCCCCTTGGATGCTACTTAATTAACAATCAGTAAGGAAAAGATACTGAAGCAGTCAACTTAAGCGCCGTCGGAAAGTTCTGTTGACCAACATGGATTCTCTCCCCCTTGGACCACAGTTTCGGCTGGCGTCAGAGAAAATACTTTTATCAGGTCCTTCGGGTATTCCTGTAGGAAATCGGAAAAAAACAAAAGCCACTTATTCCTCTTAGTCCGAGCATAAGCCCTGGAAGTAAATCTCCCTTGTATTCAAAAAACGTTTTCTGCACTTCAACCCAACCACAAAATTCCAAAAGGTAGTTTTACACTATTCCAACTGCAGTCAGGAGGGACTTTGGGGGTGTAGGGGATCCAGGTACTAGCTAGCGCTGGGCAGCGTCAAAAAAGTGGCCAACTCTGCCCGGTCGAGTCACAGGGGTCCCCAGGAAGCAGCGCCCGGCGCGCGCGCGGGGTCCCCCTGGCCAAGGCGGTGGCGGTCCGCACGCACCGGCACTCAGGCGAGCCGAGTGCGCGGCCGGGGCTGCAGCTGGCGCTGGCGACGCTTGCGCTGGCTATTGAGCAGGGTCTGCGCGATCTTGCGCTCGTGGCCGCCAGCCACCGGCCAGTTGGTGCGCAGCTCCCGCTCGCGGCGCGTCCGGCCTTTGCTGCGCCCAGCCCCGCAGGCTGGGAAGTCCCGCAGGTAGTAGTAATCCAGGCAGTCGTAGAGCTCCTCCTCGGAGCTCGTCGCCGGCCACGACTCGGGCGGCGGTGACTGCGCCTGGGCCGGGGCGCTGGGTAGAGCCGGGTCCATGGCCCCCGGCCGCATGGCCGCCCGCCGGCGAGCGCGCGCGCCCTCCAGTAGGGCGCCCCTCGCTTCGATTGGCCCCACCCGTGGGCGGGTCCTGTCTGGGACGTCACAGAGGCTCTGCTCCAGAGGGGGGGACCTTCCTCGGCTGGGTGTACCCGGTGCTACTTGGTAAAATCCGACCCAGCAATTTATGACGGTCAAAAATTGAGAAAACTCTCCAAGAGTCCAGCAGTTATATGCTTAAGCAAAATGTGGGCCCGTGCGTTCCTCCGGAGAACTTTGAGCAGCAATAAACATTTTGTTTGGCTATTTGATGACAACGTGATAGAGTGTTCTGTGCTGTCAGGTGAAGACTAGGTTCTGAAGAAATAATTCCCGGTGTTCCTGTAACATTTTTAAAATATCTGCCTATGAAAGACTGGAGGGAAGTTTATCACCGTTCTTAACGTTTTTTTGACTGGTAGAACCTTATACATCATTTTACATTAGCTCTTTTTCCTTCCCACAAGTTCAAGCTTTTGATAAAAGTATAACTTAATTGTATCAAGAGAACAATTAAGTTGGGCCTCCCTAGTGGCTGGCGCAAGGGGGTAAGTCTCAGCAACGTGAAGTTACCAGCAGCAACTGCAGCAAGAGATCAATCCCCGGCCATGGAGCTAATCCACTTGGTGCAGAAGAGCAGACCTCTCCTGTCTTGCTCGCTGCTCCCCTCAGCAATGTATTTCAGCAGATCCGCCTGTTCTGCTCCCCACTCTGTCTCCGGATTGTCACCTGGTGCATGAAAACTTAGTATGCAGAATATTTGGGGTGACAGTCAAGAGTAGCAAGCGAGGTGCAGTGCATGTTGAGCATCCCGCCAGGCAGTTGCTGCTGCTCCGCACCCCAGGGTGTGGAGGGAAGGGTGCGCGCTAAGAGCCACAGGGACTGGAGGAATCGGGCTGGGTGATTGCGCTCAGGTAAGGCCAGTTCTAACAGATTACGGGGTTCTGCTGCACCGTGGCATGGTAGTCATTACACCCAGCGGCCCTCCAGGCTCTGAGGCGACTCCCAGCTCTAATTACCTAATTACTGCCTCCCTAAATGCTGCTCTCTGGGAGTTATTGCGAAGAAGGCCTTTGTTTTGCTTGGTTTAACTAGCACAGATAATTCTCTTCCCACAAAAATTGCAGTTACCCCCCTCTGGGATTTTCTTTTTAATAGATTGGAAAAAAATCCTACTTTAAAAAAAGGGCCTTCTCAAATATTTGATCTTGCTGAGTTTCTGTGTGACCAAGCTGCCAATTTGAGTTTTCACTTTTATGCTCAGAACCTGTATCCCTGGTGGGGTGTGGCCTACATAGCATTCTAAGGTGGTTCCTTAAATAAACAAGTCCCAGGAAAGTATTTTTAATACAACACCAAGGGGATTTTCTCTTCCATCCAAATATGTTACATCTACTGTTGGGAGAGAGAAAAACCAAAATTTATCCTTATGCCACTCTCCCATACATTATCTCTTTTTAAAACTCTTCAGAATTAGTAACAATACTACTCATTCTCAAAAATGAAAAGAATAGGGCCTCCCCAGTGGCGCAGCGGTTGAGCGCTGGGTTGCGAAGCTGCCCACAGCCTCTGAAGCGCCGGTTTGATCCCTGGCTGCTCCCCAGCCACCGGAGGAGAGTCCCACATGGCGCGCAGACCTCTCCTGCCGCCCGCTGCTCCCCTCAGCAGTATACTTCGTCAGTCTGCCTGGTCTACTTTCCTCTCTGACTCTGGTGAATTCTCTCACCCTCCCACACTTCTGACTGTACCCAATGCTTGTATAAAATAAAAATAAATAAATCTTTAAAAAAAAAAGAAAAGAATAGAATAGTTGACTCCCATATCCAATCACAAGGATTCAACATTGATCACTAACCTATCATCTTTGCTTTATGCATTCCTTTGTTTTTTCCTTTACTGATGCATTTTAGATCAGATTTCAGCCCTATGGCGTTTCACTCCCTTTTCATTTTCCCCTGACATTGACATGTTGCAGAACTAGGTCAGTTGTGCTGTAAAATATCCCACTGTGTCGATTTATCATCACTTTCTCGTAGTGTCATTTAACTTGTTCTTCTCTCTCCAATATTTTTGTAAACTGAGGTTAATCTAGAGACTTGTTTATACTCAGACTCAACTTGGGGGTCAAGAAAACCTCCTAAGAAGTGACATGTGTTGTCATTACACCAGCAGATCCATAAGATTTTTTTTTTTTTAAGATTTATTTTATTTACGCATACAAGAGCTGGGGTGTAGGCCAGAGTTGCAGGGCAGGGGTAGGGGGTGAGAGGATTCACCAGAGACAGAGTAGGGAGCAAACCAGTCAGATCTACTGAAATACACTGCTGAGGGGAGCAGCAAACAAGACAGGAGAAATCTGCTGCACCATGTGGGTTAGCTCCCTGGCCTGGGATCAAACTCATGCTGCAGAGGCTGCTGATAGCTTTATAATGCTGAGACTTAACCCTTTGTGCCACCAGTGAGGCCCACTGTCCCAATTTTAGTTATGCCATCACTTATCAGTGGCTAAGGTGACAGTCTGTCCCTGCAATTGTAAAGTTCCACAACAAACTTTTATCTAATGGTTTTATCTGTATTTCATTGCTTTTTTTTTGCCATGCTATTCATTGGCTCTGTTTTCATTAGGAATTATGAAATATTAGTTTTCTAATTTGATCATTGTTTCCACATGTTTAGCTAGAATGCTTTTCCTCTTGACCATTAGCTAGAATGCTTTCCCCTCATGTTTCCCTCAAAGAATATTTTATTCTGAAATATGCTTTGACATGAAAGGCAGAATAAGTGCTTATTTCTTCCCTTTTAAAGGTGGGGCTTCAGTGGTTCAAATGGAGCTTACTTCCCTCCCTTAGAATCATATTGAAATTGTGGATCGTTTTAAAACACAGTGTGTTTTAGTTAATTTCATTCATTTTTTTTATTATATTTTATTTTTTCTAAAGATTTATTTATGCATACAAGAACTGGGGTACAGGCCAGAGGTGCGGGGGTTGAGAGGATTCACCAGAGACAGAGCGGGCAACAGAACAGGCAGATCGACAGAAATACACTGCTGAGGGGAGCAGCGGGCGAGTCAGGAGAGGTCTGCTGCGCCATGTGGGTTGCTCCCTGGCTGGGGATCGAACTTGTGCTTCAGTGGCTGCGGATAGCTTCATAGGTTGTGTCTTAACACCTTGCACCACCAGGGAGGCCTCATTTTTATAATTTTTTTAAATGTTCAATGTGTTCATGTTTGGCCAGTGGGAGCTCCTTCATATGAGTCCTCTGTTCTTTTGGTGTTAGCCTAGTAGTCTTGGAGAATATCCTTATTTTTTCTGGTAAATCAAGATGTTCAGGCTCATCCTGAACATTTTGTGACCTAGACTTGGAATTAGATATTTCTACACGGAGTCCCTATCATTTTAGTGTGGACAATGGATTAGAGACAATAGTCTTTAAATGGATTTAGAGCACAAGTGTATTATGTCCCTTGATCTTTAAAAGAACCTTGTGAAATGCTACAGTCCCAATTTTCCAGGTGAGGAAACAGTTTAACTTCTTTCCCAAGGTTATATAAATAATAAAAAGCAGAACCAGACTAAGAGTGAGATCTTCTGACCCCTAGATAATTGTTTGTTCCATGTTACTATACCTCTTGTGTGAACTCATTAGTTTTCAGTTCACAGTTGCTAAACATCCTTGCCCTACTAGCTTCTGAAATGATATTTAAAAGCAGGTGCCACTCTCTCCCTTACACTCCCACCTTAGGACTTTAACACTGATGACATCATTGGAATAAGATTTAAAAGTGGACTTTGTATCTTGTTTAGTGATTTGACTACAGACTCAGGATAAGGGAACTAGTAATCATGCTTCTGGAGCAGACTTAGTTCCGTATATTATGTAAATATGCACAGATTATAAAGTTCTGTCTCATTACGCTCTCTCTTTTTTAAAAATTTATTTATTTAGGGCCTCCCCGGTGGCGCAGCGGTTGAGTGCTGGGTTGCGAAGCTGCCTGCGGCCTCCGCGGCGCCGGTTTGATCCCCGGCTGCTCCCCAGCCACCAGAGGAGGGTCCCACATGGCGCGCAGACCTCTCCTGCCTCCCGCTGCTCCCCTCAGCAGTGTACTTTGGTCCTTCTGCCTGCTCTGCTCCCCGCTCTGGCTCTGGTGAATTCTCACCCTCCCGCGCTTCTGACTGTACCCAGTGCATGTATAAACAAAACAAACGAACAAATAAATAAATAAATAAAACATGCCTCTATTAAAAAAAAAAAAGAAAAAAAATTTATTTATTTATACAAGAACCGGGGTACAGGCCAGATGCGTGGGAGGGTGAGAGGATTCACCAGAGACAGAGTGGGGAACAGAACAGGCAGACTGACAAAATATGCTGCTGAAGGGAGCAGTGGGCGAGACAGGAGAGGTCTGCTCACCATGTGGGATTCTTGCCGGCCAGCCGGGATCGAACCTGTGCTGCAGAGGCTGCGGACAGCTTCAGAGTACGGCCCTGAACCACCTACACCACAGGGGAGGGCCTCATCACTCTCTTAATGAATATTTGTAGCTACTTTATGAGGTAGTAGAAAGAACAGTGAGATTCATGCAGGTCTTATGGTTTGTCAAGGTCATTGGTGGAGGGACTTCCTGTATCTGCACTTGGATATCAGCAGAACTTGCTATTACACCCTTCACACAGGATATAAGGACACTCATTTGGAAACTCAGAGCTGGCTATAGCGCACATTCAACACTTCTCTCTTCCTCATTTTCATATTCTTGTATTACTTGTGCATTTGTCCAGCACCCTAAAAGGTTAGAAATGTCCCCCATACATCATCCACTCACAGTAGGTGAAAATAAATGCCTGTTAAATAAACACATATATAGGTATATAAACAACCCAAACCATTAAAAACTATTCATGAAAATGTGCCAATTTTACATAGCTGTTTAAACCTCATTCATTCAAAAATATATATTTAAAACATGCGTTATGTGCCAGGTATTGTTTTAGACTTTGAGGATAAAATTCCTTGCTCTCATGTAGTTTATATTTTAAGAGGAGGTAGGTAATAATAACGTATGTAAGCTTTTAAGGGCCTCCCTGGTGGCGCAGGCGGTTGAGCGCAGTGCTGTGAAACTGTCCACAGCCTCCACAGTGCTGGTTCGATCCCCGCCGTCCTCTGTGCAACCCACCTGGTGAGCAGACCTCTCCTGTCTCGCTCCTTGCTCCCCTCAGCAGTGTATTCTGTTAGTCTGCCTGTTCTGTTCCCTGCTGTTTCTAGTGAATCCTCTCACCCTCCTGCTTATCTGGCCTGTACCCCAGTTCTTGTATAAATAAAATAAATCTTAAAAAAAAAATAACATATGTAAGCTTTTAAGTTGAGCTGATACCAAGGCCCAGAGAAGACCCAACTAGCAAAGGACTGCTGCAGCACAGAGCCAGTCTACAAAGATTAGGAGAGATAATGTCTTTCAAATGCCCAGTTTTCTTCTTTTTTTTTAAAGGCTTATTTTATTTATGCATCCAAGAACTGGGGTGTAGGCCAGAGGTGCAGGGGGTGAAAGGATTCACCAGAGACAGAGTGGGGAGCAGAACAGGTGGATCTACTGAAATACACTGCTGAAGGGAACAGGGGGTGAGAGACAGGGAAAGTCTGCTGTGCCATGTGGGTTAGCTCCCTGGTGGGGATCAAACTCATGCCACAGTGGATGGAGATCGCTTGATAGCACTGAGATTTAGCCCTTGCGCCACCTGGGAGGCCCTGGAATACTTACTTTCTAATGAACCATAAAATAATACATTAATGCAGAGGTTCCCATTTTTATTTTTTAAGAGAAGCTGATCATAAAATATAATAAAGCAGTTTTGATTTGTTTTTGTTTTTGTTTTTTCCAGAATTCACAAAAACAGGAAAATTATGAATGTACTTACTGCGTCTTTATAGCAACAAGCACTGAGTTTAAAGTAATATTTTGGGGCCTCCCTGGTGGCTCAAGGAGTTAAGATGCAACCTATGAAGTATCTGCAGCCTCTGCAGCACGAGTTCAATTCCTGGCCAGGGAGCTGCCCACCTGGCGCAGCAGACCTCTCCTGACTCGCCCGCTGCTCCCCTCAGCAGTGTATTTTAGTTGATCTGCCTGTTTTGGTCCCTACTTTGTCTCTGGTGAATCCTCACCCCCCACACCTCTGGCCTCTATCCCAGCTCTTGTATGTATAAATAAATAAATCTTTAAAAGAAAATAAAGTAATATTTTGTAATGACAGACCAGTGCACTAGGGGAATGATTGGCCATAGCGAAGGTATGGAACCCATTGTTTCTGATATGAAGAGCACTGAGCCAGCACCAAGAATAAACATGGGTTATTGGTTTCCAGCAGGGCACAAAACATAGCACATTGGATGGCCATTGAGACACTGATTCTTGGAATCTGAAAAATCATACTTCTCATGGACAATCCCTAAAGACAATCATTCACAACTTTTTTTTTTTAAGATTTATTTATTTATTTATTTATACAAGCACTGGGCACAGTCAGCAGCTCAGGAGGGTGAGAGAATTCACCAGAGCCAGAGCGGGGAACAGAACAGGCAGATTGACAAAACACACTGGTGAGGGGCGCAGCAGTCGTGGCAGGAGAGGTCTGTCGCGCCATGTAGGACCCTTGCCAGTGGCCAGAGATCAAACTGGCACTGCAGAGCCTGCGGGCAGCTTCACAGCCCAGGGCTCAACCACTGTGCCACCAGGGGAGGCCCCATTCACAACATTTTTTATGAAGTTTATAGTGTGTATGTGAGGGTAAGTTTAGGTAAAAAGAAATTTTTTTTAGATATTATTTATATTTGCATAGAAGAACTGGGGTACAGGCCAGAGGTGCAAGTGGGGCAGAGGTTGCAGTGGTGAGAGGATTCACCAGAGACAGAGTGGGGAGCAGAGCAGGCAGATTTACTGAAATACACTGCTGAGGGGGAGCAGCGGGCGAAACAGGAGAGGTCTGCTGTGCCAGTGGGCTAGCTCCCTGGCCAGGATCAAACTCAGGCCATCTCCGTGATAGGGCTGAGACTTAACCCCTAGGCCATCAGGAAGGCCCTAAAAAGCAGAACCTGCTAACTCTTCCATGACCTATATAATTTAGGCATGCAATGCCCTGCAATGATGTCGGAAGTCCCTCTACAGTGGACTCACATCTTCGGTAATGCATTTTCTTCCACTGACAGTCTCAAGACTGTTCCATGGGATCCTAAGATTCTTAAAAAGTTGCAGTAGGTCCAGGGGGCAATTTTTATTAGACTTTGTGTGTTTGTGTTGGATATGATTATGTAATATTATATTCATTTGGAACATACAATAGTGAGTTTGTTTGCTGACTGCTTGATCCAGACTTCAGTGGAAGCCTACTGTGTGCTAGAAACAAAAGGTGAAAGAATATTAGTTTTGCCTCAGCTAGCTCACAGTGTGCTGGAGGAGGAGGATACAAAAGCAAATACTGTACTTACAACTCAAGAATGCATAAATCTGCATTCTACCACTTTTGTTTTACTCTTTTTCTGAGTTCCAGTTTCTTATTTATGAAATTGGGGTAATGATGTCTATTGCAGTATGTGCTCACTTGTCTGCAAAGGGCCTGGCTCCTGATGTGTCCTTGGGCCCTTGTCCCACATGGAAGATGGCTTGGTAATAGGGGAACCATCATGCCTTCTTTTTGATGGACTGATTCAGCATGGCCATTTATTTAGCAAGGCAAGGAAGACCTGGGAAACCTGAAGACCTAGAGACTTCTTTAAAGGAATTCTAGTCTCTAGTCAGTTACTCTGTTTCTCTATTGTTCTTGGGGTCTCTCTCTGCATCTCTTTCTGTCTCTTTTTCCCATCTCACAGCTGTGATAATAGCCCATATCAAAAAGTCCACAAACGCCCAAGAGTTAGTGAGAATTTTGAGTAAAAGAAACTTTCATGCAATGTTGGTGGGAATGGGAATGGGTCCAACCCTGGTGGAAACAGTGTGGAGAATTCTAATATTAAACATAGTCTACCATACATTTGTGTATTCATTGCAGCTCCAGATCCACCCTTCATAGCTTGTCCTGCAAATATGAAGATGGTTCCTTTAAATGATTCTTTAACCAGCTGACACAATGTTAAGTAGTGCCAGTAGAGGGCACTAGAGAGACAGAGAGGAGGGGGCTTTTCTTCTGGGCTCTGGTGTACCAGTCTAAATAGGCACCGTGCTCCCCTGCACCCAGCTCTTGCAGTGCGCATTTGTTGGCAGTACCTAGTGGGCAGCAGCTTTCCTCAGCTCTCCCCTTGTGTGATTTTGTATTGGGGTGCTTCCAATGAAGAACCTCTTCACCATGCCTTAATCTAGGATGCTAAAGTGGATTTCCAGTAAGTTCTAGAGGACAGATTTCTAGTACATTCCACCAATGCATCATCACAACTTCTCTGCCATTCAGTCCCCCATGACAATGGCCCCTTGTTTTGTGTGGATCTCAACCTATTGATAATAATGCTAATGACTGGAAATGCCAGGGGGCACTCAAATGGGTCCTGATTTCCATGGTCCTTTCTTCCCTTTTAAGGAAGTATTAAAACTGGTCTTATCTTTGGGGTTCTTATTATGATTGCAAGGTGCTCTTCAGCAGTAATCATCAGGAAACTTTTTAATATATATATATTTTATACATTACTGTTCATTTTTGTATAATATTTGATTTCTCCCTCAGGGATAGTCCCTGTAAAATTCTCATCCACCCATGGACCATCACCATAGTCCCTTGTGCTCTTCTAGCCCTGAAACTTTTTTTTTTTAAATCAGGGTAAAATTGGTTTACAACTCTATGTATGATGCAGAGGTATAGGGTCACACTTCTTCAAAATATGTCACCATACCTTGCCTACCACCAAGGTGCACGTAGTCCTTACCATAGCTTAGGGAGCCCCTCTATCTTTGGTCCCCACTCTCACCCTCTCCATCTGGCAGCCTCAATTCTGCAGTCACATTTCTAGATTTGATCTGGCTTGGTTTAGTCTGGTCCTTTATTTTCTTTTTCTAAATTACACAGATGAATGAAATTACCTAGTGTTTGTCTTTCTCCCTCTGACTGATTTCACTTAGTGCAATCCCCTCCAGTTCCATCCTATTGTTATTATTGTTATTATTATTATGAACTTTGAAAAATAGAGAATTATTACTCAAAAAACTTGGAAATTACACAGCACACCTGGATCACAGTGAGATCAGGGAGGTGAAGGGAGGAAGGAAGGAGCATGGACCTGTGGTACTACTATCATTGGACTGAATGTTGGCGGGTCAAGGTTTTTGTGGGCTCGCTCTACATTGGTGAAGTTAAATAATAACAGTGGGAATTTATTTATTTATTTATTTTTGGGTTAAGATAGATTTATTTATTTATTTATACAAGCACTGGGTACAGTCAGAAATGCGGGAGGGTGAGAGAATTCGCCAGAGCCAGAGTGGGGAACACAACAGGCAGACTGACAAAGTACATTGCTGATGGGAGCAGCGGGCTCGGTAGGAGAGGTCTGTCGCACCATGTGGGACCCTCGCCAGCGCCCGGGGACGAACCAGTGCTGTAGAGGCTGCAGGCAGCTTCACAGCCCAGCGCTCAATCAGGGGAGGCTCAACAATGGGAATTTAAAGCTCAGGAAAAGAGACAAAAGAAGGAAAAAGGAAATAGGAAGAAAACATGCCAGTCCAAGTGACCAGGATCTGAAAGACAAAGGGACCTTAGTAGAGGGAGGTAGTCTGGCCTTTATCTGGTCATATGACTGGCAATGTGTTTGAGTTTGCCCTCTTTGAAGTGGATGCCTCTTTGAAGTAGATGCCTGGGCATCAAAACTTAAGGCAGGCACTTGCATTACACAAAAGAAAAGTCAACTGTGGGAGTTTACAGTACATCCTTCAAGGAGGTCTGGCTCTCAGCCTTAAGGGGAGGAAGCCCTTCCTTTGGGTACGTGGTCTCAACCCAGACATAGTGACTACTCCTTGTATCTGCTATTCTTTTTTTTTTTTTTAATTTTTTTTTAAGATTTATTTATTTCTGCATACAAGAGCTGGGATACAGGCCAGAGATGCAGGGGTGTGAGAGGATTCACCAGAGACAGAGTGGGGAACAAAACAGGCAGACTGACTGAAATACACTGCTGAGGGGAGTAGCGGGTGAGTCAGGAGAGATTTGCCTGGCCATGTGGGTTACTCCTTGGCTGGCCGGGGATCAAACCCATGCTGCAGAATCTGCGGATAGCTTCATAGTGCTGTGCTTAACCCCTTGCGCCACCAGGGAAGTCTCTATATCTGCTATTCTTGTATTCTTTTAGAGTTCATTTTTATTTATTTATTTATTTATTTATTTTAATAGAGGCATGTTTTTCTTTATTTGTTTGCTTGTTTGTTTTTGTTTTGTTTATACATGCACTGGGTACAGTCAGAGGCGCGGGAGGGTGAGAGAACTCACCAGAGCCAGAGCGGGGAGCAGAGCAGGCAGAAGGACCGAAGTACACTGCTGAGGGGAGCAGCGGGCGGCAGGAGAGGTCCGTGCACCATGTGGGACCCTCCTCCGGTGGCCGAGGAGCAGCCGGGGATCGAACCGGCGCCGCAGAGGTCGCGGGCAGCCTCGCAACCCAGCGCTCCACCGCTGCGCCACCAGGGAGGCCCTAGAGTTCATTTTTAGTAGCCAGTCCTTGGTGACTCTAATCCTTTGCTGTAACCATTTATATTGAATTTTACATTAAACTAATTTTGTTCAGTTTCTTGCAGTTTATGTCTCCTGGTTGGACTCTGGTATATATAAAACTGGTGTTGGAAGTCATACCGGGAAACAAAATCTACAAAGGTAGGATTTTGGGATGAGTTTAGTCATGCCTTTAGCCCTACGTGCTGAGCTCTATGTCAGTAGAAAACGGGATGCTGATAATTTATGACATGAAGTGGCTTCATCATTAATTGTCATAAAATACCAATTAAAGCACAAGCCAACTGAAGCACATGCCTTGAAGGCTAAGTGGCTGTGATACTTGATGATTATGATAGTAACAATGACTATGAAGACTGGTAGGGGATGGGTGCTTGTTAGCATACTTGAGCACTTGCAGAGGGCAAAACAACAAACTCAAGCCTTTAAAGCTCAACTTAAGTCATGATCTAACAATCAGAGAGTTGCCATCATAGCCCCAAAAGAATCTCTCGTGTCTTATGTCCGCAGGGCTGATATTATTGAGAAATGAACACAAATTTAAGTATGTGTGTTGCTGAGTTACAAGAGTTGAATTCAGTCTCACCAAATTTCTCTTGTGAAGTTAGGGCATTGGTTGGTGAAGAGTGGGATCCAAAAACAGAATGAGAACATATGCTTGGACCCAGAAGACACAGACAATTTCTTATGGAAGCTGAGAAGCTTAGATTATGTCAGTTATAAATTAATTTACTCTCAACTCCAAACCCAACCTTCATTGCCTGCTGTGAAAAAAGTAAAGTTGGGCCCTTCAAATATGTTTTCTTTGCCAGTTGGTATAATGTTCAGCTTTGTCAGTAGAAGGTACTGGAGAGACACCGCAGGAGGAAGATGTTTTCCTTCCTGTGTGCTCTTGTTGGCTGATGCCTGTGGTGCAGGCAGCTTCTCCATTACCTAGCTCTGGCTCTCTGGGTATGCTGGTTCCATTCAGTCACCTAGGTGAGAAAGCAGAGAGACACCTGAAGTGACTCTTTCCTCTGCCGCCCTGTATATGGATCACCAGGTCAAGTCAATTTCTTCTGGTAAATATTTCTCAACCTCCCTTCCCACAGGCCCTTATCTCCCTCCCTTCCTACTCCCACTGCTTCATCTCCAGTCTTGCTTAGAGGATAAGGATAGCCTCTTAACTGGTTTTTCTGTTTGTCTTTTCCCCTTAATTAATCTCCATATTCAGACAGTGATTTTACTAAAATAGAATCTGATTTTGTTGTTCTCCAGCTAAATTCTTCAAATGGGTTCACATGGTTTTTAACAGTGGTCTCCAAACTTTGTTCCTGTCCCCCCATCAGCAAAACAAGAGCATACAACCACAGTAATGTACATTAAGTTATCTACACATTCTGCTTAAAATAATAAATGAAATGTATACAAGATGAGGAAAATGGGCAATGTAAAAATAAGTAGAAGTTCTAGTAGAAGTAGCGTTTGCTTTGCGGGGGCCCTGTGGTAGCAGTGGGGCCATGGCCCTGGTGATCATTCCTACATTGGGGCCCACCAATCCTGGGAGACATGTTTAAGAACATGTTGCATCACAGGGAGATCCAGGAACGCATGTGACACATGCCCTGGGCAGTTCAGGATTTTGTAGGAGGGCGAGATCCCAAAGAGTAGATGGGGTAGGAGCAAAATCAAAGTCATTCTCTTATGACTATGAGGATGGTCTCATTTTTCATTTCTAGGCTAGCATTAACATGGCCTAGGAAGGATATGTTATACCATCATTGTTACTTGCTTTTCATCTATCATTACAATTTTACAGTTTGATTTGTATAATTTGTTATATGTATATATATATATATATACACACATTCATGTGTATGTATATATAAATATTCATTATAAAAGATATATTTGAATAACTGCAAATTGATAAGCTTTTTCAGGCCTTTGAAGCCACCCTTAGAACAAACACTAAAGAAGGACAAAGTATCATGATTAATAAAAGAGGACAGAGATGGTTATGAGTCAGTAGTACTTTGTACTTCAACCACCTTCCAGCAGAGCATCTCAAAGGGCTGGGGATATCTGAACATCATACCCTTCCACGTAGATCAGGAGACCTGTAATTATTACTTCTCTTGAGATCTAAGTATGATCCTTGCTAGGGTGAAATCAGCAGCTGTTTCCCAAATCATAGAGATATTGAATAACAGCTTTGCCAGGAAAATGAGTATTACTTTTGGCTTGTCATAACAAGTTCCTGGCCTGAGCAATTGGAGTATTGCAGAAATGTGTGTGTGGGAACACTCATGTGCACACAAGGGAGCGTGGGGGTGGAGAATTGAACTTGATAAAGCCAGCGTGAGGCAGGCTGGTAGGAAGGACATTGACTTTGGCATCAGACAAAGTTCTGACCCTGCCCTTAGGGACTATGTGACTCTAGAAAATTAACAAATACCTATGATCCTCAGTTTCCTCTTTTGGTAAATGAAGATTGTAATACCTGCCTTGATGAGTTATATGTGGATTAGATCACTCAGTATGTGCAAAATATATAGTATGTAATAACTCTGAAATATTATTTTACAAAGCTCATTCTTAGAGACAGCTTAATTTAAACAATTTTAGAATGACTGTTTTTATAAAATTAATTCGAATTATTATATAAAGTTCAAGTCATGTAGAAAAGAAGAAAGTAACTAAATATGAAATTTCCTAACACCAAGAAGTAACTTTGCTTTTTGTTTTGAGAATTAACTTTTTTTTTTTTTTAAGATTTATTTGTTTATGCATATAAGAGCTGGGGTACAGGTCAGAGGTGTGGGGGGTGAGAGGATTCACCAGAGACAGAGTGGGGAACAGAACAGCCAAGCAGACCAAAGTACACAGCTGAGGGGAGGGGAGCAGTGGGTGAGTCAGGAGAGGTCTGCTGCACCATGTGGGTTGCTCCCTGGCTGGCTGGGAATCGAACTCGTGCTGCAGTGGCTGCGGATTGCTTCATAGGTTGCCTCTGAACCCTTGCACTACCAGGGAGGCCCAAGAATTAACTTTTTAACATTAGGCAATAAATAGTAACTTTTTACTCTTTCTGTACAAGTAGGTAACTTAATGGGTACTTAGATAAATGAGTAGGTGAAAAACAACTATACATTTTATATACTTTATATACATGTGTAACTTTAGTTTTATGTAACAAGTTAAGAAAACAGAGGAAAGAATTTCTGAATTTCAGATAAATCACTTACGTACAAGCGATATTTGTTTCAAGATTCATTAAGGTTATGAAAAACAATCAAAAATACAATGATTCTTTTTAACTGTAGTTCCATAAATTCTGTACTTTCTTTCCTGAATTGTTACATATTTGAGCGTTTCTGCCAATTCCTTTTCTGCTTAGATGTTGTCTTTCTGGGTGGAATTTTCTTTGCTCCTTTTCCTTTTCTTCACTCCTTCCTTTGAGCTATGACTTTGGTATCACCTGGTGCTGGCTGTGGCAATGGAAAGTTCTGAGGTTAGCTGAAGGTTCTTCTCACATGTAAGTCATGTTTTCCTGCCGGAAGGCCTGTGGAATGCTTTATCCTTGAAGTTCAATAGCTTAGCCAAGATTGGCTTTGGGCCAGTCATTCTATATTAATTTTTTTTTTCAGGTATGTGGTGTGCCCTCTAACTGCTGATTACATTCTTCCATAGCTCTGCATACTTTTCCTGTTTTGCATTTTAGGTTTTGTACCTCAGGGTCACCAGTAAACAACCCAGTGTTAGATTGTCTCTTTCTAATTTCCACAATTACTATTTTTTTCCAGGTGCTTTAAATCTATTTCTTTTAGCCTCTGAAATCATTATGATTACCTCAAGCATTTTCTCTGTTACTATTTTTTTTAATTTTTATTCATATTTATTCTTCCTTTCTAGTTGATTTGATTTTAATGGTGGTGTTTTGGGCCTCTTTGCTTCCTTAGTTCTATAATCTCCCTTTTCATCTCTTTCTGTTGTGTTCTTTTCTTGTCCTTGTGCTCTGGCTTCCTGATGATCTGTAGTGCAAAGCGCTTGTATGGGCATTTTCTTCCATTTTGAGGCAACGCTTTCTTTCATACAGAGTTCTCAATGTTGTAGCATCTCAGGGTTGATGCTTATCTCTGTCTACCTCCTCTGGCTAGGTGATCTCTTCTACCCCATGACTTTGCATACCTTGTATATGCAAAAAACTGGCAAATTTATATCTTTGGCCCACACCCATTTCTGGAACTCAAATTACAACAATGCACTGATATTTCTGATTGTATATCTCATGGACATCTTAAAAATTCCATGTCCTATGTGAAACACTTGGTTTTCATTTCCTGACTCTTTCATCTATTCCTCCCTCATTCTTCTCCATCAGAGTAAATAGTGCCCATTCTTACCCTATTGTATAAGCCAAAGGCCTCAGAGTCATCCTTGTCCTCATGCCCCGTATCCAATCCACTGCTAAGGCCTATTATTTCTACCTTCCAAATGTGTCTTTGTCCGCACGTGTTTTATCCTCCACTCCCATTGTCATTTTTTCCTGGATGCTGCAATGAGTCCTAACTGGCCTCCTTTCTTCCACTATTGCCCACCCCTACCCCTTAATTTATTCTTCATTCAGGAACCAGGATCTGAGTTAAAACACATCTGTAAATTTTTTGATAATTCTGTTTTCAAGAGGTGGAATCCAGTTCCCCATTCTTCAATACTGACATCATCACATGAGTCCAAGAATAGAAAGCCCATGACTTCCAAGGTGAGGTCATATAAGTTGACACCTGGCTTTTCTCATGGAGTGGTTGCACTTGGGGCCCCTTCACCGTTCTGTAAGTGAGCAAAGGTCATGTGGCACAGTTGTGTAGGTGTTCCTCCGGACTGGCCCTGCCGAGGTCCTGATTGACAGGTCACATTAACCTCTAGATATCTGAGTGAGGAGATCTTGAATGACTCCATCCTCAGTCACTGTTTAAATGCAGCCACATAAGAAACCTTAAGCCTCTAAAATTGTGAGAATGATAATGAGTACTGTCATTACCTTGCAACACTAGCTTGAGGTGGTTTGTTATACAGTAATAGATAGTTGATATGGAGCAACTTTAAAGTATAAATGATACTGTCATTCTCCCAGTTGATAACATGTATTTATTATTTATTTATAGGTTTATAGATTTATTTATTTATTTATTTATACATGCACTGGGTACAGTCAGAAGCGCGGGAGGGTGAGAGAATTCACCAGAGCCAGAGCGGGGAGCAGAGCAGGCAGAAGGACCGAAGTACACTGGTGAGGGGAGCAGCGGGCAGCAGGAGAGGTCTGCATGCCATGCGGGACCCTCCTCTGGTGGCCGGGGAGCAGCCGGAAATCGAACCGGCGCCGCAGAGGCTTCAGGCAGCGTCGCAACCCAGTGCTCAACCGCTGTGCCACTGGGGAGGCCCTCAGTTGATAGCATTTAATAGTTTAGAATTGAGTTTGGTTTTTTGGAAAGATTTATTTATGCATACAAGAACTGGAATAGGGGTACAGGCCGGAGATGTGGGGGCGGGTGGTGAGAGACTTCACGAGAAACAGAGTGGGGAGCAGAACAGGCAGACTGACTGAAATACACTGCTGAGGGGAGAAGTGGGCAAGACAGGAGAGGTCTGATGCACCATGTGGATAGCTCCTTGGCCGGCTGGGGGTCGAACTCAGTCTGCAGAGGCTGTGGATAACTTCACAGTGCTGTGCTTAACCCCTTGCACCACCAGGGAGGCCCTAGAATTGAGTTTAAAATAAAATCAAACCCAAATCCTAGCATGACCTGTCTCCCCCTGCCATTTTCTACTCTTCCCTCTTGCTCATTGTGCCCCAGCCACAGGGGCTTTTTTCCTGCACCTGTAAATAAACACCAAGTGATTTTTCTCCTCAGGAACTTGGCACATACTCTTCCTAACATGAATGGACTTCCCATACCTCTTGCTACGGCTGGATCTTTCTCCTCTCTCAGGCCGTAGCTCAAACATCACCTCTGCAGAAGATTTTTCTCTTGTCCTGTCTCAAGGAAGAACTCATCTTCCTTCCCATCACATCACTGTATTTGGTGTCCTCAAGAGAGATACTATGCTGAAAAATTAGCTCATTTGTTTGTTTTAAAAATTGCATGTTGTCTGACCTAAATTAGAAATTCCACATGGCAGGAATCTCATCTTGTTCATTCTTAGCACCTAGGGTAGTAGTTTCCTTGTAGTAGGCACACAGCAAATGTCTTTAGAAAGAATGAGTATCCAGGGAGGGGGGGTGTGTGATTTGCCACTTTTTAAAAAAAGATTTATTTTTATTTATTTATGCATACAAGAACTGGGTGTTAGGCCAGAGGTGCATGAGTGGGGTGAGAGGATTCACCAGAGACAGAGTGGGGAGCAGAACAGGTGGATCTACTGCTGAGGGGAACAGTGGGTGAGATAGGAGAGGTCTGCTATACCATGAGGTTTAGCTCCCTGGTCAGGGATCAAACTCACGCTGCAGTGGCTGGTTATAGGTTGATAGTGCTGAGACTTTAATCCCTGTGCCACCAGGGAAGCCCTGATTTGCCACCTTTATATGGATATCCTACCTAATGCTGAAATGTTCCATCTGATAGCATTTCCTAGTATTGAATCTGAACTAATTAAAAGAGTAATCTGGGCCTCCCTGGCCAGATTGTGCTGCTGAAGCCAGCACAGATCTTGGTTTTGACTCTAAGAACTATGGAAGGCTGTTGGAAGGTGTGAACTGAAGAATAACTGATCTTTGTTTTGAAGAACATTCTAGTTGCTTTTGAGAAACTGGATATGGAGGGGCAAGAGACAGAGCAGGAGAATTGATGACCTGCTACCACATCAACTTTCTTTGATCACTTCAAGCCATGTTTTGAGAAGGACTTCTGCAAAAATGTGGTACGACCCAGTTCCCTTCATCCTGGCATTCAGGATTTGTGGAAGCCCAGCAGGCCAGACAGTGGAGGCTTCCTGGAATACCACTGGCTCCTCAAATCAACATCTTGATTCACTCCTTTGATATTAGAGACAGTGACCTGTATTTCCTCATACACCTGTTCTATCCAGTTGCAGAATGGGCAGTATCTTAGTTCAGGAGGCTGTATTGCTCAAGAGTTCACACACATCATCGTCACATGCTCCCAGTTAGTGTGTCTTAGTTATGACTCTTTTGGGTCATAAACCATCTTTTGGCAGCCTTGAAATTCTAAATGATTTAAGCTCTCTTGAATGCCCTTTTCTCCAAGTTTGGAAATAAAAACCATATTTTAGGAGGCAAAAAGAAATGAGGAAGGGAGAAAGCCAAGAGACCAACCAGGCTTGTCTGTATAAACACTATGTCCCTTAAAATTGGTCTTACTTCCACTAATACATCTTATAAAGATTCTTTTCAGTTTCTTTGAGTTCCATATGTTTTTAAAAGTTCCCAAATGACATTTGAGTTGTTTTTCTTCTCAGTAAATTTGAACATTGATGTCTAGTCTGTCATTGAATGAAGAAAATCTCCTACTTGGGAAACCACTTTTAAATGTTTGGATTTTGGGCCTCCCCAGTGGCGCAGCGGTTGAGCGCTGGGTTGCGAAGCTGCCTGCGGCCTCTGCGGCGCCAGTTCTATCCCCGCTGCTCCCCGGCCACCAGGGGAGGGTCCCACATGGCGCTCAGACCTCTCCTGCCGCCCGCTGCTCCCCTCAGTAGTGTACTTCAGTCCATCTGCCTGCTCTGCTCCCCGCTCTGGCTCTGGTGAATTCTCTCACCCTCCCGCGCTTCTGACTGTACCCAGTGCATGTATAAACAAAACAAACAAACAAACAAATAAATAAATAAAAACATACCTCCTCTATAAAAAATAAATAAACAAATAAATAAATAAATGTTTGGATTTTAGGAAGGAATGAACAAAACTGACAGCAGGACAGAAGGGGATGTCCCCACAGCCATGCCCCAGTGTCCTTCTCCTCCTGGGCCCCCGGACTGCTCTCCCAGCATGCTCCTCCTGGTGTGTTCAGTGGGGAGGGCTGAAGGAACGATTACCAAATGGAATATCCGAAAGACATTGTCTTGGTTTTATGGAGTTCACTCACCTTTATCTAATTCGTTTACTGATAAAATGGATGACATGTGCACATTGTCTGAGGGTTCCTGAACACCTACATTAACTGTTAAACACAGTGATGTTACTGGATTCCTCAAACAAGTTTCATGTTGTAATTGTGAAGTCAGGCAGCCAAGGTAGATGAGTTGTCCACAGTCAGGCAGACAGCTGGAAGCCTCCCGGCCCTCTGCAGGCTCTGGCTGGAGTGTGTGGACTGGCTTAGCCAGTATGTATTCCTCCTCCGTCTGCCAGTCACCACCATGTGTCATGCCTTGGACCTGGGGATCTCTTTGTCCTGTCTCTTCATCATCCGTACCAGATCTATTGGCTCTTCAAGTCCTGTTTCATTGAACCTCTGGACCATCTCTTCTGTCTGCCTCCCGCTACCCTTCATCCCCACCATCGCAGTTTTAATTCAGATGTTGTCATTTCTGACTAGAGCTCTGCAATAGCCCCTAGTTGGAGTCTTTTAAATTCCTTTTTTCAATTAAAACTAGAACTCTATAAAACAAGTAAATTTAGATGTTTACTGGTATTGCCATACTCTTTTATTTTTTTAATTTTTAAAAAAGATTTATTTATTTATGCATACAGGAGCTGGGGTACAGGGCCTCCCTGGTGGCGCAAGGGGTTAAGCACCACACTATAAAGCAATCCACAGCCTCTGCAGCACAAGTTCAATCTCTGGCCAGCCAGGGAGAAACCCACATTGAGAGGCAGACCTCTCCTGTCTCACCGCTGCTCCCCTCAGCAGTGTATATCAGTCAGTCTGCCTGTTCTGTTCCCTGCTCTGTGTTGGTAGATCCTCTCACTCCCCATATCTCTGGCCTGTACCCCAGCTCTTGTATGCATAAATAAATAAATCTTTTAAAAAAAAGAGCTGGGGTACAGGCCAGAGGTGTGGGGGGTGAGAGGATTCACTAGAGACAGAGTGGGGAACAGAACAGCCAAGTAGACCAAAGTACACTGCTGAGGGGAGCAGCGGGAGAGTCAGGAGAGGTCTGCTGTGCCATGTGGGTTGCTTCCTGGCTGGCCAGGGATTGAAGTGCTGCAGAAGCTGCAGACATCTTTATAGGTTAACCCCTTGTGCCACCAGGATGGCCCCCATTCTCTTTTTTTTTTTTTTTTTTTTTTTTTTGTATAGAGGCATGCTTTATTTATTTGTTTGCTGGTCTGTTTGTTTGTTTTGTTTATACATGCACTGGGTACAGTCAGAAGCGCGGGAGGGTGAGAGAATTCACCAGAGCCAGAGCGGGGAGCAGAGCAGGCAGAAGGACCGAAGTACACTGCTGAGGGGAGCAGCGGGCGGCAGGAGAGGTCTGCGCGCCATGTGGGACCCTCCTCCGGTGGTGGCCGGGGAGCAGCCGGGGATCGAACTGGCGCTGCAGAGGCCGCGGGCAGCTTCGCAACCCAGCGCTCAACCGCTGCGCCACCGGGGAGGCCCCCCATTCTCTTTTAAATGATTCAGGTTGCATTTCTGCATTTCTAAAAGGTGTTTGAGTATTCTAATTATTGTAGGATCTAAGAGAGGACACAATTTTATCCCCAAACTCACCCAATTGTATGCATTAAAAAAGCACAGCTTTTTGTAGGCCATCATACCTCAATAAAGAGGGAACAGAGGTTAGGATATAATTTAAAAAAAAATTTTTCATTAAGCTTTGATTATTACTTACTTCACCATGATTTCATTAGGCCATAGTGAAAACAATTCTCAGTGACGCAATGCATTTTCTTGGACCCCAAAGGATTGTTAATGTATTTTACTGTATCTAGAAGGGAAAAATCATTTTCCATTTCCACTTTGCTTAAGTTGCTCCTTGGCATATCAGTTAAGCGTCATTCTGGTTCATCTGAACAAAGGCATCCCTGGCTGCCCTGGAGTGAATGCTCATATTGTTTGACTTTATTGTGTCCTGTTTGCATGGGGAAAATTCCAGAGGTGGTGGGGGAGCAGATTGTACTAGCTCATGACTTTCCTCCCTAACTACTTGGGGAACAGACATGGATTTAAGAATATGAGAGAGAAGAAAAAATAGAGTTTGGAATCCTTTCTTGTGCAAAACAGAGAATTGGAGGGGAGTGCAGAGAAGCAAGAGCTTGGTTGGACATGCCCCCAGTTTTCTTGGGGATTTCCCCAGTGCTCTCTTGAGTCCTTCCTCACTTTCTCCGACCTCCACTATCTTTCTTGCCCCCTTTTTTTGAGCATTCTGAAAACCATAGGGAATAAATATTAATCTTATATCTCGGGGCATTATTTTAATGAGGGAGAGTCCAAAAATACCAGTTTAGCTCTCCAAATGTCACTCCTTTTCTCTGTATCCTTCTGTCCTTATCTCTTGGCATGGACTTTCATTGAATGCTTCTGGCTACAATGGTCCTTCTTTGATTCTTTCCAATCTTTTCAATATATTGTCTTGCATGACCTTGTGTATCTTGTATCTGGAACAAAAAGTTAAATTTCATTTGCACTGAGGGGAAACATAGAAAAGCACATGATTTATATCAATAGCCACTAACATTAGCATAAAATATCTTTTGGGGTTTATCCCCTTGCTTTTCTGTTCCCTTCCCTGCCAGCTGGCTAGTTGTGAAGTCTTTTTTCCCCCAAAGATTTATTTATTTATGCATACAAGAACTGGGGTATAGGACAGAGGTGTGGAGGGTGAGAGGATTCCCCAGAGACAGAGTAGGAGCACAACAGGCAGATGTACTGAAATATACTGTTGAGGAAATGTCTGCTGTGCCATGTGGGTTACCTCCCTGGCCAGGGATCTAACTCCTACAGTGGCTGGTGGTAGCCTGATATGGCTGTCTTTAACCCTTGCACCACCAGGGAGGCCCCTGGTTGTGAAGTCTTATACAGAATAGTTATCAGTCACAGCTCTCCTCAGGTTGGAATGCCTTTTTTTTTTTTTTTTTTTTTTTTTAAGTAAGTTTTACCTCTACTTGATGAGCCTGTTCTCTTTTTTCTAGCTAGGAAAAAGAAATGTGTCTCTTCTGTTACCTCAGGCATCTGGGAAAGGAGTTTGGAGCCAGGCCAAACCAGTCCAGCCTTTGCCCTCAATTGCAAACAGAGTGGAGAGTCTCTTAATTCAGGAGTTTGTGCTGCTCAAGAGTTTGCACAACACAAAGTTGAGAAATACTGCTTGCTGGAGGGGGTGCAGAAGGCGAGGAAGTACTGATTGTCCCGGAGGTGGAGGTATTACTGGGTTGGCTTTACTGTTCCATATCGAGCCCTTGTGGGAATGATTGACCTAAATGTCGCTCTTTCTCTATCTACGTGGCAAGTTACTTAGCTTCTTGGAACCCAATTTCCTCATCTTTAAAATTAGGGGTGAGACCTAAGAGTCTTTCATCTTGATCATTCTGAGTTAATTAATGATACTTGTTTTCCACTAAGCACAAAGTCTGTGGTTCTCAAGGTAGGCCTGTAACATATTCCTACAGTTTTGTAATCACCCAAAATGAGGGGGAAGTATTTAAAAGAGAGGACTGACCTTCCTTCTTCCCTTCTTTCCTTCTTACTTTTTTTTATACTCTTAATTACCTTCTATAATCTTTTGTCTTTTGAGGCTAGAGTTGATGTTTCTAAACAGTCATTTGTGCCAGTTCTTGTGAAGGGGTGGTCAAGTATGATGGCACAACTTTGTCTACAGTTTTCTGTAGCGTGTGCAGTCAACTCTGAAATGCTGGTCATCAGGTCACAGTTCACAATTCTTGCCAATTCAGAACTCCATATGAAAAATATTCTTTTTTTTTTAGGGCTTTAATTTTTTATTTTAATTTATATATATTTTACATCATTGTTCATTTTTTAAAAAGATTTATTTATTTATACATACAAGAACTGGGGTACAGGCCAGAGTTTTGGGGGGTGAGAGGATTCACCAGAGACAGAGTGGGGAACAGAACAGGCAGACTGACTGAAATACACAGCTGAGGGGAGCAGCAGGCAAGTCAGGAGAGGTCTGCTGTGCCATGTGGGTCAGCTCCCTGGCCGGGGATCAAACTTGTGCTGTAGTGGCTGTGGTGGGCTTCAAAGGTTGCATCTTAACCCCTTGTGCCACCAGGGAGGCCCCATTGTTCATTTTTAAACAATGTTTGCTTCCCCCCCCCCCCCTCCACCAACCTCAGGTGTAGTCCCTATAGAATTTCCTTCATCAGTGCACCTATGCATCATCACCTCAGTCCCCTGTGCTCTTCCCTCCCTCTCTCGGATCCCTCTCCCTCCTCCTTCCCTGCAGGATGACTCTGGTTTCTAATTGTCTGTTTTTGTTGTGTTGTGTTGTGTTTTGTATTGTTGTTATTTTTTCCCCTGTTGTCTTATTTAGTTCCCCTATATTCATCCTATAAGTGAAACCATCTGATACTTTTCTTTTAAGCAACTTCTCACCAACATGGTTGTGGAGACAGGTGTGGTGAGGGAAGCTGATGTCACTGAACACAAGGTATCCTAACAGCATCACTTTAGGTGAAACTGTCTTCCACTCCCAAATGCAGCTCTCCCTGATGCCACTGTCACCAAGTCACCCCCACACCCTGTTTCCCCAAAAGACTAATTTCTCTCTTTCCTGTGCAGTCCAGTTCAAGTGTGCCACCAGTGCCAGTCACTCAGGGGTTGGGCAATCCCATGGGCTTCAGGAAACTGGCAATGATTTAGATGGAGGACAGGATATTTTAAAAATATTCTTAATGTCAGAAAATAAAGCACCAGGACCTTCCCTTTCTTTTGATCCATTGATTTTCTTCTTTTTTTTTTTTTTGAGATTTATTTATTTATGCATACAAGAGCTGGGGTACAGGCCAGAGGGGGGGGTGTGTGTGTGAGAGGATTCACCAGAGACAGAGTGGGGAGCAGAACAGTCGGATTGACTGAAACACATTGCTAAGGGTAGCAGCAGGCGAGTCAGGAGAGGTCTGCTGCCCCATGTGGGTTGCTCCCTGGCCAGCCAGGGGATTGAACTCGTGCTACAGTGGCTGCAGATAACTTCATAGGTTGCGTCTTAACCCCTTGCACCACCAGGGAGACCCCCCCATTGATTTTCTTGGTTCTGGAAATTTACACTGCTGACTTTGAAGTCTGCTTTTGATTGTATTTGACACTCCTGCTACTTTTTTCTTTAACGCTTGCCGATTTATCCAGCTCCTTAGAGAGATCTTTGGGTTTTTCACATGTCAAAATATGTGGATTGATAATTGTAGAAGCATTCTACGTGTTCCAGGTTATTTTTAAATTAGACCAAGTCTTGATTTATAATTGCCTCTTCAACCTTCATCAAAGCAGTTAACCCTCATTTAAAGAGAATACAATCTTCTGGCCTTCCCACCTTTTCACAGGTTGTAGGGAGCCGCATGGGCTTGGGTGACTACTAGAGGCAGAAGGGCTCTACCCCAGTATAACTAGGGTACCACTTCTCACCATGCTATTGTGCAACTATAGCATGAGAACCCAGATGTAGAATTCAGGCACCATGTGGGATTTATAGGGCCTTTTCAAACAGAAATTTTTACATATCTGTGATGTTGACCCCTGTCCTACCTTCTGTACCCAGTCTGTGGTAAGCAACCTCTGACAAGACTCCCAATAATCATGCCTTTTGGAATTCACTCCTTGTGTAATACTTTCCTCTTACGTGTAGATTGGATCTGGTAACTTGCTTCCACGAAATAGAATACCCAAAAGTGATGGGATGTCAGTTCCATGATGAGGTTGCAAACGTTTGGGACTGTCATCTCAGTAGCACTCTCTCTCACTGGTATCTGCTCTCGCATCCTCTGCTTGCTCACTCTGATGAAGCAAGCTGCCATGTGGGGAATCTCAGATGGCAAGGACAAAGGGTGGCCTCTGAACAACAGCTATCAAGGAACCAAGGCCCCCAGTCCAACAACCTTTGAGGAAGCAAATCCTGCCACAATTGTGGGAGGGAGTTCCTGCAGTTGAACCTCCAGATAAAATGGCAGCCTTGACTTAACATTTCAAAGCAATCTTGTGAGAAACCCTGAGACAGAGGATACAGCAAAACTGTGGCATCCTATGAGCCTGGATTTCTTTGTTTTTTTTTTTTTTTTAAGATTTATTAATTTATGCATACAAGAACTCAGGTGTAGGCCAGAGGTGCAGGGGAGAGGGAGGGGGTAAGAAGACTTACCAGAGACAGAGTGGGGAGTGGAACAGGCAGATCTACTAAAATACGCTGCTGAGGGGAGCAGCAGGTGAGACAGGAGAGGTCTGCTGCACCATGTGGGTGGCTCCCTGGCTGGCCAGAGATCGAACTGATGCTGTGGTGGCTGCTGATAGCTTGATAGTGCTGTGTCTTTAACCCCTGCTCCACCAGGGAGGCCCCGAGCCTGTATTTCTGACTGAGAAAACTGTGAGATAATTACTGTTGGTTAAGCCACTAAATATTGAACGGTTTGGAGGTTATGTGTTATGGAACAATAAATAACTACATAAAAAAAATCAATGTATCATCCAAGATTGTCAAGGATCTTTACTCTCTTAACATGTTTTAGTGTATCAAGTGTTTTGCTGAGATTGAATTTTAACTGAAATTGGCCAGCAAAGGGATCACACACAATCAACTTGAAAATTCTCTTCAGTAGTATATTTCAGAGTCAAATTCTTTGCTCCAAAAAACAGTTGTTCATTCCTTTAACCTCATGAAATAAGAAGGCTTAACTGATCATAGCTTCTGGTACAAGACAGGCTGGCTGGCTGTACTGAGGGCTGCTGGCTGAGCAGGCTCAGGGCCAGGGTGTAGCCATCATCCCTGTGAATTCCTCTGCCTTCCACCCTCTCAAGAAACTCAGAGAGTCCTCACTGGACTCTCCTCTCCCAGTCTGGGTAGACTTTGCCTTAAACACTTCTACCTTGTTCTTTTTGTAGTTTCTGTCACATAGCATTATTGAAGATACTTCTGGATTCCCTTGTTGTTTGTTTCTTTCTTCAAGAACACTTGAACTGAAAGTAAAAAACAGCCTGAGATCGGCCTCCCTGGTGGTGCATCAAGCTATCACCAGCCACTGTGGCATGAGTTCAATCCTCAGCCAGGGAGCTACCCACATGGTGCAGCAGACCTCTCCTGTCTCACCCGCTGCTCCCCTCAGCAGTGTATTTCAGTAGATCCCCCTGTTCTGCTCCCCACTGTCTCTGGTGAATCCTCTCACCCCCTGCACCTCTGGCCTACACCCTAGTTCGTGGATACATAAATAAAATAAGTCTTAAAAAAAAAAAAAAAAGAAAGCCCGAGTCTTCCCCTCTATTCTTCTCTAGGCCAAGAGAGGTTAAGTGGACCTATCCTTGGCCAGATCCTGCATTCCTCCTACCACATGACAGGGCCTCCCTGACCTTCAGTACCTCCACTGGAAAGTGAACTTTAGGCCTCCCTCAGAATGGTGATGCACTGCTCGCACTCTCCCAGTTGCCCAACTTGGACCCTTCACACTGCTGCCTAAGTTATCCAGGGTTGGATGAAAGTGGTGCTATATAGTCAGCTTTAAACTACTTCCCGTCTTTTGATTTCTTTGTATTTTCCTTATTTTCTGCTCCTTTCTCCATCTCTTCATACACCTTCCAATATTACCTCCTATTGGGAAAAATATTAAAAGAATTTTTTTTTTTTTTTAAACTAGATTGAGGGCCTCCCCTGGTGGCGCAGTGGTTGAGCGTGGGCTGCGAAGCTGCCTGCAGCCTCTACAGCGCTGGTTCGATCCCCGGCCACCGGAGAGGGTCCCACATGGCGCAGCAGACCTCTCCTGCTGCCCGCTGCTCCCCTCAGCAGTGTGTTTCATCACTCTGCCTGTTCTGCTCTCCGCTCTGGCTCTGGTGAATCCTCTCACCCTCCTGCACTTCTGACTGTACCCAGTGCTTGTATAAATAAATAAATAAATAAATCTTAAAAAAAAAAAAACAAACTAGACTGATACTGCCTCAATTGAAAATTCAAATTAACAACAAATTCCAGAATTCTTTCCCTCTCAGCTCCAGGCATCTTATCAAGCATTGAATACCCTCTTTTGAGGTTACAGCCTGTGGCCCAGGCCTGGACAATAGATTCTCTGGCAGTAGTGGAGCCTGTTGTAAAGTAACAGGTTTCCTGGGGCTGCATCAGTCAGTGAGTACATCCATAGTCATGAATCTGCCAGTGTTTCTGGGTCTTACACTCACCTGCTTTGTAGGATATTCCGCCCACTCTTTTTTTTTTTTTTTTGTAGTCAGAAAAGAAAGAGATTTATTGTCAGATAAAGAAAAGGATAGGAAAACTCTCTGAGCAGAGAGGGGTCCAAAATGGGTAGCTCTTCCTCCTCCTCTTTTTTTTTTTTTTAAGATTTTATTTATTTATACAAGCACTGGAGTACAGTCTAGAGGTGCAGGAGGGTGAGAGGATTCACCAGAGACAGAGCAGGGAGCAGAACAGGCAGAAGGACCAAAGTACACTGCAGAGGGGAGCAGCGGACGAGGCAGGAGAGGTCTGCCCTGCCATGTGCGAATCTCCCTGGCTGGCTGGGAATTGAACCAGCACTGCAGAGGCTGCGGACAGCTTCACAGTGCTGCGCTCAACCCACTGCGCCACTGGGAAGGCCCTCTTCTTCCCTCTCTTGAAGGGGGATCTTCCAGGGTATCTCACTGGTGTTCCTGAGAACTGGCCTGTTTGCCACCCCCAGATGTCTGCCATGTTCCCCTCCCTCTGCTCTGGCCTCTTTGGTTGATGCCCAAAGTCCCACAAAAGGCCTTACCCCCATGGGGCCAGCATTATCCTTGTAGACACTGGTACCCCTGCTGCTGGTACTGTGCTCTGGAGTTAAATACTTAAGTCCCAGTGTTGGTCAAGGCCCTATGGGCAAGCATCACAATCAATTTTTGCTAAATTAAAAAGAAAAGGAATTAATCAATTATCAGGAGTAATTACTGGATAGTTAGAAAACTTTCTGAATGGTCAGGGAAACATGATGGGATGCTCTATAGCCAACAGCAGAGGCTCAGATTCTGTCTGGAAACTTGTGGTCTGGGTGAAAACATCCCTTCCTGGTATCCTGGCTAGACAATGAACTGCTCCTACTGCCATCATCAATGCCAGACGTTGCTCCTGGCACCAGGACCCAGTCAGTGACCCCTCCAGAAACTAACTATCACTGTATAAGGACTGAATAAGGCCTGTGGGTCTCCTCACCTCCAATTCCACTAAAGCTGGGAAAAGCGAGGGTCTGGTGCTTTCGGGGAGAGGGGAGATGGCTCTGCCTCCTTAGGTGGGAGATTGTCCAAATATAGGTACCTAGAAGAGAGCCAAATGTCCACTTCCCTGGGGCCAGGTCCCCTAATGCCCTTGATACTCTTAAGTCACTTCCCCCCCTGACCCCATATGAGCCACACTAGCATTTGTACACCAAAGTATGTGGTGTGGATGCCCTTCTTCATTGGATCATGGTAAGTACTGCTTCTTCAGCCTCCAGCTGTGTCCCATCCTTTCCCAGGCCCAAACCTGACTCGTGATGTTGACTTCAAGCCCCTCCTTGCCTCCTTCAAAACACTTTCTAGAATCTCTTCCTGGTGAGGCCAGCACACCTGTCCAGGGCAGCAGTTCTCCCAACTCAAAAGTTAAGGAAATGATGCCAACTTTCTCCCGAATATATGGCCAGCTCCTGAATAGGGAAGTGACTGAAGGGCTCCTGGTAGGTATGACTGGATATCTGGCAGGTAGGAGCTGGCACTTAAATGTGTTCACTGTCCAAGTCTAAATGATTTCCTCTCAAGTATTCATAGCTATGTGAAGGGCATGTCAGGAACCAGTGCAAGTGGACTGTGGAATCTACCATTCTTACTGGTACCTGGCATAACTAACAGCCAGATGTTTAACCCGGGTGGGATGGAGGGTTAGGGAAGGGGATTAGGTACACAGAGTGAACAGCATTGGATTTGATGTTGGAGCCCATCCTGGGGGTGTCTGCTCCAGGGAGAAAAGCTGGGTATGTTCCCTTCAACCAGTGTTACTACCTGAAATTGCCAATCATAAGGATCACCTAGAGGACTTGACAAAATACACTTTCCTAGGCCTCTCTGATGAAATCAGGTAGAATTCAAAGCCCAGGAATCTACATTTTATTATTATTATTATTATTATTATTATTATTATTATTATTATTATTTAAAGACACAGTATGCCACTGTTTTTATTTATTTAGTTAGTTAGTTTTTTAAAATATTTATTTATTTATTTATACAAGCACTGGGTACAGTCAGAAGCGTGGGAGGGTGAGAGAATTCACCATAGCCAGAGCAGGGAACAGAACAGGCAGACTGACGAAATACACCACTGAGGGGAGCAGCGGGCGCAGCAGGAGAGGTCTGCTGTGCCAGGTGGGACCCTCGCCAGTGGCCGGGGATCAAACCGGCGCTGCAGAGGCTGCGGGCAGCTTCATAGCCTAGTGCTCAACCGCTGCGCCACCAGGGGAGGCCCGGAATCTACATTTTAAATTAATTTTTAAATGTCCTGCTAAGTAACTGCACAAATTGATCTGTTTCATGGAATTACTGGACTACAGACCAGTTAAATTTTGGACAACATTAACCAATATGATTGTTTTAGTTTCCAAATAACAGTTTATTTTAAGCGGTTGCTTCTGGAAGAATTTAATTTTACTGAATGGCACATTCTTCTTTGCCCATGGAGATAATGATTAAGTGGGCAATAGTTAGCATTTATTGAGCAGTTACTATGTATCAGGACCATGCATTTAATCCTCCTTAAACCCCTTAAACCTTTTGAGGCAGGTACTAATGCCATCCCCATATCAAAGATGGACATACTGAGGCAGAAAGAGGTGAAGTACTTTCCCAGGGACAGGCAGTAAAGAGGGGGAACTCTTAACCAAATACCACTTCCTTGCATTTATCCCAGACCAACTCCTCTGATACAGAAAATATGTCTTTCAATATGCCTCTGTGAAGTGTATTTCTCATATAAGGGAGATTTATCTTGTGTCATGGTGACTAATGGTTGAAAGGTTGCTAGAAGAGGCCTGTCCCTAACACATCTACACCAGCAAGAAAGGTCACAGACTAAATTATGAAAGAAGGTAAAGCCTTTTGTTAATTATTTGTGAATAATTTATTTTTGAGCCTCCTGTAGATGGTTAGATTATAAAAGAGTATCATGGGAAGTCTATTTAGGAAATTTCCAAATAAACAAAGTGATAACATTCATAGGTTGTATTAGAGGACAACTGTTTTTAACACGCTTCATGTAGGAATCAGCATCTCAGCAGGGCGGTATTTATTATGTTTTGCTTTAAACAGAAAGCATGGACATTGATTAACTCAAAAGTGTCCTTATGTAGTGATGAAAATGTATGCAAAAAAAGAAAGCGTGGTGTGCAGGGATGCCGAGTGTGTCTGTGTGTCATTTCTTTCTTTCTCTTTCGCCCGAATCCTTCGACCACCTCGTGCTCGTTCTCGCTCAATCCCTGAGATTGCCTCGATCTCCCCGCCGCTGCTGGGCTGGTCCGTGGCACAGGGAGACTAGACACAGCTGGTATTGGGCTTCCCTGTTCACTGGACAGTGGACCCTAGGAAAATTAATTCGCCTCCTTGTGGGGGTATATGAGCCTTCTTAGAGAATCTCAGGAATCCTTGGGGAGGGAATCCTGTGAAGTTGGGGCTTGCTGCAGTTTCATAGCTCTACTATTCAAGGTATTCAAATATTCAAGAATGTGGGAGAAGACAGAGATATTTAGCTTAGTCACATGGATGAAAAATGGTCTGGAAATAGCCATGAAGGGAGATGCTCCAAGCTGCCTCCTGCTGGGATTATGGGGGAAACACTGATTAGGGCGCAGCAGGTTTCCAGGGAGAGAGGAGGTTTGGTGAGAAAGAGAATGGAAGAACTAGTCGTAAAGGAGGTTGTTTCAGTTTTTTTTGCCATATAATGTATAATCCCCGAACTTTAGAGGCTTAAAACAACAGTTTTTATTTTTCCTGGTTCTGGGATTTGACTGGCTTCAGCTATATGGCCTTCACATGGGTCTCTCATGTTGTTACAATGACTGGAGCTGGGTCCATCTCGAAGATTTCTTCAGTCATGTCTGGTAGCTGATTTGGCTGTCAGCTGGAATGTCTAAATGCAGCCTTTCTATATGCCCTGGGCTTCCTCACAATATGGACTGGGTTTAAAACACGTAAAGAGGACCTCCTTGGTGGTGCAAGGGATTCAGTTGCTGCACTATGAGGCTATCCACAGCCACTACAGCACGAGCTCAATCCCTGGCCAGGGAGCTGACCCACATGGCGCAGCAGACCTCTTCTATCTTGCCCGCTGCTCCCCTCAGCAGTGGATTTCAGTCATTCTGCCCATTCTGCTCCCCACTCTGTCTCTGGTGAATGCTCTTACCCCACCCTGCCCCTCCACCTCTGGCCTACACCCCAGTTCTTGTTTGTGTAAATAAATAAACCTTTAACATAAATAAATAAATAAATAAATAAAACACATATATCCAAGAGGACCATGGAGAAATGCTCTAGCCTTGGGAGGTCCAGAGCATCACTTTTACACTCACAGACTCTCTGGGGTGCAAGGGGAAGGAACATAGACTCAGTCTCTTGATGGGAGCATTGTCAGCGATGCAATGAAGCAGAGCATGTGGGATGGGAGATCTTGTAGTCTTCTGGGAAAATGCAATCTGCCTCAAAGGGTAAATTTAAAGAACAGAATACTTGGGCCTCCCTGGTGGCGCAGCGGTTGAGCGCTGGGTTGCGAAGCTGCCCACAGCCTCTGCAGCGCTGGTTCGATCCCTGGCTGCTCCCCGACCACCACCGGAGGAGGGTCCCACATGGCGCACAGACCTCTCCTGCCGCCCGCTGCTCCCCTCAGCAGTGTACTTCGGTCCTTCTGCCTGCTCTGCTCCCAGCTCTGGCTCTGGTGAATTCTCTCACCCTCCCGCACTTCTGACTGTACCCAGTACTTGTATAAATAAATAAATGAAAAAAAAAAAAAAGAACCTTAATATTCATTTAAAAAAAAAATAAAGAACAGAATACTTAAGTATAAGAGTTTAGAAATCTGGCCATTCACAAAGGAATACCAGGGCTACTCCTGCAGGCAGCTTAAACAGAATGGAGGCAAAGGTCATGGTCATTAGAGTTGAAGGAGGTATGGGACCATGAGTCAGGGGACTTGCAGTGTCATTTACATAGACACTGACGTCCCCGTGAAAGCAGAGAACTTGAGAGGTGTGATGAAGGCATAGAGGAAAAACATTACAGTGAAAACTTTCTGAGTTTTACCTTTTGTTGAGGCATGCTGAAAAAAGTAATCTCCATGGGGAAGATTTTTATTTCCTTATTTTTTTAGTCAAAAATCTATTATTATATTTTGCAACTGGTTATATGTCCAATGAGTTCAGTAACAACATAAACCATTTATATCTTCTCATACTGACAGATAAAAACCGAACCTCCTTTAAGCACAAAGATTATATTCACAAGTAACTTTTTGCTTAAAGACCAAATTTCAATTAATAGTCATTGTGAGAATTTAGCTATTTAGTGCAATTACTAATCTAATATCACCAATAAATTTTCTTTTCACTTTAAAAGGGCAGGTTAGCTAGGAAAAGGAGAAAGGAAAAAAGGCACCTGAACACCCATAGGTGGGCAGAGTTGCTGTGGCTGCTGCTACTTTTGAAAAGAGAAGATTTGTTAAAAGAGTTGCCTGCATAGACACAAGCAGACAGTCTTGGGACAAGAACTGCCCACCGATAAAATTTAAACAATTTTGTGGTAAAACAAGGATTGCATTCAATGGATATACATTAATAATTCATACAACTTAACATTACACCAGAAAAAGAATTGAATACAAAATTTCCTTTGATTTCTGGTGTTTTTCACATTTCATGGCACATGACTCCTCTTATATTTGGGAAAAGATATTTGCTGTGGACCTACTGTTTGTACAAAGATACTAATAGTTACTTGTTTTCAGTGCTCATTCATTTCATTCAGAATATACTTACTGGGCACCTTCTCTGTGACCAGACCTTTGTCCTAGGTGCTGATGCAGTAGTTAATTTAGCAGACAATGATCTCTGCCCTAGTCGGGCTTATATTCTAGTGGAAGAGACAGTCATAAAAGAGATTTTTATTTTTAAGTATACTAAATGTTATGTTATACAGTGGTAAAAGCTAAGGAGAAAAAAAATCAAATTCTCTGAGAACATTAACTTATAACACAGTAGTTAAGCATGTGAATCTGGGAGCCAGATTGCTGGAATTTGGATCCCAGTTCTGCAACTTATTAGCAATTTGATTTTCAGCAGTTTTCTTAACCTTTCTGAGCCTCCATTTCCTTATCTGTAAAATATAGAAAACAGTTCCTACATCAAAAAATTGTCAAGAATAAATGAGTTGATGCAGGTAAAGAACTTAGAATAGTGTGACAGTGATATGAGGCCTGGTGGGGGAAGTTATGGGCTTCAGGGTTCCTGTAGGAGCTCTAGGATGAAGCTTAGACTCATGGCCAAGGCACCTGTCTAGGGCTCATGGATCTTGGGAAGAAAGGTTTTCTGTGGAAATAAATCAGAGGGGTTCAGGCTGCTCTTGGGGTAGTGTCTGGGCTGACATGGAACTCAGCTGACTACAGGATTTAACTGTGGGTCCAACCTACTGCAGACCACAGGGAGCCATCTGTTTTTACCATGAGGCAGTAGCAAAGAAAAGAGCTGGAAACTTGGCTATATTGATGGAGTAGAATGGAAGGGGAGGCTTGATGAATAATCTATTCATTACCATCTGATAACAGAACATCCATGTCAAGTTGAATCGTCATTTCAGAGGGAAACCTCATGGGCTGGTGGAAAGAGGGGACATACTTGAATTAAATAGGCCTGAGTGCTAATTGATATTCCAGTAATTGGACAAGTTACTTAACTCTCTGAGGCTTAATTTTCTCCCATGAATATAGCGGATAATGATAGCTACCTTGTACAGATGTTATAACATGTCAGGAAGCCTACACAGGGCCTACCCCACATCTGTGCTCAGCAGATGGCCTCTTCTCCTGGTGGGTCAGCGAGCATCTGAACACATCGGCTGTGTACTGATCCACTCTGAACTGACAATAATGAAATTATATCAGAATTCATGAACCCTTGAATGCAAACATGATGTTCATTCACCCCTTGTCAATAGGACATTTGCTTGGAGTAGGGTTTTGCTGAATGGTCCTGGGAGGTCTGAACTTTCACAGACTTGGCTTCAGAAAGATTTCTGGTCAGCTACTGCCACGCCTTGAGGGTCCTGCTCTATTCTAATCCATGCTGTATCTTTCTCCAAACTTTAGCAGAAGATACAGATTCCAGCATTCTAACCCAGCAAAGTAAGTTTGGGGTCATGAACAAGCTCATAGGAACACTTTTGGATTCCTGGTTCTGATATGGTAGATTGAGCCAACACAGAAGCTACAAGAATATCAGAAAACATATCCCAAGAGAAAAAGTGTAAAGATATAGTCAAGCTTGGCAGGAAGAAAGGCCCATGTCTAGGTGTCAATAAAAGAGAGACCTTAATGCAGCACAGGGAAGGAAGTGCTGAAGCTTTAGTGGCCCAAGGGGATACAGCAATGGATGCTGGCTCCTTACTGGGGTAAGGAGCTAGAGTGGACACCCCTGCAAATCTGACTCTATCACTTTTTATGAAAGGAGGTGGGGGAAGGTTTTTTGGGAGCACATAAGGGTTTTCTTGAATGAAGTGGCATTTAAGTTGGTCTCATTCATTCATTCACCAATCCCTGAGCACCAGTTACGGTGCCAGACACTGCTCCGACTGCTGGGAATATGAAAGACTAAGCCACTGCCTCATGGAATTTGTAGTTGGTAGAGACAGACATAATGTCAACAATTATAATGTGGAAACTCCTCTATAAGCACATTTTAAAAATAACTTTATTGTGATATAATTCACATAATAATAAAATTTACTTCTTTAAAGTGATTTTAGCATATTTGTAGAATTGTGCTTCCATCGTCACTATCTTATTCCAGAACATTAGATTATCCCCCAAAGAAACCCTGTTCTCATTAGCAGTCACTCCACAATTTCCCTCACCCCAGCCCCTGGCAACCACTAATTGCTTTCTCTCTCTCAAAATATGTGTATTCTGGACATTTATTTAAAAGGTATCATACTATATGGAGCTTTTTATATCTTCTTTCACTTAGCACATTTTCAGAGTTCATCCATGTTATGGCATGTATCAGTATTTGTTTTTATGTCTAAATAATAAATGTATATGCACTGTATGCATATACAACACTTTATTTTTCCATGTCTCAGTTAATGGATGTTTTGGGCTATTAGGAATAAGGTTGCTATGAAGACTCATGTGCAAGTTTTTGTGTGTACACGTTTCCAACTTGCTTGTGTATAAATCTTATCTAGGAATGGGATCGCTGGGTCATATGGTATCTGTGTTTAACATTCCAAGGAAATGCCAAATTGTTTTTCAAGGGCCTGCACCATTTTATATTCCCACCAGCAATGTCCAAGGGTTCCTACTATATACCACTTTTTTTTTTAAAGATTTATTTATTTATGCATGCAAGAACTGGGGTACAGGCCAGAGATGCGGGGTGTGGGGTGACAGGATTCACCAGAGACAGAGTGGGGAACAGAATGGGCAGATCTACTGAAATACACTGCTGAGGGGAGCAGTGAGTGAGACAGGAGAGGTCTGCTGCACCATGTGGCTGGGGATCGAACTCTTGCTGCAGTGGCTGCCGTTAGCTTCATAGGTTGCGTCTTTTTTTTTTTTTTATTCATTCATTCTTTCTTCCATTTATTTATTTATTTATTTATTTATTTATTCATTTATGTGCTTATTTATTTATTTATTTGTACAAGCACTGGGTACAGTCAGAAGCTCGGGAGGGTAAGAGAATTCACTACATCCAGAGCAGGGAGCAGAGCAGGCAGACTGATGAAGTACACTGCTGAGGGGAGCAGTGGGTGGCAGGAGAGGTCTGCGCGCCATGCGGGACCCTCCTCTAGTGGCCGGGGAGCAGCCGGGGATCGAACCGGCACCGCAGTGGCTGCGGACAGCTTCGCAACCCAGCGCTCAACCGCTGCGCCACCGGGGAGGCCCTATAGGTTGCGTCTTAACGCCTTGCGCAACCAGGGAGGCCCACACTTTTGAAGTTTATACTCTTGGGTTGACACAAACCAGCTTTCCAGAGCTGTGTTCACCAGCCACAGACTTTAGCTGCCTCTTGGCACTACAGAAAGACTGATGAACAGCCTGGGAGCAAAGGAGCTTCTTCCATACAGTGACAAGGGCTTTTCTCTGTGATCCCACAAAAGGGACAGCCTCACTCAACTTCCCCTTCACCCCCAGAACATGAGCTCTGTGAAGTAAGGGCTGTCAATCATCTTGTCTTCTGTGACCCCATTTCCTGAAACTATGGGTGACACATAGCATGTGTTCAGTAGATATTTGTGGAATAGTTGAATGAGTTAACCCCTTGTTTCATTTGCCCAGTTACCCCTTCCTGCTTCTCTCTCTTTTTTTTTAAGATTTATTTATTTATTTATTCATTCATTCATTCAAGCACTGGGTACAGTCAGAAGCGCGGGAGGGTGAGAGGATTCACCAGAGACAGAGCGGGGAACAGAACAGGCAGAGTGATGAAATACACTGCTGAGGGGAGCAGTGGGCGCAACAGGAGAGGTCTGAGTGCCATGTGGGACCCTCACCAGTGGCTGGGGATCGAACCGGCGCTGCAGAGGCTGCGGGCAGCTTCTCAGGCCAGCGCTCAACCGCTGCACCACCAGGGGAGGCCCACCCCTTCCTGCTTCTGGGATCTGCACTTTCTAGTTCTCTGAGAGGGCTGGTCCTTAGTGCAATCTAAAATCTGTGGGTATGGGGGTGCTGCCATTTCTAGTAATTTTTCTTTCTTACTTTAGGGCCCATGAGTGAACTAAGGTTGGTTGATATGTTGGAATTCATCAGGTTTCTTCAAATTGGATTTAAGGGATGAGAGGCAGAAATTTTCTGGTGGGAGAAAACAAAGTCTTCTTTGTAATTTGAGGAACTCTAGGGGCCACATTTCCTTCTGTATGCACGGAACTGGGCTGAGAGAACAAAATCAACACATAGAGATGAGAAATGGACAGAGGTAGGGAATGGTTTGAGTTTCTGGCCTGATGAGCTGAGTTTGTGTTACTGGAGTCCTGCTGGTTTCAATAGAGATGGGAAAAACCTTCCAGGAGAAAGAGATCTCTGAGCCATGGAGAGGTAGGAGCTTGAATGCTCCAAAGTGAGCGACAGTGGAATTGTAAGAGGAATTTAAAGAAATCTCTTAGTGTTCAGCAGTAAGGCAAGCCACAGTGTGGGAGAAGATATCTGCAGTATACATGTCTGACTTGTAAAGAATTTCTACAAACTATTGTGAACAACACAGACAACCTGGTTTTTTTTAATGTGGGTAAAAGACTTGAGTAGGCACTTCACAAAACAGAACATGAAAGAAGTTGGTAAACATAGGAAAGGTGCCCAAGTTTGTTAGTCTTCAGGTAAAGGCGACTTTAAAACCCTAAGATCCCTCTACACAGCCACCAAACTGTTGAAAACTAAAAATACTGACATTGCCAAGGGTTGGTGAGGTTGTGGAGTGCCTGGAACTCTCATTCATTGCTAGTGAGAGCTTAAATTTGTACAACCATTTTGGAAAACCATTCGGTAGTGTGGTGGCTGTCATGGCACACTACTTAGATCTTGCTGCCAGGAGGCAGTTGGCCAATAGCCTCCAGCTGCTGCACTTTGGATCCACTTGAAGTGCTCACACTGAGGCCAAACTCTCCGCAGGCTGCTTACAGCCAGTGACTGTGCATGGGAGGGGTATTAGACCTGGGCGTTCCTGCCTTGCAGTTGGCTCCTGCATTCTTTACTCTGCTCCGGGTCAGTCTGACTGAGGCTGCAGAACCTGTATACAATGTAGTGTGGAGTTCCTCCACACCTATACTTACTTCTCTCCTTTATCCGATACAGACATTGCCCCTATTTTAATTCTACACATCTAATTCTACTTTGGCATCTGCTTCCTGCAGGATCTGAATTGACAGAGGCATTATTTACTAATACTATTTGACTAATTCTACTCCTGGAATGCTGGCATCCAACAAAAGACATTTACAGGGTATCTTCTTTCATAATAGCTAAAAATGGGTGAAATGTCATCAAGTAAAGGAATTCAGAGGATTTCAGAATTTAATCCACTTAGATTTATGAAAACCACCAGAGAAAATGGTGATTTTTTTTGAGGGCTGGTAGGCAGCTAATGATCTTCCCTCCTGATACTCATGCTTTCGTGTAATCCTTTCCCTGTGAGTATGAACTGGACTAGGTATTAACGTCTTCTCCCCCCCCCAGCTTTATTGAGATATAATTTATACAACATTATATAAGATGTACAATGTGGGGCCTCCCCGGTGGCGCAGCGGTTGAGCGCTGGGTTGAAAAGCTGCCCGCAGCCTCGGCAGTGCCAGTTCGATCCCCAGCCGCCAGGTGAGGGTCCCACAAGGCGCGCAGACCTCTCCTGCCGCCTGCTGCAGGAGAGTGTACTTTGGTCCTTCTGCCTGCTCTGCTCTGCCCTCTGGCTCTGGTGAATTCTCTCACCCTCCCGTGCTTCTGAGTGTACCCAGTGCTTATATAAATAAATAATAATTAAAAAAAAAAGATGTACAATGTGATGATTCAATCTTTGTATATATTGTAAAATGATTACTACAATAGGCTAGTTAACTGTCTAGTTAACTGTTATCTGTCAACTCACACAATCACCATTGTGTGTGTTTGAGAGAGAGAGGGAGAGAGGGCATGCATTTAAGATTTACTCTTTTAGCAACTTTCAAATATACAATACATATTTTATTTTAAATATTTATTTATTCATTTATACATGAGCCGGGGTACAGTCAGAAGTGCAGGAGGGTGAGAGAATTCACCAGAGCCAGAGCGGGGAACAGAACAGGCAGACTGATGAAGTAAACTGCTGAGGGGAGCAGCGGGTGAGACAGGAGAGGTCCGCACACCATGTGGGACCCTCACTGGTGGCCAGGGATTGAACCAGCACTGCAAAGGCTGCGGGCAGCTTTGCAGCCCAGCACTCAACCACTGCACCACCGGGGAGGCCCTACAATACAGTATTATTAACTATAGTCACCATGCTCTTCACTAGATCTCCAGAATTAATTCATCTTATACCTGGAAACTTGTCCTCTTTGATCAACATCTCATTTCCCCTACCTCCAGCTCTTGACAACCACCAATCTATTCTCTGTTCCTATGAGTTTAGCTTTTTCAGATTTCACATATAACTGCAATTATACATTGTTTGCCTTTCTCTGACTTATTTAACTTAGCATCCATGTTGTAAATGGTGGGATTTCTCTTTTTTTATGGCTAAATAATATTCTAATTAAACACTCAGTGTGTTATCGATTTATCTGTCGATGGGAAGGCTCTTAGGTTGTGGATTAGCTTCTAAGGGATGGAATATAGAAAAGTGACAGGATGTCTCTTCTAAGGTGAAGTTACAAAAAAGATTGACTTCCATCTTTCTCTCTTATCCCTTGCTCTAGGGAAGCTAGTTGCTTCTTACAGAGAGGTGCCAGTGGCAAGGAACTGATGTGCACAGCCAAAGGTATCTGATGCCTGCCAATGGCCATGTGAGTGACCTTGAAAGGATTGAGATGCCTCAGCACTGGCTGACACCTTGACTGCAGTCTTCGGAGAGATCCTGAACCAGAGACTCAGCACAATGACACTCAGATATCTGACCCACAAAAACTGTGAGCAACAAGTTTGTTTTTGTTTAATCTGCTAAATTTGGTGTAATTTATTATCCAACAACAAGGATATTGCTTATCACTCAAAAATCACCGTATACAAACCTAAAAAATTTTGAGAGCCACAACCAGGGAAAGGCTGGCAATCTCCAAGAATAGCGTGTTTCTTCTTAAAGACAGTTTGGCCATCAGGAAGCTCAGAGTCAAATTTATGGCTCAGTTTTAATAACCATGCAAAACCCCTGCTTATTTGTGTTCTTACGCCTCTCCTGGCCTTTTCTTTTATTCTGACTTTTTTCTGTGTCTTTTATTCTGACTTTTTTCTCTGTCTCTGATTTTTTTATTTCATGTTTATACTTTCTGTATTACATGAACTTATGCTAAACCATCTCAGATTCAATTTACGGCGAAGCAAGGCATTCCTAATAATTAAAAAAAATAGTGAAGTTTACACTTGTTGAACACTAGGGGCCTGGATATGGTGGTGTGGAAGATCAGATCATTTAATTTGGATTAGGTCAGACTATCAAGAGATAATAAAAAAGGGAAAAAGGCACAGCCACCCCCCAGGGGGAGGAGCCGAGGGCTCGCTCAGTCACATTGGTATCTAAAATTTATTTATTGCACCGCGCCCCCTAAGCTCCTCCCGCCCCCGCCCCGCCCGCCCCGCCCCTCTCGAAGCCCCGCCCCTCCCGCCCTCCGGCCCCGCCCCGCCCCGGCCCCGCCCCCGGCCCAGTACCGCGGCCTCCTCCTGCGGGCCCCTCCTCCCCGGCGGTTGCGCGCTGCGCTCCTCCCCCCGCGCCCGCGCGCGCCTTCCCCGCCCCGCCGGGCTCTCTCCTTTCGGGGCGGTTGGGCCGCGCGCCTGTGGGGGCGGGGCCCGGAGGAGGCGGCCGGGCCAATGGGGCGCGGCGGCGGCGGTGGCGGCGGCGGCGGCGGCGGAGGCGGTGGCGGTAGCGGCGGCGGCTGGGTCGGGCCCCGACGGGCGGCGGCGGCTGAGGTGGAGGCGGAGGGCGGCGGCGGCGAAGGCGGCGGCGGCGGCGGCGGCGGGGGGAAGATGGCGGCGCCCGTCCTGCTGAGAGTGTCGGTGCCGCGGTGGGAGCGAGTGGCCCGGTATGCAGTGTGCGCCGCCGGGATCCTGCTCTCCATCTACGCCTACCACGTGGAGCGGGAGAAGGAGCGGGACCCCGAGCACCGGGCCCTGTGCGACCTGGGGCCCTGGGTCAAGTGCTCCGCCGCCCTCGCCTCCAGGTAGCCCGACCGGGGGGAGCGGGCCGGGAGCGGCCGAGCGGGACGCGGGCGGCGGCCGCGGGTGGGGGCGCGCGGGCGCTCGGGCCTGGGGGCGGCGGGCCCGGGCGGCGGGGGACCCGCGGCGCGGCGGCCGGGCGGGGGGCGGCGCGGGCCGGGCGGGCGGCGGCGGCGCGGGCCGGGGCGGCGGGCGGCGCGGAGGGATGAGGTGGCAGCGCCGCCGAGGCCGCGCGCCCGGGCGCCGGGCAGGCTCGTCCGGCCGGGGAGCGCCGAGAGGGGCTCGCGGTGGGTGGGTCCCGCGGCCGGGCCGGGCGGGGCGGGGGTCCCCGCGGCGGGCGGCGGGCGGGGTGGGCTGCGGGGTCCGCGAGGCCGGGTCCGCCCCTCGCCCCGGGCTGCGGCCGCGGGGGCTCCGGGGCTGCGCTCCCCCGTCTCCCGGGCTGGCGAGGACAGGTGTTCCCTGCCCAGGCCTCTTTGTACTCGGCGCTGAGGGGCTGCGGACTTCTGGGGACCGTGACATTCGGGGCGAGCGCGGGTTTGACCCCGCTCTGGAGGAAGGTTCCGGCACCTGATAGGTCTGATTTCTTGGATCCCCCCCTCCCCACCGTGTATTTCAGTGTCCGGGCGCAGGGAATGGCCCGAGTTTGGGTCCAGTTGAAGCGGGAGTAGCAGGAGTGTGTCCTGGGGAGTGATGGTTTGGACACCGGGGTGACTTTCCAGCGTTGTGGGTGAGCGCGATGGTGTGTGCCTCAGATTGGAAACACTCGCCGTGCTCGATGGGAGGGACGGGATGGTTTTACCGATCACTTTAGGTTTTTTAAATGTTACGTTTTCTTTTCTGCTTTAGATTTTCCTAGATAAGTTACTTTGGGGAAAAGAGGCATTTACATTTTAAAAGAGGCTGGTTTGTTTGTTTCTTGTTGTTTTTGTTTTTGTTTTTTTTTTAACTTGAGCAGGGTTCATTTAAAAAAGGAGCACCAGCGAGAGAACTCTGTTCACAATTGATAGGTTACAGTTTTAATAGAGGCATACTTTGCCTTGAATTTTGAACTTGTTAGCATCAGTCACACTGGAACAGCTTCTTTCCCTCCGTTGATCTGCAAATTGCTAGGTAGACGGTGATGGAGAGCTCACTAATTTATTTTGACCTACATATTGCTGACTGTTTGAACAAGCGAGGATTGAAGTTTATCCTACAACCATTGGTAAATTTCAGGCTGCTGATCTTTTCCGGTTAAACAGTCCTTTTCGTTGACCAGGTATTGCCCATAAACTAATTTTCAGTGGGAAAGTAGTCATCATTATTGGTACAGTAAACATAAAGTGTTTAAAATGGTAGGTATCTGTTGACAGTTAAAATACAGCCATGTGACAAAAAGCTCACATTTGTTGTTGGGTACTTTGAACCAAATTAATAAGAGTTAATAGGTTGTCAGACTCCCTTTGAGAACTATGGAGTGTATTTTAGGCAAACATTTTAATGTTATCTTCACTAGCCATTGGAAAGGACTTTTATACTTGAAAGTATCCCGCACCCAAAGTTAGCTGAATAAATACATAATGAAAAGACTACCCCAACAGTACATTTCAAGTATTTTTAAAAAAGAAATGAAAAATAACTTTTGATACTAGATTAATGAGGAATGTAGGTAGAATTATTACCAATTTTAGATTTTTAGAATCATTGTAGTCTATAATTTAACTGGACTTTTTTTTAACATTTGGGCACGGAAATAGTGCTTTATGTTATCCAAGCAGTATGTTTAAGTTCGTTTTTATAAAAAGAATATTTTGAACCAAGTGTAGACTATAAATATTTTCAGCTAATGTATCCTACAAGATTCACGTTTTTGTGCCTTTTAAAATAAATCACCATAAAATAATAACATCAAGTATCAGTAGCATATTTTATGCTGTTTATGTAAGAATATATGACTCACTGGATCTCTTTATAGTTTTAAATATTAAATTGATATGTTGTGACTGAAACTAGTGTTTGTGTAGTTGTGCGCATAAAATATTTGCTAGTCCCTAAAGGAGGATAGGTAAGAAATAACACAATAGGGAGTACATACCTTATTTATCATTATATGCAATAAAGGTATTTTCGAGAAGTTTACCCAGTTTGATCATCCTGTTTATAAACTGCTTGTAAAACCATATGTATATGTAGGAATATGTATACATATGAACATATCTTTTTTAATAGAGATATAGAAATTTGGAAATTAAAAGTGGTCTGAATCTTATTTATAGACCAATTTTATTTTGGAAGTAAGTAGAATAAATATTCAAAGTTTTTATTTTGTCAAAGTGAAAAAATGCATTAAATAAAAGCAGATCTTGAAGACGTCAAGTATAGTTCTTTTTATTTGACTTAAATATTGATTGCCATGCGGTAGTATTAAAAAATATGACTATAGGAAAAGAACATTTGAGCTGAGGTTTGAGAGTAGGATTGAAGATAAAGGATGGAAAAGTTAGCAGATGAAAAGAATCCTTCCAGAATCCAGTGTTAATTCATGTGATTTTGAATTGCTTGAACTCACTTCATTTCTCATTTCTCAATCCTAAGTGTCCTAAACCAAAGAGGTTAATGAGACACTGTGTGTGTGTGTGTGTGTGCGCGCGCGTGTGTGAAGTCGTTTAGTATTCTGGAAGGTATGGTTGCTTAAAGGAGTAGTTCTCAAACTTTTGGATATCTAAAGAAATATCCCCCCCCCCCCGCCCCCAAACTCAGAGGTTGTATGTAGTTGGCAGTTTTCTGTTGTGGTTCTGCTGGGTAGTCACACCACTGTCTACTGTGACCTTCACTTCATTAAAAAAAGGGATATTTTAACTAAAATAATTTGAAAGAATCAGAATAGAATACCTGTAAGTTTAATCATTTAGCTTTATTAAAAATTATACTTTGTTCCCCTTATTTTAATGAAAACTCTGTTGCACATGTTCAAGGGCTTGCCAGCTGACATTAAGTAGTAACCTATTGGGTGTACTGAGCTCAGATCCAGAGAGTCTAGGTGGGCTCCTAGCTCTGCTCGCAGTGAGACTGTGGCTTTATGCTGTTACTTGTCTTCATATACTCAATTATTTATAATTGTTATTGTTGATTAGAGGTGTTATTTTTTCATAGTGTCTGATAGTAAACACCATTAAGTAATATAAACTTCTCGATATAGTTATTTATGTCTCTTAAATGTGGGTTGTTTTAGTGTACTTCATTGCTCATTCCATGGCCTGGCTTAAGGACTTAAAGTTCATTTACAACATTTTCAGAATTGTGGCAAGAGAAGCAAAATAATGTGCAGAATATTCTTTATAGGTATTACTTATAAAGATCCCTTTATTAGCTACATTAGATCCCTTCTTACATTAGATCCCGTTTTTATGTAAAAGTAGTACAGATGATCTTGAAAGGTTAATAGACTTGACAAATTCTCCAGTTAAAACTGTAAAATAGTATTTGAAAACTCTGTTGCCTTGTTTTGTAAAATGTTGGACTAGTAACTCTGATGTCTTCAAAAAATATGTAATGCCATCTATTTACTACTCCCTTCATAGATGATGCAGTTTTAGAAATAGAATAGAAATCTTTGCTGCTGCTCCTTACTTTGTCCAGCTGAGACTCAGAGGTTAAATCACTTGCACCAGGTAACATAGTGGCAGGTTGAGGCTAGTCTTCTAGAGTTTAGAGTTCTCCCTCCCCCACTTTTCAGTGAAATTCCTGTACAGGTAATACATTTGCAGATTCAAATTTGAAAAATACTAAGACACATACAGTGAACAGTTTTCATACCCCTTTCCCAAAGGCATGCAGTTCTCTCTTTCCACAAATAACCATGAAATTATCCAGAGTTTGTTTTATGTATATATAACCATAAATATATTATTGTCCCCATTTTTAAAACATAAAATTAGCTATTCTGTTCTGTGCTTTGATAGCATTCTTTCTATCATCCTCATACTTTTATGCGCTTATATTTTTATTTAGTGGAATGTTAATAATGCCTAATATGTAAAAGAAAATTAGTTCTAGTAGTTTTGACTGTGATGGAGTAATTAAATTACAGATTCATATGTTCATTGTTTTTTGGTATGGAAATTTAGAAGCAGTATGAACTTAACGAGTGTGAGAGGAATAGAAGGATGTCACAAAGAGAGGAACTTGGGTTACCATGCATCAGTAACTGTTTCTTAGATATTAACTGTGAGCTAGGAAGTGTTCTAAATGCAGTATATATGTTATATAATTCTCATAATAGTCCTGTGAGGCATGTAACATCATTTTATAAGTGAGAAAACTGAGGTAGACAGAATGTAAACGTAACTTGATCTAGATAACAGTGGCAGAGGCGTGATTTCTAACCCAGGCAGTGTGATTCAAGAGTCTCATGTCTTTACCATTACTTTGAGTTCCACTTGGAGCTAATATTGATTGTATTCAATAGTATTGCTTATTAGTAAAATTTTAGAAATATGCAAGCATTTGTGCCTTCTTTTACATTATCTGTCCGCACAATTCCTAGATAACTTTACTTGTTTTAAGCAATCTTTTCTTGAAAAGCAAGGAAATTACTACAAAGGCCTGGGATTCAAGAAGTTCCTTCTGTATGGCATTTTTCACACCTACGCAGCTAACTATATAAGGAAGATTTAACAGATCAGCCAAGGGAAGAAAGATATAGTAGATTTAGGGACCTGGAAGTTGGGGGTGGGGGGTGGGTTGGGAAGGAAAGTTTGTTTGAATTTGGGTGGATTACCTCTTTCTGATAGTGGTGTTGAGTTCTGTGGACCTGCTGTGCATATAGATAGGAGAATTGGGCCTATGAGTTAGACATAGGAATTTAAGGGGAATTTATTTCCTCTGTGATTCGGAAAGACTCTAGGGAACATTGTGAGGAATACCAAAATACAGTGGCCATGGGTGGGGGGTGGATAGAAAGTGGTAATATGTGATATAACATAAACCCACCTGAGTGTTGGACTGGAATCTAATCTTGGCCAGAAAAATACAAAGGGCCTCACTGGTGGCACAGCGGTTGAGCGCTGGGTTGCAAAGCTGCCCACAGCCTCTGCAGCGCCGGTTCGATCCCTGGCCGCAGGGGGAGGGTCCCACATGGCGCGCAGACCTCTCCTGCTGCCCGCTGCTCCCTCGGCAGCCTGTTCTGCTCTCCGCTCTGGCTCTGGTGAATCCTCTCACCCTCCCGTGCTTCTGACTGTACCCAATGCTTGTATAAATAAATCTTTAAAAAAAAAAAGAAAAAGAAAAATACAAAACCAGAAATTCTTGTAAAACCTTATGTTCCTGTAAACATAGAGAAGACTTGTAAGCACTGAGCCTTGGGTTTCTCTATATAGTGTTTGTAACACAGTTTAAAGTGTACTTTCAACTTTGAAATAGTAAACATTTATATACTTTCAAATGCATATCATGCTAAATATTAACATATTAGAGAGCACTGACCTGTACTGCCAGGTTATCGCAAAGGAGATAGGTTGGTGGGGAAAAAAAGGTGCCAAGTTTAAATTGTTACATATTACGTGGTTGTGTTTATATAGCATTTTTAAAAAAGATTTATTTATTTATTTATGCATACAAAAGCTGGGGTATAGGGCAGAGGTAGGGGGTGGGAGTGAGAAGATTGACCAGAGTCAGAGTGGGGAACAGAGCAGGCAGATCTACTGAAATACACTGCTGAGGGGAGCAGCAGGCAGACAGGAGAGTTCTGCACCGTGTGGGTAATTCCCTGGCTGGGGATCAAACGCGTGCTGCAGTGGCTACAGGTAGCTTCATAGGTTGCCTCTTAACCCCTTGTGCCACCAGTGAGGCCCTTATATAGCATTTTTGAAATAACAAAATTATAGAGGGTGGAAGACAGGTTAGTGGTTGCCAAGAATAAGGAATTGGGAAAGGGGTGGTGTGATTAAGGAGAAAGTGTGAAGGAGCCTTATGGGGATGGAACAGTTTTCTGTCTTGATTGTGATTGCACCAAGCTACAAATGTGATGAAATTGTGTAGAATTACACACACACACACACACACACACACACGTGCGCTTGCTTGCTTCTTGTAAAACAGATGACATCTGAATCAACTCTGTGGATTGTAGCCCAGTCAGTTTCCTGGTTATGATATTGACTAGCGTTCTTCAAGTTGTTATCATTGGAGGGCAGGTGACAGGTGCTTAGACCTTCCTTTATTTTTTTTTCCCAATTCCTGTGGTTTAGAATTTTTTTTTTACTTTGTGTCATTTTTTTTTTTTTAATCAAGATAACATTGATTTAGAAGATTGTATGGCTCGGAGTATAGGTTCTCACCTCTTTAAATGTGTTACCACACCAGCTCTACCTCTGAAGCATCTATAATCCTCCACTATAGGCCTCCTTACCTTTTGCTGTACACCTCCCACCCTCCCTTTCTGGTAGCCTCAGTTCCACAGTCAGACATTTATGGTTTGTTTTGGTTTATTTTTTTCTGCTCCTTTGCTTTGTTTCTTTCTGGTTTTCATCTTTCTCCTTCTGACTTTTCTTATCATAATCCCCTCCAATTGTAATCATGTTGCAAATGGCAAGATTTCATCATTTTTATAGCTGTGTAGTTTTCCATTGTGTAAATACACCACATATTCCTGATCCACTCATTTGTTGGGCCTTTAGGTTGTTTCTATGATTTATAATTTATTTTTTTTGAAGATTTATTTATTTATACAAGAATTGGAGTACAGGCCAGATGCGCAGGAGGGTGAGAGGATTCACCAGAGACAGAGTGGGGAACAGAACAGGCAGACTGACTGAAATACACTGCTGAGGGGAGCAGCGGGCGAGACAGGAGAGGTCTGCAGCGCCATGTGGATTTCTCCCCGTCCGGGATCCAATCCGTGCTGCAGAGGCTGCAGACAGCTTCACAGCACTGCACTCAACCGCCTGCACCACCAGGGAGGCCCTATGATTTATAATTTAAAAGGTAAACCAAAAAAAAAAATGTATTTAGAATATTTGAGGGAAAATAAAAGGAAAAATTAAAATTATATATAATGCTCTCTACCAAGGATAGCAGTCCTTATAATAGTTTCTTACTTTCTTTGTGCATATACTTGAATTTTTAAGGATTTAATTGATTTGGGCCTCCCTGGTGGGCAAGGGGTTAAGCACCACACTATGAAGCATTCCGTAGCTTCTGCAGCATGAGTTCGATCCCCTGCTGGCCAGGGAGCAACCCACATGGTGCAGCTGATCTCTCCTGTCTGGCCAGCTGGTCCCCTCGGCAGTGTATTTCAGTCAATTTGCCTGTTCTGCTCCCTGCTCTGTCTCTGTCTCTGGTGAATCCTGTCACCCCCCCCACACCTCTGTCCTGTACCCCAGCTCTTGTATGCATAAATAAATAAATCTTTATATGAAAAAAAGAATTTAGTTGATTAGAAAAGTTGTAACTTTATGTTGGTATATTTAAAATTCAAGCCAGTGCTTCCATGCTCATGTAAAATTATATAAGGAAATTCACTACTATAGAATTCTCACTGAACTATGTAATATTATGTGACTGTCCTTATGCATAATATCCTGATGTCATGATTAGGATATAGTTTAAAATTTTATTTTTTTCTAACAAAATAGTTACAGTTATCAAGTATTTACATTCCTTAATATTATTAGAGGGTCTTCCTGGTGGCGCAGGCGGTTGGGTTGAGCGCCGCACTGTGAAGCTGTCCGCAGCCTCTGCAGCGTGGGTTCGATCCGATCCCTCCCGGCCCTCCTGGCCGGCCGGCGAGAATCCCACATGGCACAGCAGACCTCTCCTGTCTCGCCTACTGCTCCCCACAGCAGTGTATTTCGTCAGTCTGCCTGTTCTGTTCCCCTCTCTGTCTCCGGTGAATCCTCTCACCCTCCTGAGCATCTGGCCTGTACCCTAATTCTTGTATAAAAATAAATAAATCTTTAAAAAAATAATAAAAAAATTATTAGAGATTTAAATTAGAGATGCTCTACTTCTTAGATTTCTGAACAGTTGTAGTAAGTTCCTGATAGCATTCATGTACTGCTTTTTTTAAGTTTAAGACATACAACCTGATTGTTTGATTTACATATATTATGAAATTGTCACTACAGTAACGTTTGCATTTCTTATAGATAGAATAAAAAGAAAATAAAATCTCCCCATGTGATGAGTATAATTAAGTTCTTACTGTCTAATTTCATGTCAGCTTTCTTTTGTCAATAGCAGTGTTGTCTGTAATCATCATGTATATTACATGCTTGATACTTATCTGAAACTGAAAGTTGGTACCTTTTGACTGCTGTCCTTCAATCTGCTTCCATCCCCACCACCTCTGGTTACCACAAATCTCATCTTTTTTTTATGAGTTTGGATGAGTTTGGTGGTGTTTTTTTTTTTTTTAAATTCCACATGTAAGTAAGATCATACAGTATTTGTCTTTGACTTATTTCACTTAATGTTTTCAAGGTCCATCCATGTACATGGTAGGGTTTCATGATTTTTTTTTATGGCTGAATAATATTCCATCATATATGTTCTTTACCCATTCATCCATTGATGGAACTTTAGGTTCTTCTGTGCCCTGGCTATTGTAAATAATGTTGCTATAAACATGGATGTGCAGCTCTTTTTGAATTTGTGTTTTCATTTTCTTTGGATATATTTCCAGAAGTGGGATTGCTGGGTCATACAGTAGTTCTATTTTTTTTTAAAGGTTTATTTATTTATTTATACAAGCACTGGGTACAGTCAGAAGCGCAGGAGGGTGAGAGAATTCACCAGAGCCAGAGTGGGAAACAGAACAGGCAGACTGACGAAGTACACTGCTGAGGGGAACAGCGGGTGCAGCAGGAGATCAAACCGGCACTGCAGAGGCTGTGGGCAGCTTCGCATCCCAGTGCTCAACCACTGTGCCACCAGGGGAGGCCCTGTCTTATTAATTTTTTTATGGCATGTAACTTTTAATTATGTAAAACATTTTTTTTCTTTGTGATTTTTTTTTTCCCCTTTCGGTTTTCAGCCTGATATCTGATATCTGATCGATGTGTTTTGAAAAAAACCAGTTTTTTAATGTCTAGAATGTAGCTTATCAGGTATTAGTTGAGTCTGTATTCTAATTTTTGTACAGGTGTATGTTTAATAATACTTGTTTTCTTCTGGATATTTCTTGTTCATACCTTGTTCTTCCTACCCCACCACTAGGTTGTTTGTCTTTTTTATTGGTTAGCCGGAATTCTTTCAATTTTACAGTAGTTACTCCTTTGTTATATGTATTACACATATTTTCTCTTATTTCCTCATTTGTCTTTTATGTATCTTTAGTCATATAGAAGTTTTAACTTTTTATGTGTCACAAAAAGTTCCTTATAGCTTTTGACTTCCTTATAGCTTTTTTTTAATTTTTTTTTAAAATAATAAACTTATAGCTTTTGCATTTTCTTTAATCTTACCAGAAAACTCACTACCACTCCAAGATTATTTTAGCTCATATATTTTGTTTGAAACAATATTTTTTTCATATTTAGCTCTTTTAGTTTATGTGGAATTTACTTTTTTTGTCTGGTGTGAGGTAGTGATCTAACATACATTTTTCTCAATTGAAAGTCTTGCCTAATTCCATTTATTTTCTTGTCCATCATTCAAAATTAAATGAATTTCCCTATATACTGTGGGCTTCTTTCTGTACTTTCCAATTCTGTTGCTGTGGTAAGTGTATTTTCCACATAATTCCATTACCACAGTCCCCCTCTTGCATGACTTTGTACAGTAAATTTGATATCTGATAGGGCAGATAGACTCGTTTTCAAAATTTTCTTGACTGTTATCATGCATTTATTGTTTCAGGTGAATTTTAGAATTTATTGTAGAATTTTATTTCTCACTGAATTTATCAGTAAATTTGGAAAGGAGTCAATCTTCCTTTTATCTTTTTGTTTTGAAGTTGCTAATGTGACACTGTTTTGACCTAGATGCTCATTATGGTTTTTATATATCGTGTATGGTGCTGGAAAATTGAGAAATTTTATAATGTGATCCTGGGACTATTCGAATTTTCTTCAGTTTATAACCACTATTCTCAAGTTAATGGGGGTCCCTGAGAGGGATTTTGTATTATATATTTGTACTGATAAATGAGACAAAAATACTTTGCATTTTATTCTTAATTAAGGACTTGGGCTGCAAGCTCCAAGAAAAAAGACTCGAATGAGCTCAGGTAGTTCATGTGGAGATGCTGGGTTTTTATTCCCCTCCTTCCATCTAGTTAAACCCATTTTGTTTTACACTGAAACACACCATGAGATGGGTCCTCTCATGTCCCCCCTTCTCAGGCACCTTTATGATGTGACCGAAGCCTGCTCTAACTCAATTCCTATCGGTTCTTGGGGCCATGTAATTAGAGAGAGTCCATTTCCCTGGCTGACTGCTAATTTGGCTTTAGTCACCTGCTTCAGGCCTTTTCTGCCCAAGTAGTAGATTTGACCCTGGCTCTCACTTGGTTAAGAGAGACCCTTTCCTGAAGCCACCAGGTATCACTTCCATCACATGGACTAGGTCGAAAAGTGAGTCAGCACCTTTGTACTGACCTTTTAATGGTGAGTCTGCCCAGTAGCATTAAGACCTGATGTGCTTTTGTTTTCCTTCCTGCATTAGGGAGGGAGTGGGCCTTGATTCCTGATTCCTCACTTCCAAAGATAACACAAAAACTTTCTTTCAGTCATTCTCAGAAGCATTGTTTTTCTCTTGCATTGTTGCTTTTCTCAAATCAACCAGAAAGAGGTGGAATAAAAACTGGCTTGCTGAGTATTACACATAACCCTTATACTTTCTTAACTATGCATCAGCCTCCAGTTAGTGACTTATTTACTCATGAGACGTTCTCTTCCCTTGCTTAATGGCTCATGACATGTTCATGATTTCCCTCCTACTGCTTGGTTCCTTCTCATTTTTCATTACTGGCTTATCTTTCTTTACTTGCCCATTAAGTGTTCGTGTATCAGGGATTAACCCTATACTCCATTGTCAGTTTTCTCTCCCTAAACATTCACATTCATGTCCATGACTCACTTAAGAGATGAATCCAAAATTTATATCTCTACCCTGGACCTCTCCTTTGAACACTGGATCAGCATATCTGATTGCCTACTGAACATCTCCACTTGGATGTCTCAAAAGAACTGTAAATTTTACATGATTTAATTCATATTTTTCCTCTAACAAGGCAGTTTCCTACCTCAGTGGCATGCACGCCCTCCCAAGCAGTTGTGCAAGTCAGAAAACTGGGAGGTTGTCCTTGGTGATTTCTCCACCCTTTCCTCTCACACCAGATTCATCGGATCTCCAGTTCCAATTGATTTAACCATTTTTGTTACATATAGAGACGGCATCAAGCTGTTCATATTTGTCCATTTTTTTATGTAATTGTAAAAGCATATTCCTTATAACCAACATTTAAATAGATTATTGTCAGTATTCAAAAAAACATTCCTTTTTTTTTTATAGATTGATTTATTTATGCATACAAGAGCTGGGGTACAGGCCAGAGGTGTGGGGGGTGAGAGGATTCACCAGAGGCAGAGTGGGGAACAGAACAGGCAGATTGACCAAAGTACATTGGTGAGGGGAGCAGTGGGTAAGGCGGGAGAGGTCTGCTGTGCCATGTGGGTAGCTCCCTGGCCAGGGATCAAACTCATGCTGCAGAGACTATGGACAGCTTCATAGGTTGCATCTTAACCCCTTGCGCCACCAGGGAGGCCCCCCAAAAACCTTCCTTAAACTACCTCCAAATCAACTGTTCTCTTCCTCTTCCTCTGGAGTAGCTTTTGTCTTTTCTTACTCTTATATCCAAGGTTGTAACAAACTTGGTAGTTTAGTTTTGCTTGCTTTTATAAATAGAACCATTTAATTTGTTTGTTATTACACTGTTGGTGGGAATGTGAATGTGCTTTCTCCCAACTATTTCAATATTCACCTTCATTTTTATGAGCGTAGTTTGTCATTGCTGAATAATATATGGACATACCACAATTTATTCACTCGGATATTTAAATTGTTTTTGGATGGCAAAATTATAAATAATGTGACTGTGAGTACTTTTCTGTATCTTAAGTTTCATTTGGTAGTGCCAAACTATTTTCCAAAGTTGTACTATGTTAGGTTCCTAAAACTCTTTGCCACACCTTGAAACTGTATTGGTACGACTTTTTTTTTTTTTTAGCCATTCTAGCATGTATGCAGTAGATTTTTGTGTGTAATTGAGGTATGTTTTATATGCACTAAAATACAGAAATCTTAAATGTACAGCTTAAAAATATTCTTACATATATAAGTACTATATCCAGATAAAAATACAGAAAATTTTCATCACCCCAGAAAGTTATCTCATGTTCTTTTTCAGTCATAAGTTGTTATTCTGACAATACTGCTTTGACTTTTATTATAATATCATTTTGCCTTTTTTTTTTTTTTAAAGATTTATTTATTTTTATGCAAGAGCTGGGGCATAGGCCAGAGGCGCGGGAGGGTGAGAGGATTCACCAGAGTCAGAGTGGGGAACAGAAAAGGCAGATGACTGAAATACACTGCTGAGGGGAGCAGTGGACGTGACAGGAGAGGTCTGCGGCGCCATGTGGGATTCTAGCCAGCAGGCCGGGATCGAACCCATGCTTCAGAGGCTGTGGACAACTTCATGGCGCTGCGCTTAACCCACCGGGGAGGCCCCCATTTTGCCTTTTCTTGAACTTCATATAAATGGGCTCATCACAGTATGTTCTTTGGTGTTAGACTTTTTTTTTTTTTTTAAAGATATATTTATTCATGCGTATAAGAACTGGAATGTAGGCCAGAGGTGTGGGGGTGAGAGGATTCACCAGAGACAGTGGGGAGCAGAACAGGTAGATTTTCCTGAAATACACTGCTGAGGGGAGCAATAAGTGAGACAGGAGATGTCTGCTGTGCCATGTGGGTCAGCACCCTGGCCGGGGATCGAACTCATGTTGCACTGGCTCATGATAGCTTGATAGTGCTGTCTTTAACAAACCCTGTGCTACCGGGGAGGCCCTGGTGTTTGACTTCTTTAGTCCAGCCTAATAATGTTTTTTGCATAAACAATTGGAATTACCTCAAGTTAAAAAGCTATAAAGGGACTTCCTTGGTGGTGCAGGGGGTAAAGTGTCAGCGCTATCAAGTTGTTGCCAGCCACTGAGTTTGATCCCTATCCAGGGAACTGACCCACATGGTGTAGCAGACCTCTCCTGTCTCACCTGCCGCTCCCCATAGGAGTGTATTTCAGTATATCTGCCTTTTCTGCTCCCCATTCTTGTCTTTCACCTCCTGCACCCCTGGCCTACACCCAAGTTCTTATATGCATAAATAAATAAATCTTTAAAAAAAATAAAAAGCTGGGCCTCACAGGTGGCGCAGGGGGTTAAGACACAGCACTATCAAGCTATCCATAGCCACTGCAGCATGAGTTTGATCACTGGCCACCCAGATGGTGCAGCAGACCTTTCCTGACTCGCCTGCTGCTCCCCTCAGCAGTGTATTTCAGTCAATCCATATTTCAGTCAGTCCACTTGTTCTTTTCCCTACTCTGTCTCTGGTGAATCCTCTCACCCCCCACACCTCTGGCCTGTACCCCAGTTCTTGTATGCATAAGTAAATAAATCTTAAAAAAAAAAAAAGTAAAAAGCTATATACAGCAAAAGAAAATACAAAACAATTAACTAGACACCCTAATGAATGGGATAAGATATTTACACAGTATATAACTGATAAGGGGTTAATATCTAAGATATATAAAAAACACATACACTTCAACTAGATAAAAACAAATAACCCAGTTAACAAATGGGCAGCAGAGGGCCTCCTTGGTGATGCAAGGGGTTAAGCACAGCACTGTGAGGCCCTCCGCAGCCTCTGCAGCACAAGTTCGATCCCCAGGCAGGGAGCTACCCACATGGCACAGCAGACCGCTCCTGTCTTGCCCTGCTCCCCTCAGCAGTGTATTTCAGTCAGTCTGCCTGTTCTGCTCCCCACTCAGTCCCTGGTGAATCCTCTCATTGGCCACACCTCTGGCCTGTACCCCATTCTTGTAATGATAAAAGTAAATAAATCTTTTTAAAAAAAAACCCGAAAAACAAATGGGCAGCAGATATGAACAGATAATTCACTTAAGGGATTATCCAGCCAAAAGACATGAAATATGTTCATCATGACTCTTAATAAAAGATGCAGATTAAAACTATGAGATTACCCAACAAGTACGGAGAGGATGTGGAGAAAAGGAATCTTATTACACTGTTGGTGGGAATGTGAACTTGTGAAACCACTATAGAAAGCAGTCTTCCTATTTCTTTAAAAAAATTAAAAACAGAAATACCATAGTACCTGGCATCCTACTCTTGGACATATATCTGCAGAATATGAAATAATCAACAGAAAAATTCCTTATGTCTACTAGCAACAACAAATGTTGGCGAAGATGCAATGAAAAAGGAACTCTCCTACATTGCTGGTGGGAATACAAACTAGTCCAGGCTCTTTGGAAAGCTGTCTGGAGGTTCCTCAGTCTACTAAAAATGAAGCTACCATATGACCCAGTAATTCCACTCTTAGGGATCTACCCAAAGAACACCATATATACACAATGGAATATTACTCAGCAATCAAAAAGGTAAACTCACGCCATTCGCAGCAACTTGGATGGAGCTAGAATGAATTATGGTCGATGAAATTAGAAGGAAAAAGAAAACTATCTAATGGTTTCATTTATAGGAGGAATATAGGGGAACCAAATAAGACATTAGTGTAAAAAATAATAATACAAAACACAGAAAAACAAAAACAGACAATTATAAATCAGAGACATCCTGCAGGAGAAGAGGAGGGAGAGGGATCAGAAGGAGGGAGGAGCACAGGGGGTTCAGGTGATGGTGCATAGGTGCATTGGTGAAGGAAATCCTATGGGGACTACACCTGAGGTTGGTGGGGGGTGGGGGGAAGCAATATTGTTTAAAAATGAACAATGGTGTAAAAAATAAATCAAAAAAATTAAAAAATGAACAATGATGTAAAACATTAAAAAAATAATTTATAAAAAATAAAAAAAAATTCCATATGTCCTACGATGTTTAGAGCATCATTATTCACACCAGCTATGACATTGGAGGCAGCCTAAGTCATCATCAGTGAATGAACTGGTCAAAAGGATTTGGTGTGTTCATATCCTAGAATACTGCATGGCTGCAAGAAAGGATGAAATGCAGCCATTTTCAACAAAATATATTTCAAAAAAATTTATGCACCAGAACAAGTCAGAACCCACAATTTGGTGATATAAAAAGCGCTAAAAAACTACTGAATATCAACAAACATCCTGAGGGCTCTGAGGTTAAGAGGGAGGGGGAGAGACAAGGAGCAACACAAGGGGTGATTGCCAAAGAGTTAGTCTGCCTGTTCTGTTCCCCACTCTGGCTCTGGTGAATTCTCTCACCCTCCTGCGCTTCTGACTGTACCCAGTGCTTGTATAAATAAATCAATCTTAAAAGAAAAAGTTAATAGATAATTAAAACTTAGACTCATTATTTCAGCCTAAACTACTACTTAGGACAATAGTCTTTGGTACATCCCTATCGCCAAGGCTACAATATCAGGAGACTCCTCTATATGGCCTGCAGCTAGAGACCAGTTGCTTCCCAGTAATCAGTTATTAGAACTTTTTTCTACCTAGAAACTTCTAGCCTAATCAACTTTATGATTCATTACAAGGCTTCTTTATGGAACTTCCGTATAAGGAATATTGTGGCTCGCTCTGGGTTGCTTATCAGGCATGCCCTTGCACAATAATTATTTCCCATAGTCAAGTGGGCCAAATTATTCAGTGTTTAATTTTTAAGCAAGTAATTCTCCGTGCCATGTACTTACAGTATTCTTACATGTATAATTTATTGCCCAATGTATATTCCATGAAGTTTTTTCTTTTTATGACCAAGAACAAAGGGATGTTTAATTTTTTAATTAATTAATTAATTTATTTTTGCGGGGCCCTCGCTGGTGACCGGGGAATGAACCGGCGCTACAGAGGCTGCGGGCAGCCTCGCAGCCGCTGCAGCGCTCAACTGCTGCGCCACCAGGGGAGGCCCGGGATGTTTAATCTTCAGCCCCACGGTGTGAGGCACAAGGAGTCTTCGGCCCCACGGTCTGAGGCCCTTTTTCTTCAGCTCCACGGTCTGAGGCCCTTTTCTTAGCTGCTTGCCAGTGTCTTACCTGGCTGGGGCAGCAAGGCCCCCTGCAGCAGGTGATGGTGGGGAAATACTAACAGTAGAAATACATATGATCCAGTAATACCACTCCTAGGATTTATCCAAAGAATATGATAATTCAGAAAAATACAAGTAACTCCTATGTTCACAGTAACATTAGTCACCATAGCCAAGTCATGCAAACAACCTAAATGCCTGTCAACAGATGAATGAATAAAGAAGCTGTGGTATGTATATTCAATGGAATATTACTTGACTTTTAAAAAAGATGAAGTCTTGCCTTTTGCAGCAACATGGATGGAATTTGAGATGATTATGCTAAGTGAAATAGATCAGAAGATGAAACCAGATGGTTTCATTAATGTAGACTAAAGACTTCAAGCAAGTGAACTAACAAAACACAAGAAAAATAACTCTTACACTGTGAGAAAAATATGGTAGTTACCAGAGGGGTAAGGAGAGAGGATTGTGTTAGGAGGAGAAGGTAGAGGGGGGGTCATTTGGATAGTGTGACTGGCACTAGAATCTGTGTGTGAAAATACTGCTTTTGGATTTTGGGCTATTGTAAATTAAGCAGCGGTGAACATTCTCATGCAAGTCTATCTTTTCTTCCATCCATCCATCCATCCATCCAGATAGTGTATTGCAAATATCTCCTCCAGTTTGTGACTTGACTTGCCTTTTCTTTTTCCTTAAAAGTTTATCTTTTGATTAACAGAAAACTTTAAATGTATTGTAGTTAAATAAATTATCTTTTTCTTGATTAGAGTTTTTTATATTGTAGTGTTGAAGATACTCTATATTTTCTGCTATCTTTTGCATTTCACCTTTAGGTCAGCAATATATGGAATTTTTTTCATTGAGCCATAATTAACATATAATGTATTCGTGTCAGGTATACAACATAATTTGATATTTGTACATATTGAGAAATTATTACAACAAGGAGTCTACTGAATACCCATCACCATACATAGTTATATTTTTTTCTTGTGATTAGAACTTTCAAGATCTACTTTCTGGAACTTTCAAATACGCAATACAGATTTATTGACTATAGTCATTACCATCCTGTATAACTGGAAGTTTGTATCTTAACTTTCAAACACGCCATACAGATAGATTTATTTATCTATCTATCTATTTATTTAAGATTTATTTATTTATACAAGATCCAGGGTACAGCCAGATGTGCAGGAGGGTGAGAGGATTCACCAGAGACAGAGCGGGTAACAGAACAGGCAGACTGACGAAATACACTGCTGAGGGGAGCAGCAAGCGAGACAGGAGAGATCTGCTGCTCCACGTGGGCTTCACTGTGGCCAGCCAGGATCCAACCTGTGCTGCAGAGGCCGCAGGCAGCCACACAGTGTGACGCTCAACCGCTTGTGCCACTAGGGAGGCCCCATACAGATTTATTGACTATAGTCATTAACATCCTATATAACTGGAAGTTTGTATCTTTTGAGTTCTTCTCTCATTTCACCTAAGTGAGATCAAGCAGTATTTGTCTTTATCTGACTTACTTCATTTAGCATAATGCCCTCAATTTCCTTCCATGTTGTTGTAAATGGCAAGACTTCATTCTGGTTTTGACTGAATATTTCATTATATATATACAAATAGTCCTCAACTGATGATGGGCTGATTTTTTTCAACATTATGATGGGTTGGGAGGTATATGCATTCAATAGAAACTACATTGAATTTTGCAGTATATAGTAAGATACTCTCTCAATGCTGGGCAGCAGCAGTGAGCCTCAGCTCCCAGTCAGCCATGGGATCACGAGGGTAAATAACCCATACTCTACAGACTGTTGTAATTTTCAATAAGTTAACTAGACTTTGTGTTAGATGATTTTACCATTGTAGGCTAATGTAAGTGTTCTGAGCGTGTTTAAGGTAGGCATGACTACGATGTTTGGTAGATTGAGTATATTGAATGCGTTTTTTTACTTATGATATTTATGATGGGTTTACTGGTGTGTAACCCTTTGTAAGTGGAAAAAGATCTTTATACCTACATTTCCTTTATAAATGGACAACTAGTTGTTTCCATTTATTGTTTATTATAAGTAATGCTGTGGGTACAGATATCTTTTCGAGTTAGTGTTTTTATTTTCTTCAGCTAAATACCCAGAAGTGAAATTGATTCTTCATATGGCAGTTCTATTTTTAATATTTTGAGGAACCTCCATACTGCTTTTCAGAGTGGAATATTTAGCTGCACCAGTTGACCTTCCCACCAGTGGTGTACAAGGCTTCCCTTTTCTCCACATCCTTGCCAACACTTTCTTTTGTGTTTTTGATAATACCCACTCTAACTGATGATATCTTACTAGTGGCTTTGATTTGCATTTCCCAGATGTCTCATGATACTGAATATGTTTTCATGTATCTGTTGGCTATTTGAATGTCTTTGGAAAAATTTCTTTTCAGATATTTTGCCCATATCTTAACTGGATTGTTTGTTTTTATGTGGATTTTTTTTTAAGATTTATTTATTTATGCATACAAGAGTTGGGGCACGGGCCAGAGATGTGGGAGGTGAGAGGATCCATCAGGGACAGAGCTGGGAGCAGAACAGGCAGATTGACCGAAAAACACTGCTGAGGGGAGCAGCGGGCGAGACATGAGAGGTCTGCTGCACCCATGTGGGTTGTTCCCTGGCCGGCCAGGGATCGAACTCCTGCTGCAGAGGCTGTGGATTGCTTCATAATGCAGTGCTTAACCCCTTTGCGCCACCGGGGAGGCCCCTATATGGAATTTTTTTAAAGATGTGAGATAATGGTTAACTTAATTTTTTTCCTGTATGACTATGTAGTTGTTATTGTTGTGACATCACTTATGAAAGGACCATTCTCTCTTGTTCTGTGGAGTTACTTGTCATAAATCATCTGTGTGTGCAAGGATTTGTTTGGGTTCTCACTTCTGCTCCATTCTTTTATTTGTCTTTGTGCCAGTGTGTACCATTGTAAGTACTCTATTTCAGTAGTTCTCCTGGGACCAAGTGGGGTCCCTGAGTCCCTTTCATGGAGTTTTCAAGGTGAAAACTCTTTTCATAGTGATATGATGATGTTACTGTCATCCACTTTCATTATCTCACAAGTGTGCAGTAGGTTTTCCAGAGGCTGCATGACATGTGATATTGAAAGAGATTGAATGTAGAAACAGATAAGAGAATCCAGCTGTCACCTATTTAGCCAGATATTAAAGAGAATTACAAATATGTTAAAACAGTGCCACTCTTCACTAATTTTTTTTAAAGATTTTATTTTTGCATAGAAATGCTAGGATGTAATCCAGAGGTGTGTGTGGAGGGGGGGATGGAGAGAGGGATAGGGGTGGATGTGTATGAGAGGATTTACCAGAGAGAGTGGGGCGCAGAGGAGATGGATTTACTGAAATACACTGCTAAGGGGAGCAGCAAGCAAGACAGGAAAGGACGCCATATGTGGGTTAGCTCCCTGGCCGGGGATCAAACTCAGGTTGTTGCAGTGATGGCACGGAGCCTTCACTCCTGGGCCACCAGGGAGGCCCTGAATTTTTTGTTTGAAAAACATTTTTCCTAAAAATGCTATTTCTGCCAGCATGTAATAGATTTCTTATTTTAAGTAACTATTTAAAAATTTTATGTTTTATTTTTGAATGTGGTAAATAGATAAGTTCACATAATCTAAAGCTCTTTGGAATCTCAATGATGTGTAGGGGTATAAGACCAAAAAAGTTTGAGAAACACTACTCCATTTTTATACAATCTTGATGCCTGGTGAATGGTAACTCTTGGCTAATTTTGTTCCATTGTATTTGCATATACATTTTAGCATCAGCCTGTGAGGTTCCACAAGAATACCTGGTAGGATTTTGATTGAAATGATGTTGAATACATTTAGGAATAATTGAAATCTTTTGTACCACTGAGTCTTCCAATTCATGAAAATCTCTATGTGTTTTGATTTAAATTTTTTCACTGCTTTATAGATCCCTAAAGAAGTTTTGCGTATCTTCTTGACAGAATTTTTGAAGGAAGAAAGGTCTACAGTGAAATAAATTTAACAAGAATATGAAGTGACCAACTTAGTATGTTTATTTTTTTTAAAGATTTATTTATTTATTTATGTGTTTAAGAACTAGGGTACAGGCCAGGGTTGTGGGAAGTGAGAGGAGGATTCACCAGGGACAGAGCAGGGAACAGAACAGGCAGACTGACTGAAATACACTGGTGAGGGGAGCAGTGGGCGAGTCAGAAGAGGTCTGCTGTACCATGTGTGTTGCTTCTTGGCCAGGGATCGAACTTGTGCTGCAGTGGCTGCCGCGAGCTTCATATATTGTGTCTTCACCCCTTGCACCACCAAGGAGGCCCTTAGTAAATTTTTATTTTTTTATTTTAAAGATTTATTTATTTGTTTGTTTGTTTTTAAAGATAGATTTATTTATGCATACAAGAGCTAGGGTACAGGCCAGAGATGCAGGGGGTAAGAGGATTCACCAGAGACAGAGCGGGGAACAGAACAGGCAGACTGACTGAAATACACTGCTGAGGGGAGCAGTGGGCGAGACAGGAGAGGTATCCTGCACCATGTGGATTGCTACCTGGCTGGCCGGGGAATCAAACTCGTGCTGCAGAGGCTGTGGATTTCTTCATAGTGCAGTGCTTAACTCCTTGCACCACCAGGGAGGCCCAAGATTTATTTATACAAGCACTGGGATACAGGCCAGTAGTGTGGGAGGGTGAGAGCATCCACCAGAGACAGAGCAGGGAGCAGAACAGGCAGAAGAACTGAAATACACTGCTGAGGGGAACAGCAGGCAAGACAGGAGAGGTCTGTCGCACCACGTGGGAATCTCCCCTGGCGGGAATTGAACCGGCGCCAGGGAGGCTGTGGGCAGCTTCACAGCATTGGGCTCAACCTGCTGCACCACCAGGAGGCCCTTAGTAAATTTTTTTTTTTTAAAGATTTATTTATTTGTTGTTTGTTTGTTTATACATACAAGCACTGGGTACAGTCAGAAGCGCGGGAGGGTGAGAGAATTCACCAGAGCCAGAGCGGGGAGCAGAGCAGGCAGAAGGACCGAGGTACACTGCTGAGGGGAGCAGCGGGCGGCAGGAGAGGTCTGCACGCCATGTGGGACCCTCCTCCGGTGGCCGGGGAGCAGCCGGGGATCGAACCGGCGCTGCAGAGGCTGCGGGCAGCTTCGCAACCCAGTGCTCAACCACTGCGCCACTGCGGAGGCCCACCTTAGTAAATTTTTAATGTCTGTATATACAAAGTATCCTAGAGCAAGGTGGACTGTCTCCAGCACCCCCCAAATTTCCCTTATGCTCCTCTTACTCAGTATCCTCTCTTACAGTGGTAAACTCTTTTCTGATCTCTATGTATACATTTATGTTTTGCCTGTTTTTTGATTAACATGTCTATGAAATCTTTTTATGTTTCATGTAACAGTTCTTTATTACTGTATAATACATATTAATATGCCACATTTTATTCTACTGTTAAGAGAGATTTTGGTAGTTTGCATCTTTTTGTCTAAAATGTGTATAACTCTAAGGACCTTCTTGTAAATGTTGCATAGACATAAGTACTCATTTTCTGTTGGAACTGAGTGGAACTGCTGGGTTATAGGTTATATGCATTTTTAATTTTATTTTTCCAGAGAGACTGTCAGCTTACACTTCTGACAGCAGAATACCAGTTGCTCTGAGTTTTATAGAAACTTGATGAATTTGCCTAAAGACAGGCAAAACCTGTGCATGGCAAAAGCTAGCACAAGCAAAATTGAAATTCCAAAGATAAACTGGAAAAAATATTTGCTATCATGTTGAAGAGGCTAATTTCCTTTAAAATAGGAAAAAAAAAATCAGGAGTCCTTTTAAATCAGTAAGGAAAGACCAGCAACTCAGTAATAGGCAATTGGGCACAGGGCGTTCAAAGACAAACACATAGTTTTTCAAATTTAGTCATAAGAGAAAAACAAATTGAAATTATCTTGAAAGCACTTTTGATGTGTCATTAGCAGAGATCACGAGGTTTGATTAACTTGGAGAAGGTATTGAGAAATAGCTTCTGTTATATAGTGTTGGTAGGATTCCAGACTGGAAAGCAATTTGATAATATCCTTTGAAATTAAGAATACATATACCTCACAAGTGGTATGGATAAAATAAGTTGTGACATATTTATATATACAATGGAATATTACAGAGGAAAAAGATTGAGTGAAGTTGCGGCTCACACAATAGATGATTTTCACAACATAATTTGAATGAAAGAGCCGGATGCAAAAATCTAAGTTCAAAAACAAATGATTTATGATCTTGGGAACTCGCTAAAAAAGAGCACAGAAGGGCTTTTGGGGACTTGTAAAACATATCTATAAAGGCATAATAAATAGACTATCTCTGGAAGGGTGGACAGATAATATTAATGCTGACTCTGCAGAGTAGACCTCGGCAAAATTAGAGATGCTTTGTCTCTGTGTGTATTGTTTCGTGACTTTTAAGTTAAAATTTTTAATTGTGCCAAAATACACACAACATAAAATTTACTGTCATAACTATTTTAAGTTCAATGCTATTAGGTATATTCACTCTGTTGTATACCAGCCTCCTGGTATACATATATAACTTTCTCATGCATATTAAATAACTCCTCACTTCCCCTACCCCCTGAACCCTGGCAACCACCTTTCTTTTCTGTTTCTGTGAATTTATTTTAGATACCTCCTAAAAGTAGAATCATAGAGTATTTGTCTTTTTTGTGACTGACTGGTTCACTTAGCATAATGTCCTGGTCTTATCCATAATAGTTTAAGACTTTTGAATTCTGTGCCTTGTTCATTTATTACTTTTTTTTTAAATATTTTTAAAAAGGACAGATTTATTAGGAAAAGGAAGGAGAAGAGGCTTGCATAGACAACAGCCGGCAGAAAGAGTTCAATTATTGCCTATTTTTTTTAGAAGAGCATTAAAATAAAAAGGCATGACCTCTTCAGAGCTGGCTAATTATATGGTAAAAAGTTGATAAGTATACGTCATTCAGCTCAACCACATTTAATACCTGTTTTGGCAGTAAGACAAACTTTATGTCAAAGTGCCATTAGAAATTTTATTTTACTTGTGTTTTTTTTTTTCCCCACATTGATAGGTATCAGCCAAAATGCAGGCTCATTTGGTCCCCAGCCTCTTTTTTTTTTTTTAATATTAATTTATTAATTAATACAAGAACTGGGGTATAGGTCAGAGGCGTGGGAGGGTGAGAGAATTCACCAGAGAGAGTGGGGAACAGAACAGGCTGATGGACCAAAAGCACTGCTGAGGGGAGCAGGGAGGCCCTGGTATCCAGCCTTTTGACTATTTGCTCAGTAATTTTTCCTTTGGGCTTACTGTCCAACTTTGACTCCCTCCTCAAAATCTGCCTCCTATCCCAGGCACAATCTAAGTTTAAGCCAAGGAATTTGCTTCCTCTTGCAGATTTATCCTGTATCTCTGACCTGGAACCCAAGGGTTTTTCATTCTTTTTACTATTCAGTGCTGCTTGAGATTATTATTCAAAAGCTTTTCTGCAGTATTTTTTTTCATGAGTTGAAATTCATTGCTTCCATTAAGATTGTTGACTGGATATGGGGACAGTGGAACAAATTGAAATGTCTCTGAATCATCGTATCACTAACTTTGTGTCCTTAGCTAGAACAAAGGAGGCCAGGCAGGCTCTTGATGGAAGATTATGTAACTGATACTTGAAAGTATTGGTTTGAGGTGCTGGGTTGTGAGACAGCTGGAGCTTTGAGCCCTTAATGGGGTCTTAGAAAATAACATTATATTGGTACATTTAGTGTGTGCCTGTATGCATATACAGAAAAGTGTGAAGAAGAAAAAGTTATCTATAAAACATAATCATTTTTAATATTTTAATTGAATTAACAGCTGAGTTTTCTTCTGGTTTTATACATAAAAAGTACATACATAAACTCACATTTTAAGATGTGGTTTTTTCTTTGTGTTTTATTTTAAATGAAGAAGTCAAAGGCCAGTTACATGTTCTTTTGAGTGAGCAACAAAAGAGCTCATAAATGGAATTGTGGGACTCCTGATTTTACACATGGCGAGATCCTGCACAGATGGAAAAGAAAATTTGGAAAGGACAGAGCTTTGGAAACTTGCCCATATTTGAGGATATGAGAATAAGAAATCCTAAGTAGAGAAGACGTAGAATTAAGAGTTCAGTGTCAGTCAAATGAAGAATGGAGCAAATTGTAAGGAAAAAGAAGAGTAATTCACATTGTTAAGTATCTTATTTTTCCATTTATTTTTTTGGAAGTGAACTTAACCTCAAGGTTTTATCATCTTCATAGTACACAAAAGATGAAGCTTAGAAGTAGATCACTTAGCCATTTTTCTTTTATCTCCTCCCAGTTCAAAGTGCTTGCATCTTTTAATAGCCAGCCTTCTCTTAGATTTGCATTTGGGCTCAGAGCACTCAAGACTCAGCACAGAAATCTGTAGTGTTAGCCTTTTCCCAGAAAGCTGCCTTTGTCTGCCCACCATTGGCACTCTGCTCCCTGCCGTAACACCGCATTCCCAGGGCTTATAGAGAATCTTGCCCATCTTGTACTATGTCACTTTGTGGGGTTGGTGCTTGCCACACTTCTTATAGAAAGTTTAGTGGATTTTAGGAACCATCACCATGTTTGCAAGAGTGCTGTCAGCATGGAAAGAGCTTATTAGATATTTTTTAGAAGAAGAGGTAGCATTGCATGAAGACTAAGAAAAAGATTTTAGATAGGAAATTGTGAAATCATTAGTAGATTTAGAAAACTTATTCTGTCTAGCAATGAAGAAATAGCAAGGATTAACAAGAATGTCAGCAAGTTTCTCATCAGAAATTTAGCAGATCAAAAGGCAGTGAAGAGACATCATTGAAGCGCTTAAACAACAACTATCAACCTAGTATTCTTTACCTAGGAAAATACCTTTCAGAAATGGGAAGGGAATGAAGACTTCAAGAAACTGATGATGAGAGCATTTGTTGTCAGTGGACCTACATAACAAAAAATGTTAATAGAAGTATTCAGGCAGAAGGGAAATTATTTAAGGTGGAAATTTGAATTTTTTTTAAAGATTTATTTATACAAGAGCTGGGGTACAGTCCAGACTCACAGGAGGGTGAGAGGATTCACCAGAGACAGAACTGGGAACAGAACAGGCAGACGGATGGAAAGCACTGCTGAGGGGAGCAGCGGGCTAGACAGGAGAGGTCTGCCTCGCCATGCGGGATTCTCCCTGGCCAGCCGGGAATCGAACCAGTGCTGTGGAGGCTGTGGACAGCCCGCTGTTCCACTGGGGAGGCCTGGAAATTTGAACTTTTTTACAAAGGATTGGAAATTATTGGGACTGAGTGACTGCTGACAGGTATGGAGTTTCTTTTGAGGGTGATGGTTATACAATATGTGAATTAAATATCTAAGTATTAAGCTTACATAAGCCTAGCGCAGCATTTCTTAAAATGTGGTGAAGGAAGTTTTTAAAATTTCCAATCCATTGTGGACTGATTTTTTTGCAAATTGACTTGATGAAAACAACAGACATGAAAAATATAAGCTCCAGTTTATACCACTGCCAAAAATCACATTTTAACAATGTAATAATAGATACCTTGAATATATACCTTGAACAAATACTTTCATCTGTTTTTAAAGTTATAATGTGACAAATGTGGTTGTATCTTGCTTGTTATTTAGGTTGGGTTGAAGACAGCTTTACTTTCAAGTGATACATATAGCTAAATTGTTGCTTTGCTTTAATTTAATAATACTCAAATAGAGAGACCATTGTTACTGAGTTATGTCGGTGGGATTGTTACAGGGCAGGGAGAGGTGACACCCAAGAACCCCCAAACCTGTCCATTCTAAATAGGTTCTGCTATCTGCTGCATTAAGACAAAACATAAGACCTTTAATGGAAAGGAACTTTAATACAATTAGTGTGCAACAAAGAAAAGACAATATAGTTTCCAAAACAAGCACCTGAAGTTCCCCATCCTCTCATGGGTAAATGTTCAGCCAAACAGTGTTGGCCAAAGCAAGGCCTGAAAGATTGCCCTAAGTCTAAAGCACCTTCCAGCGGGGACCCACAGAAAAGGGTCAGAAACAGCCAGACAAGTCTGGAAGGATAAGAGCAAAATCAAAATCAAAGCTGCTCGAGGTGCAAGGGACTAAGACGCAGCCTATGAAGCTTTCACAGCTGCTGCAGCATGAGTTCGATTCCTGGCCAGTGAGGTGACCCACATGGCGCAGCACACCTCCTGACTTACCCACTGCCCCCCTCAGCAGTGTATTTCAGTCAGTCTGCCTGTTATGCTCCCCACCATGTCTCTGGTGAATCCTCTCACCCACCCCACCTCTGGCCTGTACCCCAGTTCTTGTATGCATAAATAAATAATTCTTTAAAAAAAAAAATTAAAGCTGCCATTGTTAACCTCCCCATGGGTCTTTCACCCACGTCTGTTTTGACCAGGCCAAAGCCAAGAAGCAAACACAGTTCTCCACATGTCTCTCTGCTCCATGTGCCTCCTTTAGGTCTCCTGGCTCTCCATCCCACCTTCCTTCTCCAGTGTCCTCTCCAGCTTCTTCTCTTCCTGCTCAGCAACACCCTCCTCTGGGAGGGGCCAGGGACACTGGAATCTCTCCCTTCCCTGGGACCATCCTGTTACAGGACTGGAAGAAAACTTAAAAGAAATTTCATAAAGCTCAGGATGTTAATTTAGAATTTTATCCAAAACCAAATGATGCTGTAGCCTAAAGTATATCCTTTATCTTTCAGTAGTAGCTATTTCCAACAGGTCATCCTGCAAGTAAATTATTTTTTTAATGAAATAAATGGATTTCATTCTATTACATTTCCTGTTGTGGGCCTCATTTTCTTGGTAAATTAAGTGTTGTTGTTTTTTTTTTAAGGGTTGTTAGAATTTTCTTTTTCTTTTTTTTTTTTTTTAAAGATTTATTTATTTATTCATACAAACACTGGGTAGAGTCAGAAGTGCGGGAGGGTGAGAGAATTCACCAGAGCCAGAGCGGGGAGCAGAGCAGGCAGAAGGACCGAAGTACACTGCTGAGGGGAGCAGCGGGCGCAAGAGAGGTCTGCGTGCCATACGGGACCCTCCTCCGGTGGCCGGGGAGCAGCCGGGGATCGAACCGGAGCCGCAGAGGCTGCAGGCAGCTTCGCACTCCAGCGCTCAACCGCTGCACCACCGGAGAGGCCCCGGTAAATTAAGTTTTAAAATATTCTGTTACCTATATAAAGTATATGGTGGTAACCTGTTCAAACTTACAAATTTTGTTATTTTTTAATTTTATATATTTTTACATCATTTTTCATTTGTGCACAATGTATGCATTTTTGTCTTGGTTATAGTCCCCATACAATTTCCACCACCCTTGTTTTGATCCTACTCTCTTACCCACCCTCCTCCCCTTGTGTCTCTGGTTTATAGCTGCTTGTTGATTCTGATTTTTACTTTATTTTAATTAGTCTTTTTCCTGGTCCCTTATTTAGGTTTTATAAATTTCTGCTATGAGTGAGACCATCCAGTGTTTTTCTTTTTCTTTCTGGCTTCTTTCATTGAGCATGATCCCTTCCAGTTCCATCCATGTTGCTGCAAATTGCACGAGTTTATCTTTTTTGATCGCTGAGTAATACTCCGTTGTGTATATGTACATCTTCTTGATCCAGTCATCTATTTTTGGGCATTTGGGTTGTTTCCATAGCTTAGCTATTGTAAATAGTGCTGCTATAAACATAGGGGTGCAAGTGCCCTTTTGAATTAATGTTTCTTGTCCTTGGAGTAAATACCTAGAAGTGGAATTGCTGGATTATATGGAAGCTCCATCTTTAGCAGATTGAGGAATCTCCACACAGCTCTCCATAGTGGTTGGACCAGTTTGCACTCTCACCAGCAGTGCAGGAGAGTTCCCTTTTCTCCGCATCCTTGCCAACATTTGTTGTTGCTAGTTTTTTTTTAATATGTGCCATACTCACTGGTGTAAGATGGTATCTCATGGTAGTTTTGATTTGCATTTCCCTGATTACAAGTGATGTTGACCATTTTTTCATATGCCTATTGGCCATTTGCCATGTGGGACCCTCGCCAGCCGGCCGGGATCGAACCTGCACTGCAGAGGCTGTGGACAGCTTCACAGCGCTGCGCTCAACTGACTGTGCTACCAGCGGAGGCCCAATTTCATCTTTTTTATAGCTGAGTAGTATTCCATTACATTTATACCACATCTTCTTCACTCATCTGTTGGGTTATTTCTATAGCTTGGTTACTGTAAATAGTGCTTCAGTGAACATAGGAGCACATATATATCTCTTCAGATTAGTGTTTTTTGTATTCTTCAGGTAAATCCCTGACGATCTGGATCATGTGATAGGTCTATTTTTAATGTTTTGAGAGACCTCCATACTGTTTTCCGTAGAGACTGGAGTGGTCTGTATTCCTACCAAAAATTCTGGAGTAGTCTACATTCTCACCAATAATTTAGAAGAGTTCCCAGACTTGTGTTTTATCTTGCAGAAACACTAAGAGTTTGTTCTGTAACCCCAGCTTTCTCTCAGTAACCATTGTTTTAAAATTGACATTTTAACATTAATGCATTAGCAGATATTTATAATTCTTTATTATCACATCATAAAGATAATGATCTCTAATGCTTTAACATTTACATTCTCATGATTTTTATTATAACACTGAACATGTTTAGATTTTTTTTTTTTTAAAGATTTATTTATTTATGCATTCAAGAGCTAGGGTACAGGCCACAGATGCGGGGGTGAGAGGATTCATCAGAGACAGAGTGGGGAACAGAACAGGCAGATCCACTGAAATGCACTGCTGAGGGGAGCAGCGGGCGAGTCAGGAGAGGTCTGCTGCGCCACATGGGTTGCTCCCTGCTTCATAGTGCGGTGCTTAACCCCTTGCGCCGCCACCAGGAAGGCCCTAAACATGTTTAGTTTTACTGATTTTTTATATGAAGAATTTGTTGGTGACAGAAGTAATGTGTTTGTTTACTTTCTGGTGCCCCTTTTTAATCTGAGGAAATAACTTGTTTTCTTTAAACTATTAGCCATTCAGAGCTACTATATTTGTGGACTATAAAAACGAGAACAAGAATTCTTCCTTCATAGAGCCATAGCGTTCAGATAGCATATTAGCAATATCTGTGCACCTGTTTAGGTGCAATAATAATTACTTTGCAAGCATTTTTTTTTGTAAACTGGTCTTCCATAGCATTAGTTTCTAAATGTGGCAAGCTGTGCTATCATTGAAAAGTGCAAGTCTCCCTGGTACTTCCAAGCAACTATCTTTGATGTAATCATTTCCTTGCTTCCTAACTTTTGTATTTAGTGTTTTTATCTTAACAAGCCTGTAAAATAAACACTTATGGATGAAGATCTGAATATCTACTTATGTGTGCTTTTTAAATTCAGTGTGCTTTTCTTTCAAATAATTCTTTTGGTTCTGAACTTATTTCAATGTACTCTTTAAAATATTCCTTAGATTTTGATGGCTTTGTTGCTCCATTAATTAATATATCTCTGTAATTCACACACTGTAGTACTAGCACTTTACTATCAATTATGGCTACAAAATTGAACTCAGGTTTATGAGGAATCCTATTCCTAAGTGAAAGTAGGCCTCTTGATCTTCATCTCTTCATAATCACTTCCTTTACACTCATTTGGTTTATTGATTGCTATTGGTGCATTCAGAGGTGTGTGTTTTCCACTAAAAAGCTGCTGAAAAATCCACTGAAGCTTTTTTGTCCATATGTAAATTAGGTTAAAAATAATGTTTTGGGGCCTCCCTGGTGGCACAGGGGTTAAAGTCTCAGTGCTATCAAGCTATCACCAGCCACTGCAGCAGTTAGATCCCCAGCTAGGGAGCTAACCCACATGGTGCAGCAGACTTCTCCTCTCTCACCTGCTGCTCCCTTCAGCAGTGTATTTCAGTAGATCTGCCTGTTCTGCTCCCCATTCTGTCTCTGGTGAATCCTCTCATCACCCCGCACCTCTGGACTACATCCCAGCTCTTATATGCATAAATAAATAAATCTTTGGGCCTCCCTGGTGCTCAAGGGGTTAAGATGCAACCTATGAATCTGTCCACTGCCACTGCAGCATGAGTTTGATCCCCAGCCAGGGAGAAACCCACATGGTGCAGCAGACCTCTCCTGTCTCGCCCGCTGCTCCTCTAAGCAGTCTATTTCACTTAGTCTGCCTGTTCTGCTCCCCGCTCTGTCTCTGGTGAATCCTCTCACCACCCCCCACATACACACACCTCTGGCCTGTACCCGTTCTTGTATGAATAAATAAAAATAAATAAATCTTTAAAAAATAACATTTCACTTCTCTAATATAGCTAGTAATATTAGATTGTGTTTTAAAACATGATTAAAATGTTTGTAAAATTAACTAGTTATGAAAATGAGTAAACCTGTACATTTCCTCAGATTTTTATACACCTTTAGGTAGATGACAAAGTAACTTTAAGATATCACATGTAACTTGATTCTCCTATGCCTGATTCGTATACATCATGCCATATCTGACTTACACATGAGTGTTGCAACACGTGGTTCTGTCAATATTCTGTTCAACAAGAAAAAACACTAATCATGAATTTAGATGTTCTAGCAATATTAAACTTTTTAAAAAATTTCTAAACTGATCTCATCATGGATTCATAACAAATAGATCATAAACCACCATTGGCTTATGATTCATGCTTTGAATGGCAATAGACTAGATGATTGTATGAATCCCAATAAAGTTGTAGATTTTATCTACACTAATAAGTCTATAGGAAATTGTCAATTTCATTGAAGAATTTATTTGATACCTATTATATGATACCATAGCATATTAACACTTTTAAATTGAGATACTTAACATGTAACATAATGTTAGCTTTTTTTTTTTTAAGATTTATTTATTTATGCATACAGACATGGGGAACAGGCCAGAGGTGCAGGGGTGGTGAGAGGATTCACCAAAGACAGAGTGGGGAGCAGAACAGACAGATTGGCTGAAATACAGTGCTGAGAGAAGCAGCGGGCGAGCCAGGAGAAGAGGTTCTGTTACGCCATGTGGGAAGTTCGCTGGCTGGGGATCGAACTCATGCTGCAGTGGTTGCGGATTGCTTCATAGGTTGCGTGTTAACCCCTTGCCCCACCAGGGAGGCCCTGTGTTAGCTTTAGATTACTCATATTGATCTATAATTCCATAATAAGCATTTGTCTTATTAGAAACAACAAGAAATGTTATACTTAGTCGTTAAATTTTTAAAAATTTGACCACTCATGAAACAATTTGCAGGCATATACTGCTTTCATGAAATTTCAGGGCTTTTAAAGTAGACCTGAGCCTTTAGATTGTGTTTGAGGTTTGAATTTACAGATCCAATTTGTAAGTGATGGTGGAGTTTTATTGTTTCTTCTCCAAGAAGCCTTCAAGAAGTGACAGGTTTTATTTGTGAAGTCACAAGTTCTCTATGTGATCTTTCCAGGATCCAGAGTAGTTACAGCTGATACTTCTCAGTGCACGTATATATTCCATGGTTCTGAACTAGCTCCATTGGGTCTCTTCTGATTTATATAATGGATCAGTGAGAATTACCCAACATTTTATTAGAAAATTCCAAATGTGGGCCTCCCTGGTGGCGCAGCGGTTGAGCGCTGGGTTGCGAAGCTTCCCGCAGCCTCTGCGGCACCAGTTCGATCCCCGGCTGCTCCCCGGCCACCGGAGGAGGATCCCACATGGCCCGCAGACCTCTCCTGCCACCCGCTGCTCCCTTCTCCCTGCTCTGCTTCCCGCTCTGGCTCTGGTGAATTCTCTCACCCTCCCGCGCTTCTGACTGTACCCAGTGCTTGTATAAATAAATAAACAAACAAACAAACAAACAAACAAATAAATAAATAAATGTTAGCACAAGGAAAGTATTAAAAAAAAAATTCCAATGTACAGAAATGTTTAAAGAATTGTATAGGCTTATATACTCATTACTTATAGTTTATCATTAACATTTACTATATTTGCATAATTATGTGCTTATATAAATACCCCTCTCTCCAACCATCACTAATGCTTTCTCCTAAATGCTTTAGCATACATAGCATTAACTAGAGTTCATTCTCTGTTTATAGTTTGTTTTCTTTTGAGCTAGACTAGTCTTATCGCAATACACAGATTTTTAGTGTGTGTTCTCTGAGTTTCAGCAATCGCATACCTATATAAGCCATGGTACTGTCAAGATATAGGCATGGTATTCAATTAGGGGTGAATTTGCTTTCCAGGGAATATTTAACACTGTCTGGAGACATTTTCGCTTGTTACTACAGGGTGGAGTAGTACTGACACCTAGTGACAGTTCTTTTGCTGTAGAGTATTACCATAACCCTGCAAAGTCATCATCCCTCCTGCCAGTCATCTCCCCCACTCCAACCCCCAACCTCCCGCAAGTAACTGTTGTGTATTTTTTTTTCTATTATAGTCTTGCTTGTCCTAGAATATCATGTAAGTGGGATCAAACATCACACACACAAGGGTTTATGGCAGTCTTGCCTAAAAAGGAAACATTGCCCTACAGCTCTTTGTTTTTTCCCTATTAGTTATAAATATCTTACAGGTTTCGCATAAAGGTCACAGATGTAGTGTTTTCAGCAACATTCCTATAGCAAAGGAGTTCATGTGACTCTTTTATTTAGAAATTACCAAGATGTATAGCCAAAGTGGAACTCAGTGAAAACAGTTTTACACAGGAGAGACAATATTATTTAAAGACGCACACTGCTGATGGTTCAGTTGACTTCAAATTAATACTCATAGAAATGAAGTTGGGATGATCTTCAAACACTCTCCACAAGGGGGCAGTCAGGATTTAGTAAGTCTTAACAGCTTTCATTTCAAGATACAGGGTTAAGGTAAATTTATCAGCTCTGGAAAATAAGAGGAAACTTGCCTGGCCTTAGTATCGGCTCTGCAATGTTCTCTTTTTTCTTTTCTTCTTCTTTTTTATTTTTTATTTCTTACATCATTTTTCATTTTTGTACAATGTGTGCATTTTCATCTTGGTTATATTCCCCATACAATTGCAGCCCCCTTATTTTGACCCCAGTCCGTCCTCTCCCCCTCGCCCCCGTAGTGTTTCTCTGGTTTATAGTTGCTTGTTGATTTTGATTTTTTCTTTCTTATAGTTATTCTTTTTCCTGGTCTCTTAATTAGGTTTTCTAGACTCCTGCTATGAGTGAGGCCATCCGGTATTTTTCTTTTGCTTTATGGCTTATTTTGCGGTGCATGATCCCTTTCGGCTCCATCCATGTTGCTGCAAATTGCATGAGTTTATCTTTTTTGATTTATGCAATGTTTTCTTAAAGATAGTATTGGAGAATATCTGAAGGCAAAGGAAGGTTCTTTAAAAAAACCAGACAAATATGGTTGTGGTTTCACAACAACAAAAACTTAGGTCCCCAATATTGTACATCACATTGTCCTCGACAGCTCTGGTGGCACATAGTCATATATTTATTAGTCATTAATTAATAGATTGATTCATTTATCAAAGGTTACTTGGTGATGTCATTCACTCTCATGACTAAGTACCTCCAGTATCCTGACATCATCCACATTTTTATCTCTAGCTTAAACTGCTAAGATAGTCGATTGCTTATATGTCTCTACTTGGAGATATAAAAGTTCAAATTCAGTGTGTCCAAAACTGAATCTCTCCTTGCTCATCCATCCAAAGCCTTCTGTTTCACAGCGTGAAACTTAGCAACTTCTCTTCCCAGCTGCACAAATCAAAACCTTGCTATCATCTTAGACCACTTTCTTTGTCTTACACTGCACATCCAATCTGTGCACAGCTCTTGGTGGTGCTGCCTTTTAGATCTATCTTGTGTTCAACCACTTCTCACGACTACACTGCTATCATCTGGCCCAAGCAACCATAATCTATTTCTGGTATTGTTGCTGAAGCCTCATAAACTGGATTTACTTCCAACCATCTTCCTCATGGACTATTTCTAACAGTATAGCCAGAGTGATCCTTTTAAAATACAGATAAGAACTTCAGACTAGCTACCTATTTCATTCAGACTTAAAAGTCAGAGTCATAATAATGGCCTAGAGACCTTATATGATATGCTACTACCCTGACCCTGATTTTTTTTTTTTAGCTTGTCTCTTACTACTCTCTGCTTTCATTTGTTTTTTTTTTTTTCTCTTCGATCCATAGTTCCTGACTGTTCCTCAAACCTGCCAGGTGAGCACGGATCATTTTCTTACCTCAGTTTGTCCATTCCTGAGCACCTGGCTTTGAATGTAAAGTTTAAATTGCAGTTTTCAACCCGCTACTCACCTTTGTCTGCTTTGTTTCTGTTTCTCTCCATATGACCTTGTTTATTTTTTTACTTATTTGATTGTCTCCTTCCATAAGAATGTAAACTCCATGAGGTCATTGAATTTTGTCTATTTTATTTTTTGTGAGCACCTAAAACATTAACAAGCACACAGTATTGGCACTCAGTATCTGTTGAGCGAGTGATTATTGAATCCTCCCTACCCTACCTACTACATGCTATGTGCCTTGTGCTAGACCCCGCACAGTCAGTAGTGAGTGATCCCCGCCCTCATAGACAACTAGTACTGGAGACATTGACTAATTAATACAAATGTATGAAGTGTGATACAATGATATTTAGAGTTGAATATGGAATTGTAGATCAACAGTCTTTTGGCTTCCCTTTCTGTTGGTGTTAGCTGTCAATCTTTGTTTCCTATTTAAGAATGTGTCTTTTTTTCCTCTTTGGCTATCTTTAAAAAGCCAATTTCCTTGTGTTTTTCTGGAATTTTATTATGATGTCCTTGCATGTAATTTTCTTTATATGTCCAACTTAGGGTTCAGCACTTGAATCTACAGCATGGAGTCGTTAATCTTAGAAATTCTGAACCGTCATCTATCACTCCAAATATTGCTGCTTCTTCATATGGTTTCTTCACCTTGCAAAGTGGAAGATTTTATTATGGAAATAGATAGCTGAGTTGGAATTATTGAGGGTATAATTGATGGTTTGTCTATGTTATGTCGAAGTCTAAAAATTGACAGGAATTAGGGAGGAGAGAAAAAATATGTACGTGGAGTTAAAGGCTTCCTTGAATGAGTGTAAGAGTATGTCTGTGAGATTATGAGGTTGGAAAGTGGTGACACTGTGAGTGGTGCCTGGGACATGTATAATTAAAACACAACTGTAAGGAGCAAGGAGTTTTGCCAGAGGAAAAGAGAAGCAAAGCCCTGAGAGCAAAACTGAGAAGGAAGTAGGATATGTTCCTTTTTGGGCTCTAATATATGAGGACTATGAGACCAAAAAAATCTACTTGAATGGGCTACAACAAAATTTGCAAGGGAAGACTAAAATAGGCAGAAAAATCGCTTTTAAAAATTAATAGCTTACTGATCAATGAGAAGGAATTTCAGACAGTCCGAGAAAATCACTTTTTTCAAGGACCAACTCTGGAAACAGGGTAATAGAATAATGTCTTAAACGTCCTGACGGAAAATTATGTTTACTTTGTAAGTATATACCCAAGCAATCAGTCCAGCATGGCAGTAGAAAAATAACATTTTTATTTTTAAACTTTCAACATCTCAGAAATTTTACCTTTAGTACTTATTTTCTCAAGGAAGCTGTTAGAATACTGTTTCACCAGAAGAAATTAATAAACCAAAGTGAATAGGACAATGCCAAATCTAAGGAAAGAAAGATCCAGTATGGGGAAGAGGTTGGAAGTTTCAGGGTGACAGTTGTGCAGCAAGTCTAGAGAGCGGCCAACCTGAATGTGTCATCCAGAGCGGATATGCCGGCTTGAGGGCTCCGGGGAAGATGTTTCCAGAATGTGCAGTTCACAGATTTCTTGATATGGGTGAAATTGTTGAAAATACTACTCAGAAGGATTTTGAAAAACTAATGATGGAGGCATGGAGAGCTAAACAAGCAAAATAAGAATTATTAACCCCAGGAAAAGCAGTCTGTGCAGAAAAGGATATAATTATGGTTTATTATAGGTATGTTTGATATAATGTGTTCCTGGGAAACTCACTTTCTGTGAAATTGAGACTTTAAAATGCAGGTATAGGGCCTCCCCTGGTGGCGCGGCAGTTGAGCGCTGGGCTCAAAGGTGCCTACAGCCTCTACAGAAGCCAGTTCAATCCCCGGCTGTTGGCAATGGTCCCATATGGCGCACAGACCTCTCCTGCTGTGCCTGCTGCTCCCCTCAGCAGTGTACTTCGTCGGTCTGCCTGTTCTGTTCCCCGCTTTGGCTCTGGTGAATTCTCTCACCCTTCTGCGCTTCTGACTGTACCCAGTGCTTGTATAAATAAATAAATAAATTTAAAAAAAAAGAAAAGAAAAAAAATGCCAGGACTAGGAATATATAGCTTAAAAGTGACGCAACATGTCAAGTAAAAGAAAATGGGAGTAGGGACAAATTAAATCATATCTCTAGGAATTTTCACTTGTGATAAGTCCATATAGAAACTCATGGGTAAAAGTTGGAGAACCTCTCCTTTTGGAGAACAGGAGCATCTGATTAGATTCAGCCACATTAAGGGGATATCAGAGTTCCATTTTCTGACCTAAGTGGTGATTATGGTGTCCAACTTATAATTTGTTTCTTAGGATTTATCAAATATTTTATCATTTCAAATTCATATTTAATGTATTTTCAATATACTTTAAATTATAATTTAATATTCTATTTGAAAAGGATAGTGGTTATTATTGCAGGGGAGGAGGAGTAATTGTAAAGGGAGCTTAAGAGTTCTTCTGAGAAAAAAAAATACCAGATGGTCTCACTTATATGTGGAATAGAGAGAGACCAAACAAAAGGTCCAGAAAAAGTCAAAACTAGCAAGCTGACTATAGAACTGAGGCATACAGCAAAGGAGAGGGAGGAGTGGGGGCAAAACAGGGGGGGGGGATGAACACAAGGGAATATGGTGATGGTTCACAGGTGATACAGTGGTGGGGAAACTATGGGAACTACAACAATGTAAGGAAAAAAATTAATAGAATAAATGAGACTAGGAGGAAAAAAGGGAGTTCTGAGGTTTTGGTAATGTTCTTTTTCTTGAACTAGGTGCTAGTACACAAATATATTCTGCTCATGGAAATTCATTTTGCTTTGTATACTTTTGTGCACTTTTCTTGATACTTCAGTAAAAAGTATTTTAAGAAATGCCAGGGCTTGAGATAAAGGGTGGGGTGGACCATTCAAAACCTCCATGATTTTGTAACCAACTGTTGGAAAAAAAATAATAATCCCAATAAAGATGTGGGGGGGGTGTGCCCCTCAACTCCTTTGATTTGCCTTGACGTTGGGTTTTACTTGAAATTTACTACCAAGTGGGCTTGTCCCTGTAGAGAAATGGGTGAAAAATTGTAAGGGAAGGATGAAAAAGATAAATACTGGATGAAATAATACATCTGTTTGACAATAGTGGGAATATGTTTAACATTCCTGAGGTGTACACTTAAAAATGTTTAAGATAATAAGTTTTATTGTGGTTTTTTTAACCATAATTAAAAAAAAAATAATTCGGGTTGCAGCTTTGTTTAGGTAGATAGATCCCAAAGAAGAAATTCAGAAGGGTCTCAGTTCCTTCTTGTAAGTGGATAAATTAAGTTGTAGCCACTGGTCTGGCCAGGAATATGTGAAGGTATGGAAGTATACAAAAGGCAAGAAGTATTGATCAGATGGAGATCTGAGCTCATATTGAGATCTCCTCTTAGAAATTTGAGGGATAGGGGATAATTCCTCCCAACATATTATATACAAGTGTGCACACACACACTGTCACACCCAGTCACAATCAGGATACATTTTGAGAAATAGTTGAGGTGATTTTATTGTGCAAACATCAGAGCCTACTTGACAGCCTAGATGGTACAGCCAACTACACACCTCAGCTGTATAGAGGGGCCACTGTCGTATGTGTGGTCCATTATTGACCAGAGCATCAATATGTAGCATATGATTAAATATAATTCAAATATACATATATTAATTTGGAGAGAATTTTTAAATTATTGTTTTAAAAGAATATTGATATTATTGAAGTGTAATGTTAAAAGCAAAATAATTGCACATTTAATAGTAACAAAAATTTAAATACCAGAGCATCACCTTGGAGCACTCTTTTGCTTGAAAATGCAGTCTTAGACCCCATCACAGACCTACTGAAGTAAAATCTGCATTTTAAAAAGCACCCATGGTGATTGTATGCACTTTTCAATTCTCAAAAGCTCTGGTCTATAATGACCTCCCTCTTCAATTTTCCTGTGAATCTATTAGTAAGTTGGTCCTTTTCTGTTGGCAACTTATTTATTCACCAGTTTTAACTACTTTCTAAATGGAATATGAGCGCCTCAAGGGCCCACCTAGTCTGACTTACTCATTGCTGGAGACCATCACCTGCACCTAGAACAAAGTAAATTTTCATTTGATATTTCTATCAGATTTTGTTACATTTAGTGATTTTTTTTTTAAGAAAATAAGATTATGAAAATGTTACGTCAAATGCAAGGTTTGAACTTTAACTGAAAATAACTGATGGGACATACAATGCATCAGTTATTCCTGAGATAAGATTTGAGGAAAGATCTTCAGTTTCTGATTAGTGTTACATTTAAGGATACCTTCAGCATATATTTTCTAATGCATATCCTGTTGAAATGTGTCAGGAAGCAATGTTTCAGTCTGCATACTTTGAAGAGATAGGACAGTGTATATCTATGGCTCTTAACTGGGGGTAATTTTGTCCCCGGCATGAGGAGTGGCGATTCTATATCTAGTGGGTAAAGGCCAGGCGTAATGCTAAAGCCCTGTAATACACTGAACAACCCCCCATCACCAAGAGTTATTTAACCCAAAGTGTCAACACAATGGTGTTGCTTAGAGATCCTGGCTTAATTGAGAAAGTCCTTCCTCTGCAATATTAATGCTATCAGAGGAGTCTCTGTCCTAGATCTTTTGGAAAAGAGAATATATAGAAATTGGCAACTTAGAGATTTGGATGAGTGTTAGTGTAGCATTCTCAGATTTTACGTTTTTAAGAAAACAGGGTTACTGGTTTTCCTTATTTTACAGATGGGGTCGAGGATTTGGTCTTCTGGGTTCCATCTTTGGAAAGGATGGTGTATTAAACCAGCCAAACAGTGTCTTTGGACTTATATTTTATATACTACAGTTATTGCTTGGTAAGTATCATACAGCAATACAAAAACAAGATTGTTTCGTTATATTCCATTTAGTACTTGTGTCTTTATCCTGAAGTGTGTCTTTATATTAAAGTATATATTAGAGCTAGAAACACACTAATTTGTAGTGAATTTTTGTGTTATGAAACTTGGTTCATTAAGGTTTTGATGATGCTGATGCTGAACTTGGTATCTGTGGCAGTATCACATGATGTCCAGAAAAACCAGTTCCACACAGGGAAGTTATTACTCCAAGCAGTCTCCCTTGGAAGCATAACCCTTAATTTCTTACTTTGAAGTTCAAGGTTTCAAATGTTCTATATTTTAAACAATACTATGATCAACTGTTAATATAATTGGTACTCCTTGCACAAACCCTTTCCTCTGAATTATTTCAAAATAAACAATAACTTTGGCCTCCCTGGTGGCGCAAGGGGTTAAGACGCAACCTATGAAGCTGACCACCACACCCATTACTGCACTAGTTCGATTCCCGGCCAACCAGGGAGAAACCCACATGGCGCAGCAGACCTCTCCTGGCTCGCCGGCCGGCTGCTTCTCTCAGCAGTGTGTATCAGTAGATGTACAGTAGATCTGTTCCCCCTCTGTCTCTGGTGAATCTTCTCACCCCCCACACCTCTGTTCTGTACCCCAGTTCTTGTATGTATGAATGAATGAATGAATAAATAAATAAAGAAAGAAAGAAAGAAAGAGAAATCTTTTAAAAAACCCAGTAATTTCAAAATAAATTTCAGACATGAAATAACAATAAATGGGAAAGCAGAAGTATTTTTTATCTATCAAATTGCTTTTCCCTCAATTGTCAGATTTTCCTGAAACTTTTACTCTTGTAAAAGTATTTCCTGTAAAATTTCTAATTTAAGTTCCATATTAGTAGCTGTTTTTTAATTTTACTACAATTAATTTCCTTTATGGCCAAATTTCGTTATTGGGATCCTGATAAGAATCCATTTCACATGTGTTACATTTTACCCATTCTTTTTTGCATTTGTTTTGTAAGTTTTGATTGTATAAGAATTTTTATGAGGTAAGAATTCCATGCCTACATTTTTACCCTTGTATTTCAATTGTTAATATTTTATCTTGTTATCTACCAGCTAGCTCTGCTATTTACGTGTGAAATTGACTTGCTCATAGGCAAAGTGTGAATCTAAATTTTTCTCATTAGTCCTATCAAATGTGCCCAAATCCATCTCTGTATACTCATCCTGAAGAATATAAATACAGTCACAAGGGTATTCATAGCAGTATAGTTTAAAATAGCAAAAAATTGGAAGTAGCTTAGCAAAATGTAATGGTTGAGTAAATTAGGTTGCATCCATACTAGAAAATACTATGTAACCATTAAAGGAAAAAGTAAGTCTATATATTTATCCCGGAAACATCAAGACATAGTTTAGTGAAAAAATTGTGATATAATGGGTATGAGTTAAGTTTATGTTGATACACACACACATACAATGCATAGAAAAAGATGCTTGGTGACTAGGAGTGAGACTTTTTTACTTTGTTTTCCATTTATTGGTCTTGTTTAAAGATATTTAGCATAGGTGAAGTCAGCAATTTTTTTTTTTTTTGGTATGTGATTTTATTTTATTTTTAAAGATTTATTTATTTAATTATTTTTTATTCATTTATTTATACAAGCACTGGGTACAGTCAGAAGCGCGGGAGGGTGAGAGAATTTACCAGAGCCAGAGCGGGGAGCAGAGCAGGCAGAAGGACCGAAGTACACTGCTGAGGGGAGCAGTGGCCGGCAGGTGAGGTCTGCGCGCCATGCGGGACCCACCTCTGGTGGCCAGGATAGCAGCCTGGGATCGAACTGGCTCTGCAGAGACTGAGGGCAGCTTCGCAACCCAGCGCTCAACCACTGCGCCACCTGGGAGGCCCAGCAATTTTTTTTTTAGTAAAGGACTAGATAGCAAATAACCTAGGCTTAGCTCGCTGTCACAACTACTCAACTCTGCCATTTTTGTGAGAAATCAGCCACAGACATTACATAAATGCTTCTGTGTGGCTGATTCCTGTAAATCACTTAAGATTGTCTTAAATAATCCAACGATATCTTAATTGTTTGAAGACTAGGCTAGGCTGCAGCTCACAGGCAGCTTCTCATTCAAGCAGAGATTTCAGCTCCTTAATTAACCTCTTCAAAGCCCCTACCACCTATTCTTATTTCTTCCTGTTTGTTACCCTTATACGTAGTTGTTAAGTAGGAGGGTTGTTTAATATGTACTCTGCTGTCTTCTCCTCCTTGAAAGTAAATGTGTGTGTTGGCTACAGGAAATTATAAACCAATACATGTGAAGATGTCAGTCAAGAATTCGGGCAGGTTTTTGTCTGGAAAGCCCCACTTAGCAGATGTAACTGCCTTCTTTCTCGATCTGGTTTGATCCACATGTAGCCAACTGGTCAAATGTTTCCCGTATCCTCCAGGGTGAGACTTTTCTGAAATGTGTATCATGGTTTTTTTTCCTTCACCAGCTTGTTGGTGTTATCATCTCCCATTGTGACTTTTGATCAATTTGATCTAAACATGGGAAAACAAATTTTATATTTCACAGATAGGGAATGTAAGGGCTGGAAGGACCACTGAGCAGGTTTTCTAGGATCCCATGCAGACCTGGTAAAGGAGGAGTCAGAGTCTTCAGTGGTTTTGCAGGTTTTCATTAGGGTTCAGCGGGTACGTGGCAGGCAGGGGTGCTGGGGGGGCCGGGAGGCTGGCAGGCCTCCCAGCCCCCAGCAAATCCTCACTCTATCTGGGCTGTCTGGTGATCTTTGCTTCTCTTCGGCTTCTGCTGCTGCTTTCTCGGCTTCTCTTTCGGCTTCTGCTTCGGCTTCTCAGCTTCTGCTGCTTCTGGCGTCTCCATGATGCCGCCCTTAAAAGCACAGTCTTAGCCCAGGTGAATCCCATCTACCTATGCCCACACCCTACTCCAGGTGCCCGCCATCAGGCATGCATTCAACCTCAAGGATCCATCATCTATCCTGATGGCGGGAGGGCAGAAAAGCCTGACATTTTTCCTTACCCTACAGGGAATATATAATGAAAAGACAGGAGAGGGTCTCACCAGATGTTCTCTGCTCAATAGAGGTTTTGGTCCTCAGATTCCTTTATTCGTTAGGAAAGGTAGGGCTACCAGTTTTACAAAGCAGCTCCAGTGCAAAGTGATTACAAGATTGCATATTTTCTTTGCATGTCTTAACTAAAGTAATAGTTCCTAGAATTTTGACAAGTTAGAAACATTGGAGCTATAAAATTGGTATCCTCGGCCTCCCCTGGAGGCGCAGCAGTTGAGCGCTGGGCTGCAAATTTGCGCATAGCCTCAGCAGCTCCGGTTTGATCCCTGGCCACTGGGTGAGGTTCGCACATTGCACACAGACCTCTCCTGCTGTCCGCTGCTCCCCTCAGCTGCTCCCCTCAGCAGTGTACTTTGTCACTCTGCCTGTTCTGCTCTCCGCTCTGGCTCTGGTGAATTCTCTCACCCTCCCGCGCTTCTGACTGTACCCAGTGCTTGTATAAATAAATATATGAATCTTTAAAATAAATAAATAAATAAATAAGATTGGTATCCTGTCTGCCGAGCCAATCTGCATAACCTTAAAAAAAGAGACCAGTTGTTCTCACATTGCATAGTGTTTTACAGTAAGATTGGTAATTCCAGCACTGCAGCAAATCAAAATGTTACTTTCAACTCAGACACTTTCTCTCCACCGTCAAGGTCTGATTGAGCCAAGTGTCTCTTTCTGTTACAGGCATGACAGCAAGTGCAGTTGCAGCTTTAATCCTCATGACGTCCTCCATTGTGTCTGTAGTAGGCTCTTTGTACCTGGCCTACATTCTGTACTTTGTGCTGAAGGAATTTTGCATCATCTGTGTCATCACATACGTGCTGAACTTCATTCTTCTAATCATCAACTACAAACGACTAGTTTACTTGAACGAGGCCTGGAAACGGCAACTGCAGCCCAAGCAGGACTGACAACCTGACAAACTCTTAACTGACAGTCTAAGTCCCTTTTCCATTAAGTTTATTTTGCAGCAGTTTTTTTTTTTTTTTTTTTAATTCAAAACAGACACTTATCCTAAGTATCTTAAACTGATTTTTAAAATCCTGTAAATTAGAAGGGGCCCTAGCTATTTTCTCTGTCAATCTTCATTTTAAATATGGATACAAAAAAGATAAAGAGGATACACCAAGCCAATCAAAGACAAGCTTTAACTTTACTTTGAGGATATTTCTGAAATAATAAAATGTAGTCCCAGCCCCCTGCCCTCAATTGTAAAGTGAGCAACCAATGCTAGTAATTCTCTAATGTGTATAAATTAAATTTCAGGTATAACAAATGTGATCATGACATGAAAATATTTTAGAATAGATACTGTATTAAATATTGCCATGTTTACAATATGTAATATGTTTTTAGCCAATGGATTTAAATATGTAGATTCAACTAGAACCCACTTATGTGATATTTGTAAATAAAGGTAGAAATATTGGATCCATCCCTGCAGAACGTAACTGTACAGTGTAGGTGAAGTGTAGCAATGAAGAATTGTCAGCTCAACACTGACTGAAGAAATAGTGAAAATAGAAAGTCCATACAGAGCATCTTGTGCAAAGTACTGACAGCTGTGGGTCCAGCATTGACGGCAAAAATAATGGGGTGGTTGGTTCTCTTTCATCTCCTTCCTCTGAAAGGAAGAAACTAAATTTGGACATTCAAGTCAAGCTTGTGCCTAGTCATAAAACTGGATCAATTATAACCTTACAGAATGAGTCACGTGACCAGACCTTCAAGTCCAAGGCCTTCAGAACACTAAAGATGGGAAAATGAGATTTCTTTGCAGAAAAGTTGGAAATATTAATGGCATTTTTAAGAAAAGTCTCTTACAATTTAAATTTCATGCAGATATTTTTCCATGATATTGGTGCCAGTCAACCAGACAGTATTATGACTTTGAAATAACCAGTGTAAGCCCATTTGCTCCAGAGTAGGATTTCTCTTTGGGTAGCTCTGTAGTGTTTTCCATGTTTCTTTCTGCACTAACTAATCGAATGTCTAGTTTGTTTTAGGGTGAAACATTGACTTTGTAAACTTTAGGGCTAAAATGCTGCTCAGTTTGCCTAATTGGGAGTAATACTATAGGCAGAACTATCTGAAGATGAAATTCAGCAAATGTTGTCACTACTCTTTCTAAAAACTACATAAACGCAGAATTTTTAAAAGTGATTTGAATAAACCCAAATGAAGTTGTGACAGTATGTTTCTGTGGTTAACATCTTATATCAGAATGTTAAAAGTGCCTTCTGTCTTAAATCTCAAACCAAATATTTTGTGTGTTGAACTTGGGCAGAAGTGTCCTTCCTTCCTTTCTTACCACAAGTAGAAAACTTGCATTCTGCAGAAAGATTCTATATGATCATTTTATTCCTTAGATTGAGAAGTAGTAGCAATGTCTTGCTTACAATTCGATTAATCATTATGTTAAAAATAGACCGGTAACTTCTGAGTGTTTTATTTGCTTTCTTTTTGAAGGGAGGGGACAGGCTCTGCTCTGTAAATCATAATGTGTCCAGTCAGCAACTGTTCAGCAGTTTTCAACTGTCATAATTGATGCAATGTATTCTTCTGGCCCCCAGGCAGGTTTAAAGTCTGAATTGTAATGAACTTTTAACCAGTTTTGTAAAAGATAGCTTAATTCAGATTTCATCAAGGTTTGTTTTCCCATGAATGTGAATATTTCAATGCCTGTTTTATTTTGTATGTATTGTTCTTGTTTCTATAGTTAAAGTACTTTTGGAAGCTTTGATTAGATGTCTGGTGTTTATGGAGAAACAATGAAGTCATCTTGTAGCAGTGCTTCTAGTTCTACCAAGCAGTTTACTGCTTCTCTTTTCTAAGATAGAGTGGAAATGGCTTAACGGCTAAGACTTCTGTGGTATATGTAATACACCGGTTGTGCTAAACAAGTTCCTTGTGTCCTAATTTAGAACGGTTTTTTCATCTTTTATATCAGCAGCAGAGTATAGTTAAAGCTTGTCTTGATGTTGCAGTGACTTAAACTTTTACGTGAGAAGATGTAAAAGACCTTCAAGTTTTTCCTTTGCTTTCCAAGCCTTGCGGAAAACACTAGTTTCAGTTGTATAAAAAAATTTTGTCACATTCCTGTGACCCCAGAATTCATAACCTTTTTCTCACTGAGCAGTGAACTTGTGCTGCCTGAAATAACAGCATCGTAATGCCACTATCTTAGTAAGCGACAGAACCCCAATGGGTGTTATTTGGTATTTTTGCTCTGGAAGATTTTAAGATTCCCTCTGCATCATCCATTCCATCCCAGAAGAGGGAGAAAAAACATGTTATAAAATTTGAATAACTTATTTTAGATTGAACATTTAAACAACACATAACTTGCCACCAAAATTGAACTGTTTAAGGGAAAAAATGAATTTGTTCTTAGCGGTAGTTACATGCTTCTTGTTTTTGAAATAATTTGTAACAAAATGAAACCTCATTTACTTGATAGTCATAAATGTCATTTGAAGAAATGGGTTGTGGTTAGATGATAAATCCTAGAGAATCTAGGTGGTTTTAGAAGTTTTATTTGGTTTTTTATTACAGCTAGTTGTCAGTGAGGGTGGACTTCTGGTGAAATAACTCAGGTTTAACTAGCTGTGTGCCAGGAATTACTTTTATTTGATGTGTGAAGCCTTTCCTTATATCCATTACTTTTAAAGAATGTTGAACTCATTGACTGTTTTCATACAAACATACAAAGATCTGAAACTTGGAACAGAAGATCTTTGGGCCTACTAAGTAGGACATAGGACCAAGACTACAGTTAAAACTATTTATTGGCTTGTATTTCATTGACATTTAGTTTTAACATGACCAGCAAAATATGCAAGGTTTCCTTCAGCAGTTACTTCATATCTTAGATTGGTGCCACTCTGTGAAACCAGTGAACGCTGACAGGAGCTCTTGTCTTGAAAATCAGTATTAGATAAACGCCAACAAGAAACCACTGTCACATTTGGTGGCTGACTTGGGCAGGAGTACCTAATGTGCAACCTTTGTCCTCATCTATTTTCCCCCAACACACACACATTGGTGAAACATTTCTATTTAGATATTTTAGGCAGCACTTATGATTACTAATTTGTGAGAACTACCCTTCAATAAAACAAAAGGGCAGGGGTGGGAGTCCAGACTACTTGGTTCAACCTTTTTCACAAATGAGCCCAGAAAAGGTGAAATGTCTTGTTATAAAACTGTGTTAGGCATGACCTAAGTATTAGGTGTATGATCTGTATAGTATGTTCCATCAAAAATATTTATTATTAGTGCTTTAAGCTCCAGAGTAAACATTCATTCAAAATGGAGTTCACTGGGCAGATTTCCCCTTTAATATAGATAGAGATATTCTTTATCAGAGATTTAGGACACAGTTTTGCTAACTGGTAAAAACAAATGTAAATATGTAAGAATGTTTATTTGTTGCACATAACTTTTTTGGTATAAAATAAATGTAGAAGTTACCTGTGGAAGTTGTGCTGCCATCATTCTTATTCTACAGTTTTACATTTCAAAAAAGAGGACCTCATTTCTACAAGTATACTGACTTGATTCCTTTTATCTTTAGTTTTATGTAACGTGTGAAGACACGAGCAGAATCCATAGAGATTCTAGTTCTTAGAACTGGTGTGAGTTTGAGGATGTCAAGAATTAATGAAAAAGGTGTTACTGCTCACAGGATTGGAAGCACACAGAATGTATATAAATCAGCTGTTTTTCCCATACAATCTTTGAAAAAGGTAATATATTCAAGAAAGATGAATCCATTTGAAATATTTAATTGCATAGAACAAAAAATGTTTTCTGTGCTAGAACCTTAAGATTTAAGAAATGAAACTTATCCCTAAGTTTTAAAACATTGTATTTTCTTTGTCAAGTAAAGACTTTTCAGTATTATTCCTTGACATTAAACTGCAACACAGAACTTAATTTGAGAACCTTGAACCGTCTCTTAAAGTTTAGTGGTAACAAAAGAAATATGGAACCACTAGAAATCTTAATCGAATATTTGAATTGAGTGCATTTTTATTTGGTCCAAAAAATGCCCAATAAAATTAGGTAAAATTATCAGTTCATGGATTTTGGAGAGGAAGTGTAAAAGGCATGTGTACACATGGTATCAACCACAAGTGAAATGAATCAAGTTCTATGTGAAAATCTATTGGTCCATGGTCTTCCATTTGAGTGGACACCAAAAGAAATATTTTTCCAAAGCATTCAGCCTTAAATCAGCATTAATGAATACTGAGGTCTTGGGAATCATGTAGCTTAGTTACTTCAATGGAGCCTGTTGAAGATGAAAGATTCTGTAAGAAAAGACCATCCTTTGGGAGCAGAGTTCAGGTACAAAGGCCTGAAGCACTTGTCTGCCAGGGCAGCTTAAAGAGGTATCAAGTTGAATGGAGTCAATGTGACAGGGCCAGTGGGCTTTCTGCTCACCTGTTCATTCCTGTCAAGACTAGTCTTTAGCTATAGTTGGGACAGTGTCCTAGAGGAATGTAACCTAAGAGCCCTCACAATGCAGACACTCCTTCACTCTTAATGATTGTTACTACTTATTTGTCAGCTATGTGGAAACTGATACAAAGACCCTGCTGACTATTCTGGCACAATATCAGGTATCACTTCCTTTAAATTTGTCCTGACTTCTGCTCATCTGTGGAGTTTAACAGCAGTTGTCTTTTACTCACTCAGAAAAGGTTGGCCTGGTTGGGATGTGACCACGATGGCCCTAGAGCTGTAGAGCTACTCCTCTGGGTGCACATGGTCTGTGAGCAGCAACTCTGCGTGTGATGTGAGTATTGAAACACGATTCGCGAGTCCTCGTGCGGGTAAGACTATGAAAACAGCCAATACAAAAATAATCACAGATGCTTTTCAAGAATACCGATCAATCAATGAATGGATGGTCACTTTTAAATCAACTCTTTATTTCCATACTACAAATGCTATTATTTTCACCTCAGTGTTACCGTTCTGCCAGAAGATTACAAAGTCCAGACCAGAAACTTTCTGGTCTGCCACACACAATCCAGGAAGCACTTGCTTTGTTTGCTGTGGAATCACCCCTTATTTGGGAAGGATGGGGAAGTAGTCTCTATCCAGTACAGATGGTTTTTGCTCTAAAATGTAAATGGGTTAAAAAAAATTAAAAATTAAAAAAATTAAATGTAAACGGGCTGTTTTCCAAACACCGTGACTTGGCAGCTGACTGGTGGTACCTGGTTTCATTGGCAAGTTTCCAGTATCTCTCTCGCAAAAGGAATGCTGCACTTTTCGGTTGTCTCTGACGAGTGAAGATTCCCTTTTTATTCCCCAGTACTCTTGTTGGTGCTAGAAACAAGGCAAAAGTGTTTCAGATGACTTCTGGTGGGCCAAAATGAAACCAACCTGGAGCCAAGCTGGGCACTAAATAGAAATGTCTTATACAGTTTAGGCTTACTTGGGTGTATGAAGTGAGCACTTAATGGGTTAAAATACTATCACTCCCCAGAACACCTCAGCTCCCCAGTGTGTACATTTTTTGAATGGTAGAGGAAAAAAAGTCCAAAACTTTTACTTGTAAAATAAGGTTTAAAACATAGTGACCCTGGAAAGGCTTCATCTTTCTGAAGAGACGACCCTCTTGTTGGAAACTAGAGTCCCTCCAGTCATAGGTGCCCAGTGAGATCTACTGATAGATTTCAAACCCTCCTGGTAGAGTCCCAGCAGGGTCCCCACCACTGCTGCCTGGTCTGCCAGACGCTGCAGCCAGGAGTGAGCAAAGCTGGCAAGGCTGTGAGGGCTGCTCTCAGAGTACTTTCTCTCTCCCCCTAGAGAAACCATGAATGCTGCTCATGGAAAGCAGATCTTTTCTACCAAGAAGTTCAAGGCAATGGTAATTTTGTTTTTTAAGATTTATTTATTTATGCATATAAGAACTGGGGTATCAGCCAGAGGTGCGAAGGATGAGAGGATTCACCAGAGACAGAGTGGGGAGCAGAAGAGGCAGATTTTTTTTTTTTTAAAAAAAAGATTTATCTTTATTTATTTATACAAGCACTGGGTACAGTCAGAAGCGCGGGAGGGCGAGAGAATTCACCAGAGCCAGAGCGGGGAGCAGAACAGGCAGACTGACGAAGTACACTGCTGAGGGGAGCAGCGGGCGGCAGGAGAGGTCTGCGCGCCATGTGGGACCCTCCTCCAGTGGGCGGGAAGCAGCCGGGGATTGAAGCAGCGCTGCAGAGGCTGCAGGCAACTACGCAACCCAGCGCTCAACCGCTGTGCCACCAGGGAGGCCCAGAAGAGGCAGATTGACTTAAATATACTGCTGAGGGGAGCAGCAGGCAAGACAGAAAGGTATGCTGCCCCTTGTGGGTAGCTCCCTGGCTGGCTGGGGATTGAACTTGTGCTGCAGAGGCTGCGGAGGGCTTCACAGTGCTGTGCTTAATCCCTTGCGCCACCAGGGAGGCCCCGACAATGGTAATTTTTTCCTCAATAAGTAAATGTCAGTCCCTGGGACAACCACTTCATTTGTACAATCCCTACCTCAGGGCCTCCCTGGTGGAGCAGCAGGTTGAGCGCAGCGCTGTGGAGAGGTCCATGCAGCCCATGCAGCGCAGGTTCGATTCCTCATCAGCCAGGGAGATACCCATATGGCGTGGCAGACCTCTCCTGTCTCACCCGCTGCTCCCCTCAGTCTGCCTATTCTGTTCCCCACTCTGTCTCTGGTGAATCCTCTCACCCTCCTGTGCCTCTGGCCTGTACCCCAGTTCTTATATAAATAAATCTTTTTTTAAAAAAAAGAATCCCTACCTCAACCTGCAAGGTGACAAGCAACAGCCATCCCTGCTTCACAGGCTTATGAAAAGGGTAGGTGATTTGTTCAAGGTCACTCAGCTAATTTCTTATTACACAAAGCCAGTACCTATTCACAAAATTCAGGGTGAATTTCAGAATCCAGACACCTTTAATCTAATTTGCCTAGCAGAGTAAAAGCTCATGTTCTCATTCTTTTCTCTTTACCTCTTTCCATTCTAGTTTTTAATTAAACCTGTCTTTGTAATGTAATTCCCACTAACTACCAAATCCTTCCCAAGTTGCTATCCTAAATTCATGGTATATCAAAACTCTAGTAATCTAGAGGTGCAGGGGCAAAGGGGAAATATTTCATTTGGAACTGAAGGAGCCTCATCTATCTCAGCTTGAGAAAGACTGCAGGTCATATTCACTTTGAGACTGTGAAACATACGTTCAAAACACTTTGAAACTTAACTGTCTTTAGTGAATCTGCCTTTTGCAAGTGAATAATATTAAAAGACTACGTTTCTCATGCTTTGTATCTTCTTCTGGAATAACGAATACATCCCACAAATAACCCAATACGAAGTCCACTTTTTCCTCATACTGTGGTGAAACAGACAAAGGCAAGTTAGCCATTTCTGCCTCAAGACAGTCTCTCCCATTTATTTTTAAACCATAAAATAGGGCCTCCCTGGTGGCCTAGGGGTTAAGTCTCAGCACTATCACCGCTACGACCTGAGTTTGATACCTGGCCAGGGAGCTGACATATATAAGGTGCAGCAGACCTCTCCTGTCTCACCCGCTGCTCCCCTCAGCAGTGAATTTCAGTAAAATCTGCCTGTTCAGCTCCCCACTCTGTCTCTGGTGAGTCCTCTCACCCCACCCCCACACCCCTGGCCTACACCCCAGTTCTTCTACACCAAAAAAATAAAGGAAAACAACCCAGGAAGCAGGCAGTTTCAATTGTTGTTTGCTAAATGCAATTTATTGTAAGAAATTAGGTAGCATTGATTGAATCAACTTCCCACCTCCCACCCCCATCTTATATCCAGTATTCTTACAAGCAAATCTCCAGAACTGAAAAGCCAATCTTAAAATATCAAATATCAGTAATGTTAGATTTCAAAAACCACTGCTACTTACACTGTTCAGTCATAAAATCAGCAAAATTCCAGATGAGCTCTCCAACCACATATTCTTTACGCTTTTGATCCAGAACCAAATGATACTGTTGTAGCACATTTTTCTGGTATTCTTCACTGAACATCAGAGATGGATCCTGGAATTCAAGGCAAAAAGAGAGTTAATAGTCAGAACTGTCAGAATTGTAAAAGTTAGATAAAAACAAAAGATCCACATGATGATGACCAAAATATCTGTCATCGGTGGGCAGCAGTGACTGGGACTTGTTGGTGTTGGTACAAGCACACAGCCAGGATGAGTTTACTCTTCATCTCTCCTCACTAGACCAGTCTTAAAGTTGAACTACACTGGAAACAAAATTGCATCTTTGGGCTTAAGTCGGAGATGTTTAAGCAGATGTAGGAGTTCAGCTATTTTAGGAGAGAACAAAACCCTGTTGGCTTTGGCTTTCTTTTCCAACAAGAAGGACTAAAAGCCTATATAATAGGATATACTGAAAATATATTCAATTTCTAAAGGTGCAGTTGACTGCAGGGCAAGATATAGATTTCCTTTGTTTTAATGGAAGTGAGCCTGCTTAATCTAATCCTAGCCACAAGTGGCTATTTCAACTTAAACCTAAATTAAACTTAATCAAGTCAGTCACAGGCCTACTAGTAACAATTCCAGTCCCCAATATCCCATGTGGCTAGTGCCTACCATTGTGGATATAGGCATATCTCATTTTATTGTGCTTTACTTTGTTGAGCTGTACATAGATTTGATTTTTACAAATTGAAGATTTGTAGCAAAAACCTCACAACTTGTGAAAGTTCAGATGACAGTATTTTTTAGCAATGAAGTACTTTTTAAAATTAAGGTATATATATATATTTAGGCAATGCTATTACATATTCAATAGACTACAGTATAGTGTAAACATAACTTTCGTATCCACTGGGAAACCAAAACACTCACGTGACCCACTTCATTGCAACATTCATTTTATGGAGGTGATGTGGAACAGAACCTGCAATAACTCAGAGATGGGCTTATACAAAACATTTCCATCCCTTCGAAAGGTTTTATGACTGACCAGGACTCAGCATTTCTGAAAAATTCAGTTGGTTACCTTTTCAAAGAGGGAGAACAATTTTGCATCTATATTGTCTTCATATTTCCCCCATTTTACCTTTTTACAGAAGTAGGCAGCTACTCAGCATACCAAGGATAAGCATATTAAGTGTGTCCACTGGGAATCCCAGTAGTTGTGACAGGTGTGAAGTGGTTGGAGTGGGATAAGAGGCTGTGCTTCAAGAATCCGCATGACAAAATCCCCACAAGACAAAGAAGCATATCTTTGGTGATGAAATGAACAAAGTAGTGAGGAAAAAGCTAATGATTTAACCTTGCTCCAAGATTTCACTCATTTCCATTACAAATATTTAGTGCCTGCTGTGTGCTTGGGGAGCAACAATAAATAATAGGCTTCAGTCTCTCATGTGAAGCCCATAGTGTGATTAAGGAGAAAGTCCCCAGTGAGAAATGCCGCGATGGACACCGAGCAGAGGAGTTTACTCCACCTGCAGCCAGTGAGGTAAACTGAACGGGGACATGAACACAGAATAAGAGTCCATTTACTTGATGACTATAGTGAAATCTGGGCAGAACAGCCCAAGCCAGAGTAGGAAGAGCCAATGAGCAGCGTGAAGAGTACATTGTCCAGGAGTGACGGCAGAGGGCAAGGATGTGGGAAAGGAGTGAGAGCAAAGGAGAGCAACTGCCCTCATAGCCAGGAGAACAAATAACTAAACTCCCTGGGTTTAGACTGGTTAGAAGACCACGTAAGCAGCTAGTGGGAGACTGCTCTGGGGACCACACAAGAAAGGCAGGGGCCTGAGACATGGGCAGTTTCAAGTGCAAGGGCAGGCCATGATCAGTACAAGAGGGACGGGGAAGGCCATTTCTAACTCAGGCCGATGAGTAACATCACTGTCCAAGTATGAAAAACAGGCTGTTCACTCCTTACGTGGTGAAATCCTGCAATGGCGTCTGCTCCATACTCGCTCTGAATGATTGGCTTCTGATAGGTCTTATACCAGTTCTCAAACTGGGCTGTCAGTTGCAGCTGAATCACCTCTAGGTGCCCAAAGTCATGATACCAGGAGTAGTAACTGTTCACACAGATAACGTCCACATACGGTGCCTGGGACGAGAGTGGTAAAGTTTGTTCAAAAACCAGAAGAGTATATGGCCTCCCTGGTGGCACAAGGGGTTAAGACGCAACCTACGAAGCTGTCCGCAACCTTTGCAGCATAAGTTTGATCCCCAGCTGTCCAGGTAGCTACCCACTGGCACAGCAGCCCTCTCCTGTCTCGCCTGCTGCTCCCCACTCTGTCTGGTAAATCCTCTCACCCCCCACACTTCTGGCCTGTACCCCAGCTCTTACATGCATAAATAAATCAATCTTTAAAAAAAAATAAACCAGAAGATTGTAGAATAGTGAGTACTCGCACTTGTGGGGCTACTCTGGCATACAAAGTGGGAGATGCTGTCAAGAAGTGACCTGAATGGAGTAAGTCTGTTAATTGTGGGCTGACATTCCCCCGGCTGCAGCTGGGCCCTGTAAGCTGACAGGCAGCGCAGACGCCCGATGAGCTAGCCTCAGTGGACGCCCGGGGCCTATCCGGATTGCATTTTATTCCCCCCTGGGCAATGCTCCTCCACTGATCTCCCCTCACTTGCCCTGAAGAACTCTTCCTAACTGAGGGACAGATGCAGTTTTTCTCCTTCCAGAGAATCTTGGCCCAACACGCCACCCATGAGCTGGTGCTGTAGGCCAGAAACTGGCTGGAAAATTCCTGAGAGGACAGTTGAGATGAAGGAGCAGGACTGTGAGTCTACAAGATGCAGAGCTCATGTCTGAGACTGGACGACCCAACTAGTATCTAATGCTACTTGAACAAATGTGTCTCCAAAACCTGCACTGGGTCTGATATGTTCTGTCTTTCCCAAGTGAACACAGCCCAAATTGTGGCAGGAATGTGCAGGCAGAAGTTGGGAAGGTGCCTCTGGGTGGACATACTGTTCACATCCCACCAGGTAAATCTGCAACCTTCTCAAGAAGCCAGGCAGGTGCCCACACAAAGGCTTCTCTGACCACACAAGAAGACTAAAACAGTCAGTTTCCAAGAATGTTGAGGTCAGCCTTGTGCCACACTAGTGCTTAAGCACAGCCTTAATGGTTCTTTGTAGGGGCATTCTTGAGAGATGGCAACAAGATACAAATTCTTTTCTTCTTTCAGGCTAAAATAAGGGTTCATAATTTAAATCTGTACACAGTGTTTTCTAATCCATCCTTCCCTTGGATAATTTCTCTTTCTGTAGCACTTTCCTTTGAAGCCCTGGCCTTCAAGTCTCTAGCAAAGAAGCATTTTTTATTTCCTGTCACTTAAAGCTTCAGTGCCACTGGATCGTTTCCAGGAGCTGTTGTGGCCAGAACAGTGAGGGAGGCTCTGTGGTCCAGCCGGCTGGGTGAGCCTGTCCCTTCCATTCTCAACAGCGGGCGCTGGCTCTGTCAATGGTTCCCAAAGACAGTTCCTGATGGAATCACTAAAGCTTTTTTAAAAACTTATGTTCCCACCCTAAATTTACTAAATCAGCATCCAGAGAGCTGTACTTTCAAAAAGTTTCCCTTAGTGATTGTGAGAATCAGCCAGGTTTAAGGAACACTGGACCAAGGCACCTATGAGCTCCCTTAAATTGCTGCCATTTTAGGAGGATGTTAAATTGAAGTGCATAAAAATTTGAGTCTGAACTAAGAATGAATTAAATCTTTCCCTTCCCAGCCTCCTCAGATTTAGGAAGCCATGGTGCCCAGTGGATAGAGTTCTTCCCAGCAGTTCATTTTAGCAAGCATCAGGGCAGGACTAGAGGTCAGACAGAAGTGGTACGGAGACCCCCAGGCTCACCCCCAGGTCTGCTTCATAGTTGGAGTTGGTCACAAAGGTCACAGGCCGGGAGGGGTCCAAGGCTTTGGTATGGGCAATCAGCGTCCTGTCCATGGAGGGCAGAAGACACAGGTGCCATCAGTCCAGGCAGGCCTCTCAGATACCCAGCTCACCTCCTCCCTTCCCCCATCGCCACCAAGACAAAGACACTGATCTCTGCCCTACCTCGAAGTGCATTTCAGGGAAGTAACCATGTTCCTCTAGTCCTTAGGGCATGTCCCCTGATGTCATTCTTTCTCCCTCCCAAAGTCCTACCCCCAGGGGAGAGGTCACCATGCAGGGGCCAGAAGACCCAGGGATGAGGTCCTAGGCAGTGCCAAAAACTAGGCTTGGAAGCTCTGAAAAAACTTGAAAACAGGAATGGACGGGGCGTGAATGAGGATGGAATATTAATTTAACAAATAGTTAGGGAATGTGTGCCCTGTACCGGACACTCGCTAGAGACATGAACAGCTACATACAGAGCTTCATGGGTAAATGTTACTAACTGCAGTGAGAGGAGACAGGAGGATTATAAGGGGTGAACACAGGCTCTATATCAGGAGAATCAGCGACAGACTCTGAAGAAATGGCATTTATCCTGAATGGTGCTAACCAAGGAGGGCAGGTGAAGAGGCTTTTGACAACGGGACCAGTCTGTGGGCAGGCCTTCCTAGCAATCACTGGGTCATTCCCTTCACTTTCCTCACAGCACCTTCACACACTCTCACCATCTCTTCCCAGTAGAAGGCTGTGGTTTCTACATATCAGACCAGTGACCCTCACCCTCAAGCCCCAAACCCATACTCTCAAACAACCTGCTGGTCAGCTGAAGCTCCCATACCCAGCTGAGCATCTCCAGTCTGGGCAGCTCTAGCCATACCCTGCCCCATCCCTGCCGCCCTAAAAATCAGGCATCTCCCTCTCTTTTCCCCCAAAGCTCATCTGAAATCCCAGGCATCAATTCCTGAACCTGTACTCCTTACGCCCTCACAGCAGAAATTCTGTCCACCAGCCCCAGTTCCATATTCCCACCCCACAGGCTCTGGGGTTGTACTGGGAGCTGGCCTTTGCGGGGTTCGTGGCCCGGGCACTCCTCAGAGCAGAAATGGCTCAGCTCAAAGCATTCCACCAACTGGGATGTGCTGTATGACCAAGGAGGCATTTCCATGGCCTCTCCCAACTCTACAGTATGTGAAATAATTCCCCTCTGCAGCCTCCTTACCGCTGTCCAATTGTGAGAGAGGGAGCCAAGGAACACCCCAGGTGTCGAGCCTCCCTCAGAAATAGTAAACCTCCTCATATGGGGAGACACCCCTCTTTTTAAGTAGTGTTGCAGTGCTGTTCCCTGGGGGGCAGAGGGAGGGGGTGGTACTGGCATTTAGTGTATGGGACCATGCACTCTAGACAGCCTGGTCCTGTCCAACAACGTCGAAACTTTAGAACAACGTATGCATGCCATTGAAAAAGCTGTTTATGTGCCACAATTAGCTGATTTTATAAAGTGTAACCCAAACCTGAAGCACCAGTGGTTTTTTGCAGTTTTAACACAAACCAAATCTCTCAGGAATGGTGAAACCATAAAAAGTGAGGGAAACTCATACTTGGTTTTGTTTGCAGCTTCATCTAGAGGCGTTCAGTTTAGAAATGTGCATAGGAATGCATAGCACGGGAGGAAAGGGCGCCCACGCAAGCCAAGGTGCACTCCCCCATCAGCTCTTGGGATGTGCTCTCAGGGAGAGTCCACTTCTAGCTGCAGGTCTGACCCTTCACTGGGCCTTCTAGAGTCAGGCCTATGCATTCGTGTGAAATGACTTTCCTTTATATCACAGGCCTATCATGATTTGTTAAAAATTTGAAGTTGGTATAAAAAGCTTAGGTTAATTCTGGATTTCATTTCAGATATGGTGCCCCCTTGAGTCTGGGCTGGGAGGGATGGTGACCACAGCACAGGCCCAGCCCAGGACTGACCTCCACACTCCCAGCCAAGGCCTACCCAGGCTGGAGGGCTGAGGTCCCATTCCTGACCCGCTCTGGGGGAGGCAGGGACACTCACTTGAAGTATTCACCAGCAGGTGGCAGGTAGGAAGTGGGCTCATTGGCCACTGACCACATCACAACGGCTGGGTGATTCTTGTCCCTGCGCACCAGCTCCTCCATCACCTCCAGGTGGTGTTGCAGGGACACGTTGCTGTAGCTCTGGCTGCAGGGCAGGGGGAAAGACAGAGGGAGGAAAGAGGAATCCATCAGGACCCGCCAAGCAGTGCAGGCTGGGCACTATGGGCACTGGGCACTCACAGTAGCACAATGCCCACACCAGGGCTCTCGTCAATGACCACAATCCCATAGCGGTCGCAGAGCTGCATCACCTCCTCCGCGTAGGGGTAGTGGCTGGTGCGGAAGGCGTTGGCCCCAAGCCAGCGCAGCAGGTTGAAGTCCTTCATCAGCAGTGGCCAGTCAAAGCCCTTCCCTCGGATCTAGGAGGCAGCAGAGCAGAGTGTCCCCCTCCCCCGCCCCCCTTGGAGATGCACTTCTAGAGTCAGACCTCTCAAGTCTCCCCATTAGACTTCTACCAGCCCAAGTACAGGCCCTAGCAGACAATTTGTTTAACTGCTCTACTCTACCCTCAACTGTTTCAGGGGGCATGGGGAAGATGAAAATGAGAAAGCGCCCCCAAGGGACCCAGCAGCCCCAACTCACGTCTGCATCCTCATGCTTGTTGACCCCATGGAAATAGAAGGGCTTTCCATTGATGAGGAACTGGCTCTCTGTGACAGCCACAGTGCGAATCCCCACAGGGAGAGTGTAGAAGTCAGACACAGGCCCAGCGGCCGTCTGTGCTGTCAGCTTCACCTAGGAACACCAAGCACCAGGTGGGAGGCATCCCTGGCTGGGGCCCCACACCTATCCACCCTGAAGCAGGAAGGCCCCTCATAAACCACAGCAGCCCACCCACTGCAAGAGGGAGATGCAAAAATCACAGGCTTCTGCCATTTGTCCACCCTGACTCCTGGCCACGCTCTTCAAAACTGGGCCTCTCCACCAAGGGCTGAGAAAAATCAGGCCGGAACACATCACTTCAATGGACTAGGAAGCTCAGAGGATGATGCCTGCCTGTCTTCCTGTCCAATGCCCCTGCTGAAGCCAGGGCCTCTGGCTGGGGACAGAGGGCCTCCAGGAGCCCCAGAACTAACCACCATTACCTCCAATGAGTACAGGTAGGCAGGGTGCTCATGCATCAGGTATGGCCACCAGAGGTGGGCACTCGGCACCTGCAGCTGGCCCCGTCCTCCCGTCCCCTGGGCCACGACTTTGCCTTCCTCATCCAGAAGACAGACTTCTAGTTGGAAATGTTCACTGCCTTGGACAGAAATCTGGTAGTTCACTAACGCTGCAGGAGACAAAAGAGATCAGACGAGAGAGGAAAGTGACCTGAGGTGTACAGATGAGAGCTGCAGCACAGCAGGGAAGGGGCATGGAGTCTTGTGACTCCTGAGCTATTCATCCTGAGTTATGTGATTAAGGTAAGCACGCTCCATCTGTCATCAGATCTCATTTCCTCACAAAATACGGGTATATCCAGCTCGGACGGGCTGGATTTAGCTTCTTAGGTGCATAGGACCTTGTGACGGTTAAGAAATGCTGGGAAAGCCTTTTTGCCAGGGTATCTTTCCTCACAGGAAACTAGGCCACTTTGGATCTGGCTGAGGGCAGCTGCTGCCCAGAGCCCTTACCAATGTCTTGGTCCACATCAGTGTTGACGGTGATGTCATCAATGTAAGTGGTGGGTGTGGTGTAGAGGAGCACAGGCCGATGCAGTCCCGCATAATTGAAGAAGTCAAAGTTTGTGTTCTGGACAAAGTAACCTTTAGGATACCTAGGGTGGGAGGACAACAGCCAACTGGGACATTGCCCTGGGTGCTTCAGCCTCAGCTCATGCCTGCTGCGCCTCACCTTTGCCAAGGCAGCCCTACCCCTAATGGGAAGACCACTGGGAGAGGCGAGGGGAAGCAGGGTGCTGCTCACTTTGCTGTATCGTTCTTGTAGAGGATGGTCCCTGGCGGCAGGGTATGAGGGGTGAGCGTGTTGTTGATGGCGATGGTAATGCGGCAGGAGGACAGGGGCCCACTCTGGACCAGCTTGCTGATGTCAGCCTCAAAGGGGAGATGGCCCCCCTCGTGCTCTGCCACATGAACCCCATTCACCCACTGCAGACACAGGGAGGGAACAGCAGGCCAGAGCACGTGGAGGGGACGCGGCCATCTCAGGCACTCCCTCACACAGAAGTACAGTATGTGGGGGCTGAGGGCCTGCCCGTGGCCTCACCAGAGAGGAGTGACAGCCGGCAGTCAGGCACCCAGGGCAGCCTCCCTCCTGCTCAGCAGCCACACCTGCCCACCAGCCCTGCCCACTGTCCCCTGCACTGACCACAATGGCATGGTAGTGGGCGCTGCCAATCCTTAGCACCACTCTTGTGTCCAGGTCCTGGGTCCATCGCTGAGGCAGGGTTGCCTCCCGTTCGTACCACACCCAGCCGACAAAGCTACGCAGATACCTGTCTTGGCCCACGTCATTGAAGCTGGAGGGAACAGGCATATCCAGTGTGGGGCCAGACTGTGGACAAAGGGCCAGCATCAGGTCCAGATCACCTAGGCATCTAGGACTCAGGCCCAGGAGCTACTTTCCCAGAGACCAGTCCCCCTGTAACCCTGACTACAGGAAGGCTGAACAAGGTGACTTCTCCCAGACCCTGGGATTCCAGGTCACCCCACCATGACGGCTCTCTGCCAGCATCTGATCAATGTCTTGCCAGCATCTGATCAATGTCTTTTAAGGAGTTCGTTTAATTCTCACAACTCCTAGAAGTACACACCTGTCAGTCACTCATTCAAAAGCAAAAGTGTTTTAGGTGCTAGTAGGAAAAGAGTGAACAGGCCAGGTGATGGGCACTTTTTGGAAAAAAGCTTGAGAGGGATGGGGAGTGGCAGGGGACTGATTACCTTAGGAGTCAGGGCAGGCTTTTTGGAGCCAGTACCCGAGGGACACCGCCTCAGGACACCGCCTCAGGACACCCTGGCAGAACTGAGTGTACCTGAGCCCCTCAGAGAATCTCTTGGACCTCTGGCCTCTTGAAGCAGTCAGGTGGAAGGCAAGGCAGTGAGCCTCCAAGCAGCCTGGGGATGATCCCCTGAATGTGGGACATGTGGACCGCCCTCCCCCCAGATGATCAGCTGCCGCCGATTTCAGGAAGGCTGGCAGGGGCTGCTCTTTTTATTATTATTATTATTATTTTTAAAGATTTATTTATGCATACAAGAGCTGGGGTACAGGCCAGAGAAAACTGACGAGTGGGCACGCCTCGCAACCGGGCCCCTCACTTCCCCGTGAACCCTGCGCGGGATCTGGGAGGGGGAGAGGCCAGAGGGACTCACAGATGTGCCTCAGGCCCTCTTCTCGGTGGACTGGCCAAAATTAGAGGGCAGACCTGGAGTGGAGCCGCCGGCTGGCTGGGTGCCCAGCTCGGTCCTCCAGCTGAGCTTCGCAACCCAAAGTCTTCCCTGCCAGGCTGAGCTGGCCCCGAACGTCCAGCGCTACACACTCCCACCCCGCCGCGCGCGGCCGCAGACGCAGCCCAGGCTCAGTCTCCCCGCGGGGGTGGGGTGCAGCTGGGGCGGCGGCCCTGCGCTCCCCGGGGTGCCGGTCCCCGCTCCCCGCCCATTTCCTGCGCCCGCTTTCCCGGTCGGCCAACCCCAGCCCCGCGCCGGTTCCCTTTAACCACCGCCAGGCCGGCAGCCCCGAGGACGCTGGGGAAGGCGCCCCGCTCGCGCCCCGCGGCCTCCAGGGGCTCCCCGCCAGGCCCGGCGCCCCCTCCCCGGAGGCCGCACCTCCCGCAGCGGCGCCCGGTACCACTGCTGCTCGAAGCCCTGGCGCCGGGTGTCCGAGAAGTCGGCGCGAAAGCGCCACAGGCCGTCGAGGTCCTTGCGCTCCCGCGACGGGCTCTCCCGCGGGTACAGCATGCCGCCCCGCAGCGCCAGCCCGCAGCCCCACAGCAGGGGCCCGAGCGCGGCCCAGAGCCCCGCCGGCCGCCGCAGCATGGTTCCCGCGGGCGGCTCGCGCGCGTGCAGGGCGCAGGCTGGCCGGGCGCCGCCGCAGCCGGGGAGGACGGGCGGGCCGGGGCGGGGCGGGGCGGGGCGGGGCCGGGCCAGGTCACGTGCTCGCCTGACGTCCCCGCCGCGCGGTTTAAAGCAGAGCCAGGCCTGGGCGCCTTGGTGTCCCGCGCTCCCCGGCGGGCCCTCTGCCTGCCCGCCCGCCCTCCCGCCCGCGGTAAGGCGGCCGACGGTCGCTCAGCAGTAGCAGGGGCGCGACCCTCAGCCCCAGCGCCGAAGGGAGGAAGGTCCGGGGCCTGCGCCCCCCTCCCGCCCCTACCCCCCTCCCACCCCCGCGCACCCTCTGCCTTCCCCGCCCCCCACCCCTGCCCTTGACTCCCGCCCCAGGCACCGGTGGGAGGAGACTGGGCCGGGTTCCCATTTTCCAAAAAGGCTGGGCTGAGATGTGGGTCGCCTGCGTGAAGCCTCTACCTTGCCACACCTCATAACCCTTGGCCAACCCTTGGTCAGGTGTTGACTGACCCCCCACAGGGCGGGCTCACTTTTGGCCTTCCTGGAACAGGAGGAAGCAAGGAGAGGGGGCTTGTGGTCTCAGTAATATTTTTTTTTTTTAAAGATTGATTGATTTGTTTATACAAGCACTGGGTACAGTCAGAAGCGCGGGAGGGTGAGAGAATTCACCAGAGCCAGAGCGGGGAGCAGAGCAGGCAGAAGGACCGAAGTACACTGCCGAGGGGAGCAGCGGGCGGCAGGAGAGGTCTGCGCGCCATGCGGGACCCTCCGGTGGCCTGGGAGCAGCCGGGGATGGAACCGGCTCCGCAGAGGCTGTGGGCAGCTTCACAACCCAGCGCTCAACCGCTGCGCCACCGGGGAGGCCCTGGTCTCAGTAATCTTATAGCCAGACCCTCGCCATCTTGCAACAGAAAACACCCCCAGACTAAAAATTAGGAATAAGTGGGATTAAACTCTAATCATTGAATTGCATTTCCTCTTACATTGCATTTCCTCTCTATGATTAACATAGTCACAAACGGGGTTATGTTGACCCTAAATTACCCACTAACCTCAAGAAAATTTCCTTGTAATGAGATACACTGTGAAACACCACGGTAGTCTGAAATCTGAGGTGAAAACTTAGTTACCTCAGAAAAGTCCGTGCACAGCAATATTGCACAAAACAATCTCCTTTCACAGATGTAAAAAAAACCCAAACCCCTTATAAGGTCAGTTTTGCTCAGAAACCTCTCCCAGGGATGTCTAATGTAGTAAAATTCAAGTTGCCCTTCTGAGAGAGAATCGAAGTCCATCAATGAAGGTTTTCTCTCAGCTACTTCAGTCAACCTACCTGGGCCCAGTGCAGGCCTGCATGTCTCCCCATTCACCGCTTCAGTTTGTGTTTGGTTCACAGACAGATTCCACTTATCTTGACTAGATCTTTTTGAGTCTCTTCTTGGGTTGTCTATTTATCATTATTGTATACTTGGAGCCTGGACTCACCATGTGATTTGACTGTGAATCTGTTTTTGACTACTTTTCAGTGATATCCCCTACCCCTCATGCATTTCTACCCATACACCTGCTCCTTGGGCCCACAAATACCTTCCCAGTGTTGCTGTGGATGCCATAGCTTTCTTTCTCTTGTTCTCCAGATCATCTCTCCAACTTGGCTCAGATGCCAGCTTTGATTTCTTCAGTCAGAAGGCACCTATCCTTCCTGCTACGGTAGGTGTCACTGCTTGCGTAGTCAGGGGTCTGACACAGAGTTCTGGATGTCTGGCCTTAACCTAATTGGGACTCATCTTTCTCATTGTTCTAAGACCAGAATGATGTCTTAGAGGCCCTTAGGGGCCCTGTCCCCCACATGAGAGCATTATCATTTGGGTAAAGGTAACTTGGGGCATATGAGGGTGGCCTTTGGATTCCTACTACTCGAGGGCAATAATAACAGCATTCCTCCTGCGCAGACCCTCTGCTAAGGAATTCTTAAGCTCTGAAAAACTATAAAATGAGCTCATCTTTTTTTTTTTTTTTTTTAGTATGAAGATTAAAATTCTTCTATTTGCATAGGGCATCACAGTTAAAAAAATATGCTTTTGCATTATTTTGTTTTTTTTTTTTATAAATTTTATTGTTATATTCCCCATACAATTGCAGCCCCCCCATTCTGACCCCAATCCCTCCCCTCCGGCCCCCCTAAAAGTGTCTCTGGTTCATAGTTTTTTGTTGATTTTGATTTTCACTTTCTTATAGTTATTCATTTTCCTGGTCCCTTATTTACGTTTTCTAGATTCCTGCTATGAGTGAGACCATCCGGTATTTTTCTTTTTCTTTCTGGCTTATTTCGCTGAGCATGATCCCTTCCAGCGCCATCCATGTTGCTGCAAATTGCATGTGTTTATCTTTTTTGAATGCTGAGTAATATTCCATGGTATATATGTACCACATCTTCTTGATCCAGTCATCTATTTTTGGGCATTTGGGTTGTTTCCAAAGCTTAGCTATTGTAAACAGTGCTGCTATAAACATAGGGGTGCAGGTGTTCTTTGGAATTGATGTTTCTGTGTCCTTTGGGTAAATACATAGGAGTGGAATTGCTGGATCATATGGAAGCTCTATGTTTAGTAGGTCCAGAAATCTCCACACAGCTCTCCACAGTGGTTGGACCAGTTTGCACTCCCACCAACAGTGCAGAAGAGTTCCTTTTTCTCCACACCCTCGCCAACATTTGTTGTTGCTAGTTTTTTTAATATGTGCCATTCTCACTGGTGTAAGATGGTATCTCATGGTAGTTTTGATTTGCATTTCCCTGATGACAAGTGATGTTGAACATTTTTTCATATGTCTGTTGGCCATTTGCATTTCCTCTTCAGAGAAGTTTCTTTTTAGCTCTTCTGCCCATTTTTTGACTGGATTATTTTCTTTGCTGTTGTTGAGTCTGATCAGCTCTTTGCAGATTTTTGTGATCAGTCCTTTATCATTAGTGTTGGGTGCAAAAATGTTCTCCCAGTTGGTGGGGTTTCTCTTTGTTTTTGTTATTGTCTCTTTTGCTGTGCAAAAGCTCTTTAATTTGATGTAGTCCCAGCTATTTATCTTTGCCTTCACTATCACTGCTTTGGGTGATGTGTCTGTAAAGATGTCTTTGATGTGCAAATCACGTAGAGTTTTGCCTATATTTCCTTCTATATATTTTATGGTTTCAGGTCTTTTTTTTTTTTTTTTTTTTTTTTTTTTTTTTTATAGAGGCATGTTTTCTTTCTTTCTTTCTTTGTTTATACATGCACTGGGTACAGTCAGAAGCGCGGGAGGGCGAGAGAATTCACCAGAGCCAGAGCGGGGAGCAGAGCAGGCAGAAGGACCGAAGTACACTGCTGAGGGGAGCAGCGGGCGGCAGGAGAGGTCTGCGCGCCATGTGGGATCCTCCTCCGGTGGCCGGGAAGCAGCCGGGGATCGAACCGGCGCCGCAGAGGCCGCGGGCAGCTTCGCAACCCAGCGCTCAACCGCTGCGCCACCGGGGAGGCCCTGGTTTCAGGTCTTATGTCTAGTTCTTTAATCCATTTTGAGTTGATTTTTGTGTATGGTGTGAGGTAGTGGTCAAGCTTCATTCTTTTGCATGTAGCGACCCAGTTTTCCCAGCACCATTTATTGAACAAACTTTCTTTGCTCCAATGCATAGTCTTTGCTCCTTTGTCAAAGATTAGTTGACCATAAATCTGTGGGTTTATTTCTGGATTTTCTATTCGATTCCATTGGTCTGTATGTCTGTTCTTGTTCCAATACCATGCAGTTTTGATGATTATGGCTTTGTAGTATAGTTTGAAGTCTGGGAGTGTGATGCCTCCATTTCCTTCTTTTTTTTTCAGGAGAGCTTTGGCTATTCGGGGTTTTTTGTGATTCCATATGAATTTCATCAATAATTGTTCTATTTCTTTGAAGAATGACATTGAAATTTTGATTGGAATAGCATTGAATCTGTATATTGCTTTTGGAAGGATGGCCATTTTAATAATGTTTATTCTTCCAATCCATGAGCAGGGGATGTCTCTCCATTTCTTTGTGTCTTCTTCTATTTCTTTTAACAGTGTTTTATAGTTTTCTTTGTATAGGTCCTTTACCTCTTTTGTTAGATTTATTCCCAAATATTTGATTTTTTTTGTTTCAATAACAAAAGGGATGGTCTTTTTGATTTCTTCTTCTTCAGATTTATTGTTTGTGTATAGGAAGACTACTGACTTTTGCGTGTTGATTTTGTATCCTGCCACTTTACTGAACTGATTGATGAGTTGAATTAGCTTTTCTGTGGAGTTTTTGGGGTTCTCTATGTATAATATCATATCTTCTGCAAATAGTGATAGTTTGACTTCTTCTTTTCCTATTTGGATTCCTTGGATGTCTTTCTCTTGTCTTATTGCCCTGGCTAGGACTTCCAGTATTATATTGAAAAGCAGTGGTGAGAGTGGACATCCTTGTCTTGTTCCAGATCTTAATGGAATTGCTTTCAGCTTTTCACCATTGAGAATGATACTGGCTGTTGGCTTGTCATAGATGGCCTTTATGATGTTGAGGTATGTTCCTTGTATCCCAAGAATTTCAAGGGCTTTTATCATGAATGGGTGTTGCACTTTGTCGAAAGCTTTCTCAGCATCTATTGATATTATCATATGGTTTTTATATTTCTTTTTGTTGATGTGTTGGATAACGTTGATTGATTTTCGGATGTTAAACCATCCTTGTGCCCCTGGAATGAATCCAACTTGGTCGTGGTGAATTATCTTATGGATACATTGTTGGATTCTGATAGCTAAAATTTTATTGAGGATTTTTGCATCAGTGTTCATTAAGGAGATTGGCCTGTAGTTTTCCTTTTTTGTGTTGTCCTTGTTCGGTTTTGGTATTAGTGTAATGTTGGCTTCATAGAACGTGTTTGGTATTGTCCCTTCCTTCTCAATTTTTTGGAAGAGTTTGTGAAGGATAGGCACTAATTCGTCTCTGAATGTTTGGTAGAATTCATTTGTAAATCCATCAGGTCCTGGGCTTTTGTTTTTGGGGAGGTTTTTGATTACCATTTCAATTTCGCTAATTGTAATTGGTCTGTTTAGGTGTTCTATTTCTTCTTTATCTAGCTTTGGGTGATTGTAGAGTTGTAGGAATTTGTCCATCTCCTCTAGATTGTTAAACTTGTTTCCATATAACTGTTCATAGTAGTTACTGATTATTCTTTTGATTTCTGCTGTGTCCGTTGTGATTTCTCCTCTTTCATTGATGATCCTGTTTATTTGTGCTTTCTCCCTTTCTTCCTTTGTGAGCCTGGCTAGGGGTTTGTCTATTTTATTGATTTTTTCAAAGAACCAGCTCTTGGTTTCATTGATCTTTTGGATTGTTTTTTTTAGTTTCAATTTCATTTATTTCTGCTTTGGTTTTTATTATTTCTTTTCTTCTACTGGTTTTGGGGTTTTTTTGTTGTTCTTTTTCTAGATCTTTGAGCTTCGAGATTAGGTTGTTTCTTTGCGTTCTTTCTTGTTTCTTGATGTGAGCTTCTATTGCTATATATTTTCCTCTTATTACTGCTTTTGCTGCATCCCATACATTTAGGATATTGGTGTCCTCCTTGTTGTTCAATTCAAAAAATTTTTTAATTTCTTCTTTGATCGCCTCATTAGTCCAATGGTCTTCCAGTAGTGTGGTTTTTAATCTCCATGAGGTAGGAAAGTTCCTTGCCTTCTTTTTATGGTTTATTTCTAGTTTGATGCCTTCATGGTCAGAAAAGATGGTTGATATGATTTCAATCTTGGTGTATCTGTTGATGTTTGTCTTGTGCCCCAGTATGTGGTCGATCCTGGAGAATGATCCGTGTGCGCTTGAGAAAAATGTGTACTCCGTTTTTTTGGGGTTTAGTGTTCTATAGATGTCTGTTAAGCCCAATTGCTCTAGGTCCTTATTTAGAGCTTTGGTTTCTTTACTTATTTTTTGTCTTGTTGATCTATCCATTGTTGATAGTGGTGTGTTGAAGTCTCCCACTACGTATGTGTTTTCTCTGATGTCTGTTTTCAGAGAGGACAACAGTTGTCTGATATATTTTGGTGCTCCTTCGTTTGGTGAGTATATGTTAATGAGTGTTATTTCTTCTTGAAGTATTGTCCCCTTGATCATAATGTAGTGACCATTGGGGTCTCTTTTTATCTTTTTGAGTTTGAAATCTGTTTTATCTGATATAAGTATAGCTGTTCCTGCTTTCTTTTTTGGTCCATTTGCTTGTAGGATTGTTTTCCATCCTTTAACTTTGAGCCTATTTTTATCTTTTGTAGCTAAATGTGTTTCCTGGAGACAGCAAAAGGTTGGGTTTTGTTTCTTAATCCAGGCTGCAACTCTGTGTCTTTTTATTGAAGAGTTTAGTCCATTTACATTTAGAGTTAATATTGATATGTTAACATCTGTATTTGCCATTGTGTTTGTCTTTCCTTTGATTTTATTTATTTATTCTTTTAATAATTTTTTTTTTTGGCCTTCTTTCATTGTTATTCGTCCCTCTGAGGTTCTGGCTTTAGGACTCCTTGTAGTATTTTTTGGAGTGGGGGTTTAGTTGCAATGAAATTCCGGAGTCTCTGTTTGTCTGGGAAGGTCCATATTCTTTCTTCAAAGAGGAAGGAGAGCTTTGCGGGATAGAGTATTCTTGGTTGGCATCTGTTTTCTTGGAGTCTGTTGACTATGTCCCTCCACTCTCTCCTTGCCCGTAGTGTTTCTTCGGAGAAGTCTGATGTCAGCCTGATTGGTTTTCCTTTGAATGTTATCTGTTTCTTCCCTCTTGCCAGCTTCATTATTTTTTCCTTGTCCTGGATTCTTGGGAGCTTTACTATTATGTGTCTTGCTGTATTTTTCCTTTCGTCGTGGAAGTTTGGTATTCTTCTTGCTTCTTGTATATCAATTTTCAGCTCCTTCTTCACATTTGGGAAGTTCTCTTCAATTATCTCTTTGAATATTTTCTCTGTTCCTACATCTCTCTCCTCTCCTTCTGGTATTCCTATAACTCTTATATTTCCTTTCCTCATGGAGTCAGATAGTTCCCGAAGTCTTTCCTCGTTCTTTTTCCTTCGTACTTCTCTTTCCTTTTCTGTTTTGGTTCTTTTTATTTCTGTGTCTTCAAGATTACTTATTCGTTCTTCCATTTCATCTATTCTGCTTTCATTGCTTTTCCCAGAATTCTTTAGTTCTTCCATTAATTCTTTGATCTCCTGCATTTCTTTTACTTCCCTCTTTAGGGACTCAATTTCTTTCTTCTGACCATTGTTTTCCCTCTCTAGGGACTCAATTACATTCTTCTGATTGTTGATTATTTTTCCCTTATCATTGTTTTCCTTTATGACTTCTGTCAGTTTTTTAATCACGGCAATTTTAAATTCTCTTTCTGGAAGGCTCAGAAATTCTTCCAAGTTATTGTCGTTGCAATCTGGGGGCTGGTTTTCTTTTTGTGGTGTGCTTTTTCTCTGGAGAGTTGCTAGGTTGCGTGTGGTTCTTCTCCTCCCTACTGTCTGTTTTCTAATTTGCCGTATGCGTTGGGACACTGTGTTGTTGGGACTGGCTGGCATCTTGGGTGGGCTTCTCTGCTCCCCTCTGGTTCCTCCAGGAGTCATCTGTCAGTTTCAAGCAGTCTTTACTGGAGAAAGGTCCCTGTTCTAAAATGCCGATGTGGGGACACACTCCCCTGTGCGCCTGGTCTGCCCCGGCGGTGGGTTCCTGCTCCCCCTCTGGGCTTGGACTGCAGGCCAGAGGGGGTCTGGCGTGGGCAAACTTCCCCCGCTCACCTCTGGCTCCTGAGGAAGCCTTCTGCAGGTAGTCTTTACTGAAGAAATGTCCCTGTTCTAAAATGGTGATGTGAGACACACTCACTGCGCGTCTGGTCTCAGGCACACTCTTCTGCGCGCCTGGTCTGCCCCGGCTGTGGGTGCTCGCTCTCCCTGTGGGCTCAGACTACTTGTTCGGAAGGGGCCCGGTGTGGGCTAACTCCCCAGCTGGCCACTAGCTCCTTCAGGAGCCTCTGCTGGCTTCAAGTCGCTAGGTGGCGCCAGAGATCTCTCCTAGAGCCCTTGGGGAGCTGATTTTCCACCCGGTGGGACAGGGAGCAGAGCGGGGATGGTAGGGTACACCTCAACGGCTTTGGGGTGCTGTGTCTGCCTTGTGCCCCACCGTCGTGGGGAACCCACGCCCCTAATTTCGTGCCCCGGGTCTCAGTTCCAAAGCCCTCAGTTCCAGGATGCGGGCTGTAGCCCAGATCAGTGGCGCGGGAATGGCGCCTTTTGAATCCCGCTTCCCTGCCTGGGCGCCTTGTTCCTGCTCACTCAGGGAGGGCCTCCGTGGTTTCGCTTACCGGGCAGCCGGGGCTGTGTGCTGGTGCTTGTCTCCTCCTGGGGGCGGGGCTCTCTTTAATGGCGCCTGGAGCTCACCTCTGTGGCGGATCCTGCAGGGTTCTCCACAGCTCCCGTTCACGGGGTGTGGTGGCTGAAATAGTTCCTTTCCACTCACAGTCCCACTTGCTGCGTCCGTTTTTCTTGTTGGCCGTTTTGGTTTGTTGTTTCCCTCCTCTCTGCCGGTCGGAGAGTGCCGACTTTGTGGGCGGTGGAGGGGAGCAGGGTTCTGCGCTTCCCTCCCTTCTGGTCCTCTTTTATGGCAACTTTCTTCTTTGGGCAGTTTGCTGGAGTCGTCTGTTTATCTTCCGTGTCCCAGTTCTCACTGGGACCTGCCGCTTTTCCTCCCTATTAACTTTTTTTAATGGGAGATCTTACTCGCAGCGTCTCCTCGCCGCCATGTTGCTCCGCCCCCTCGAGCTCATCTTTTTATGTACAAACAAGGAAATTGAGGCTGAGAGAGGTGAAGTGACTTGCTTAAGGTAACACCCCCAAAGCTACAGTGACCATTGTTGATGGCACATTCACCCCTCTCCTTCCCCAGTATTCTGCATCCAGAGAACTTCTGATATTAAGGACAGAAAAATAACATATGCTCCTCCTGGTGGTGGAGTGCAGCAATGCACAGATGTGAGGTCCCAAGATTGCTTGTAACAAGCAAGTCACAGGACACTCAGCTGATCAGAGCGCAAGTTTGACACTTCCCTTCATGATGCTTTTAATAGATAAATTTCATTGCATTTTTGAAATATCACAATTTGATATTGAGAATTATTAGACATCTTGTTTCCATCACTGAACAACAAATACATGTTATTCATTAGTCTGCTAATCAGTTTCTTGTTCAGAAAGGTAGGTAATATAAAAAGTTTTCTGATATCTTTGAGCTTAACTCTTGTGACCTGCTGTATTGAAGCAGTTGGATTTGATGCCAATAACTTTATGAGCCTGCAATAGTGAACAAACAATACCTACACTCATTTTAACCCCGCAGGTAGATTTTTTTTATTCGAGAAATTCAAATGTCAACAAGAGACCCACTCTCCTAAATAATGACACAGATGGGGAAGTGAGCATACACATCCTCATCTTGCCATGGAAAATTAGTGAAACACCCTTGATCATATGCCATATTTGGCAACAGATTGCTGTGGCCAGTTCCTTTTCTTTCTTATATTTTTTCAGGGTTCATGTTGCAATCATGAAACCAAGTATGGGTTTTGATTCCAAATTCACATATTTAGGGAGATAAAAGCAGACTATGATACATGTATATGGATGAAAAGTAAAGGCTCATGGTTAATCACATTGTAGTTTTTCTATGATAGTCAGAAGCCTCAGTCTTTTAAGTCCTTCTGGATGTCCCACAGGGTATCTGCACTTCTCTTGATTTGAGCAACCTCATTATCTTTTAGCTTCTAATTGCTAATACACAAGCATTCTGGGTACCTGGGAAGCTCAGGAAGATTTCATTCTCAGTGCTATATACATCCCTTTCTCCATTGTTGACATTGAATGAATCCTGGACAGATTTTTGAACATGGATTCAGTGCAATCAACTACACATAATCCAGTAGCCCAGTTGGTGTATCCTTTCAGCTAGATGACTTATTGGCATTTGCAATCACCATGTTATCCAGTTCCTTCCAGTTTTTACTATCATTTGGGATTCAGTTCCTGGAGAGAAACATCTGC